>NC_135234.1:159183001-159488342 GCF_051348905.1 Ranitomeya variabilis
GCTGTGTTAGATACTACGTGGGCTGTGTTAGATACTACATGGGCTGTGTTATATACTACGTGGGCTGTGTTATATACTATGTGGGCTGTATGCTACTTGGCTGTGCTATATTTCTCTGCTGTATCTGTGCATCATGAATCGTGGTATGTGTTAAAGAGGGGGGCCCACTGAGACTCTTTTGCCCTGGGCCCTTAAAAGCCTGGAGCAGGCCCTGGCTTCACTGATTGTTCGCGGCCGGGCGTGACCAATCAGCGACAGGTGCAGTCCGGCCTCGAATTGGCATGGAATTTGAACCACGCTTCGCTAATTGGTCACGCCTGGCTGGCCGAATCCTGTGTATAAATTGCATTATTCTGAAAACTTCATAAATAAACTACATACATATTCTAGAATACCCGATGCGTTAGAATCGGGCCACCATCTAGTTATTTTATAAGGGGGGAACTTAGTGGGTGAGAAGAGGTTGTTAGAGTAGTGGACAACCACATTAAAGGTGTTGTTTTATTAAACCAACCTTTATCCATATTCCCTAACAGGTCATATATGTAGTAGTGAAAATACACCACTCAAGAACCCCCTTCATAACCCAGAACAGAGAATTCATACAGATGGCTCCAGGTGATATTGACATGAATTTCTCATCAGATGTTAGTGACAACCCATCCAATCCACACATGATAGGACATCACACTATAGATGTCAATAAATTAAGTTATGTGTAAAATGTGTAACACTGCTTATTGAAATGTAATTAATACTTTGTACAAAAGCCTTTGTTGGTGATGACAGATTCAAGACACCCCCTGTATGGAGAAACTAGTTGCATGCATTGCTCAGGTGTGATTTTGATCTATTCTTCCACACAAACACTTCAAATACTGAAGTTTCCGTGGGCTTCTAATATGAACTATGAGCTTTAGTTCCGTCCTTCTTTTATTCTATAAAGAATCAGATCAGATTTTTATCAAGAATGTCTGGGAACATTTGTCCATTCATCCTTCCTTCAATCATATGAAGTTTGTCAGTGCCATATGCTGAAATTCAGCCCCACACAATGATGTGCCCATCTACAAACTTCACTGTTGGTATGGTGTTTTTGGGTGATATGCAGTGCCTTTTATCCTCCAAACACGTTCTGTATTAGGGCATCCAAAGAGTTAAATGTTGGTCTCATCTGACCAGACTATATTGTCCCAGTATTTCATAGGCTTGTCTAAATGTTGTTGAGCAAACCTTAAACGTGCTTGAACATCTTTTTTATTCAGCAATGGAGTCTTGTGTGGTGAGCGTGCATACAGGGAAATGGAGGTTGACCGCATTACTTCTAGTTTTCTTTGAAACTATTGTACCTTCTGCTTCCAGGTCATTATGTAGCTCTCAACAGGTGGTCAATGGCTCTTGGACAACTCTTCTGATAATTCTATTCACTTCTGTGTCTAAAATCTTGCGGGAAGCACCAGGTCATGGCTAGTTTATGAAGAAATTATGTTCTTTCCACTTCCGGATTAGGTCCCAAAAATGCTCACTGAAACCTTCAATAGTTTAGAAATTCTTCTTAAACCAATGCCATCAGTATGTTTTCCAACAACAAGGTTGCAAAGGTCTTTAGACAGCTCACTGGTTTTATCCATCATGACATGTTTTTTGCATAGCACCTTGGTAATGAAACACCTTTTCATAGACCATCAGTTGAACCAGCTGATATTGTTTTTCACTAAGTGGCAGGATTGCTTTCTAATTACTAACAGATATCAGCTGGTGTCATGACTTTCCATGGCTTTTTGTATCTCTCTTTCTTTATGTGTTCAATATTTTTTTTTCCTGTGTAATTTCTCATTATTATGCATAACTTAATTTATGGACATCAATAGTTTGCCTGTGTCGATTGGTTGTTATGGATATCTGGTGAGAATTTCATGTTAATAGCACCTTTAGAAATATATTTATTTAGAAAATTGGTGACACATTCAATACTTATTTCACCTGCTGTATGTAGTATTGTATATCCATATATCATAATTTAGGTAATGTGCAAGAGTGCCAGTGTACCTTTTAAAAAAATACTAGTTAACAATTTAATTTAAATACTAAATGTTAATTAATTGATTGCTACAATGTTTAGGGATGTTTATAATCCATACACACTAATATAAAGATGTACAAAAAAAAAAAATTGTGTTGAAATCAATGCTCTGTAATTTATCACTGGGTGTATACCGTCCCCTTATCTACCATGGTAAAGATGGCATGTTGCTTTGACGCAACCGCTGTGGGTTGAATCAATTAATTAATAACTGACAAACACTGTCAATTTCTAATTAACTCTCAACATCAAAATTAGTTGCCCCAAAGCAGGGGAATGCACCATGATTATGATAGAGATGATTGCACACATCAATTGATAAAGTAGCATATGTACATGTATAGATGTATAGAGAATTCCACCCAATTCTATGTCGGTTGCTACATTTATATCATCCCTTAGAGCATTGGCGGACATAGACGGAAGAGGGCCCCTGTGCAAGAACACTATATGGGCCCATCCGTGCCTGTGACAGGACCTTCTTGCTCAGTTAAAGGTGAAAGTGGGACCCCTTACCTCTCGGCCCCCTGTGCGGCAGCACACATTAAACCAATGATACGTCCCGCCTCTTGCTTTGGAGAAGAGGATAAATAAAGGAATCTAGTAACACTATGGTTATTTTTACAATGTATATATTCATTAAGCCACATCCAAAATCATTAATTTTGGTTGTTAGATCTAATTTTTAATTTAGCTTTTATATGAAAGCGACAGAATGATTTTAGCAGGCATGCATTTCTAAGAAAACCTGCACACTCCTCAATAGTGCAGCAACTGACATAAGAGAGAAAAAATTTAAAAAAAGCTCAAAATGACATAAAGGCAAGAAGTCAAAATGGAGCAATGATTTACATTGCTAATCACACTGAGAAAAGCTCACTTCAGCTGTACCAGACGTTCCCGTAACTAGAGCCTGGAAAATTGCTGTGACGGATGCAATAGCTGCATATTCACCATGCTTGCTGAATTTTGAAATACCCAAATCTAATAAATCTCGTCTGAGCCTCCACAGTTCTAGTAATAACGGGGACTACAAGGTAAATAGCAGACAGGCGCTTCTGACAGAAATATGTTTTGCAGGAAGCACTTGATCATCAGCATTTGCATATATTGAACCTTGGGTGATAAAAAGATAAGCATGCAGATTATACATTTAACTGAATCTTGAAAGTATCGAGCCTCAGTCCTATAAATGCCCACTAAAACTGAGATATATTGTAGATATGAAGATATAACAAGTCAGAGCAAAAAATGTATCTTTGGCGAGAATAAATATGTTTCAGTGTTCTCTGACCACTGACCATTACCACCATAGTTTGTGTTTAAAGGAGCGGTCAGGTCTAGCTAATTCCTGTTTATATACAGATAGTGAATAGATGTTAAGATCAGGAAAATTAACCAGCAATTGTTCATCACTGATCCAGAAAAGCAGTATAAATGCCAAAACTAGTACCAGATAATAAATGAAGGGTCTCCATAGAAAAGAAAGCCATGTTGGAAGAAGCTGCAGAGACTATTCTTTCGTCTGTTGCTCCGCAGCAGGCAGGTCTGGGTATTTCCTGCAGATTAGTGCCTGGTGAATTAAGGCATGAAAGGGGTATCCACAGGTTTGGAAGTTATCCCCTATTGGATAGGGAATCACGTACAAATCACTGGGAGTCCCACCGATCCAAAGAACTGCAACTGGTCGATTAGCCGCAGTGCCACTCCATTCATTCTTAATGGGACCCACACAGATACTTGAACAATATGCATTTGTTTTGATTGAGAGATAAGCTTTTGTAGACAATTTTCATCTCTTTGTGTACAATATGAGAACTAAGCCTAGTGGATTTTATGGTAACACCTCTGTGCAAGGAAGTGTATTAAGATCTAACACAAGATGATAGGCACAATGTTCCATGGCTGCCAAGTACTCCTGTGGTTTTTGGGGGATAAGGAATATTCTGGGTATGTACTAGACAGAGCACACCAAAAACACTGATATACAAATGAGGAATAGCGAGAAATATCTGTAAACTAGCAAAAGTTTACAGATCGTATGTGGCTTAAAAGGGGTTTTCTCAAGAACAAAGTACTTTTTAATTAATAGATCTTGGAATAATGATCATTTCCACAATTTGATGTTAAAAAAAAATGTTCCTGTGCAGAGATAAATGTGCTCCTGCTGTGGCCGTGTCTGACTGTACAGGAACATGGAGGAATCAAAAGAGTGTATACAGACAGGCCAGCATGGGATCACAGCTGATTCTTTCTGTGAGGTAAAACATTTCACTGTCTGTTTTTAAGCAATGTTTTACCTCAAATAATCAGCTACAATCATTTGTTGTCCTGTCTGTATACTCTCTTTTGCTGCCTCCACTGCCCAGGAGCTGTGGTATGTTCAGACCATGTCCCTGCTCGGTCAGACACGGCCATTACACAGTATACAGCAGGGGCACATTTATAAGATTATTTTAGGAACATTTTTTAAACACATTGTGGAACTTGTTCAAATATCTATTGATTATAATTAACTTTGTTAGTGGAAAAACCCCATTAAGGCCTCCATACACATTAGGCAGAAACCAGCAATATCGAAGGATTTAGCCAAAGTTATAATGTGTATGGGGGCACCAGTCAACTGATGGTAGGGAAAGATGTTGATCACACATGTCCGATTTCAGACTGTCGATCACATTGCTCTCCCTGAGATAATCTGCCATCCAACGTGTCAGTCAGTGACAAGAGCTTCTATGCATGGGAGAGTTGGCTGTTTGCTGAATGATCGACCGAAGCATCATTCAGCTGACAGTTATGTAATGTGTATGACCAGCCCTAGTATAGAGACCCTTAAAGGGGTTGACTCACAAAAGCACCCAGATTCTCAGACCTGATGAAGACAAAGTCATAGACCTCTGGGATATTCTAAAAGCGTTTCCTCAGATTCTTCCCTCATTACAGATGACTCTTAGAATTAACTAGTTAATGTTGAATTAAGTAAAGATTCCAATGCTTCCCTATGCTCAAAAGAGGGATGATAAAAACACTTTCTCTTTAACAGGGTAGTCTAAAAATTCTTAGCGGTCCCATACACAATAGGCAACTGTTAGCTGAATAATGGTTCGGCCAATCGTTCGATCAGCAGACAAAAATTCCTGTCTTAAGGAATCGGGGCCTTTGACTATTTATAATTTTTATGATTTATTATGGTTTCAAAGTTCTGCAAAAATTATTAGAAGTTGGTAATTTAAAGGGGTTGTCCAATATTTAACTTGCCCCATATAAATATCGATTTTAAAAGCACAGTATTTTCTAGTAAAACAAATTACACAAGTGGCAAAGGTTTTAAAATAGATATTTATACAGGGCATGTTATGTATCAGGCAACCTCGTTAATGATTTTTGTCTTGAAACTAAAATAATCAGGTTTGCATCTGTAAATGGAAAAACAAAAAAAGATGAACCGAAAACAGTTTTCGCGATGGACCTTCTCTAGGATTAACACACTCTAACATAGACGTCTGCAGTTCTAAAACCTCAGTAATGTATATATTGTGTAGAATTTTCTATTACATGGCTGGATATTAGATTTGCTATGAATAACTGGGAATTTGTATTATTTCTTATAATATGAAGTACACTACTTAGTAGTCTAGAAAAGTGATCTGAGTAACAAGTCTAATTTATTGCCTCATTTACACTAATGCTAAATAATTATTAAACAAAAGTTAAATAAGTGTAATAAGAAAGGAAACAATACCCTTTGCTTTGCCACATAGATTATCCGCAGGTAACACAGCATCATCAGGAATATCAGGGTGAACAATGGAATGTACCATCTGAAATGAACAACATACAATTGATTTTAATGTCGACAACCAGATATTATAGACAGTCACCAAACCAACTCTATCCAAAGCCCCCACAACCTAGAATACTAGATAGAATACCTAGAGACTACGAGTCAGCACCACGGACAGGGACTCTGACATGCGCTTCTGAGGCTAAATGTGGATATTACAATGTAGTCTATAAAATAACAAGCAACTACAAAGTATTGTAACATCATAGATCAAGGAAACAGTGTCTCTACTAAACACGATAGCACATTAAAAGGGTTTACACGCAAATCACATCTATCACGTGTCCACAGTACAGGTTATAAATCAAAGGGACGTACTTCTAAGTTAGAAAAAAAAGAAAGTTGTGCACTGAAGAAGAAATTGTATTGCTAGGATGTCCAACATGAGATTGATGGGACAGAGAGACACTCAGACCTCCAGACTAACAGCAATTAAACATTATTCCGATAGCGCAAACAAATGTTATTTATGGGAAAACCCCTTTCAGGATGGTTTCACGCACACAAGGTTTTGGAAAAACACCACTATCATTTTTAGAATATTATTTTTGTTTTATTGCCAAATCCAGATATGGATCCAACAAGGAGAAGTATAGTATGTCATTCATTTATATTTGATTTGTCATTTCCTTTTATCCATTCCTGCCTTAAAAATTAAAGTTGACCACCATATAGATGCTCTTTAGTATGGTATAGCTACAGAAAAAAGTTGAAAAAAAGACCTAGGCCCATCAAGTTCAACCTTTCTCCATCAATTACACATTTTTTTGTCACTAAATTATCTATATCACACAATGTTATGTGTACTGAGGAAATCATCCAGTCCTTTTATTTATCAACTGTCATAGTGTCTGCCATTACTACCTCTTGTGATCGGCATAACACAGTCTGACTGCTCTAACTGTAAAGAATCCTTTCCTATTTAGCTTCCGGAATCGCCTTTCTTCCACCCATAATGAGAGCTCCCTGGTCCTTAGTATGGTGTTTGGTAGGAATAAGTTATGCGCCAGTCCTTTGTTTTGACCACACATATTTAGGACACCAAATTTTTATCCCATTTAAATCCAGCCATAAAGAGAAAACTATCATATAACACCAATAAAGAGCTTTATATGCCACCAAGTATCAATTAAAATAATATTTTTATTGAATCAACTTAATACAAATTATGTTAAAAGGTAGAGCAAAATACCACAAGTACAATATAATTTTAGGTGGGTAACCAGGGGGTACAAATAATCAATACATAATAGTACTACACAGAAAGGTAAACACAGACCATGATTTGATAGTAATATTACATTGTCCACAATATCATGTTTAGAATTAGTGATTAAAAAAATGAGGATAAGGGGTTCTCAGTACATTCAGGGACAAAAGAAATAAAGCTACCATGTCGCATACCTTAGTATAATCAAGTAAATGATAGAATTGCACAGCACTACAATAAAATGTATAGAAGTATCCAGTGATGTTAATGTAGCACTGTGAGTAATTGATAGCAGCATAAGATGTGCACAGAAAAACAATATAGCACCACAATGAGGAATGCCCGCATGATAAACCAACAGCATAGAAAGGTATAGTTACCTGAAACACCCGGGGGCCCACCACACCCGACGCACCTTCTGCTGGATGTCGATACAGTTGAAAGCAATGATGAGAGAGGGAGCATCACACTTCTTCTCCCATCATTCCCCTTCTGCATCTGATGTCACTGACACAGACACTGACAGCGGGCGCAATGACGTCATTACTTGGCGTCTGCTGTCCTGAGATATGCGGCATTCAGAGCAACAAAGGAACAAGGAGACATAAATGGGCTCCTGTCAGGGGATTTCCCTTGATATAGGGGAATGCGGCAGGGGTGCCCCTTGTCTCTCCTGTTTGCAATTGCTGTTGAGCCCTGGGCAGCGATACGGAGGGATAGGGACATAAAAGGATTTAGATATGGAAACTGGAAACTATGAAGAAAAGATTGCCCTGTACGCGGACGACGTGTTACTGTTCTTAGAAGATGCGCAGGAGTCTCTGGGGGCCATTATGAACAGCATTACAAAATTTGGGGCTCTTTGCGGATTATCTATTAATTGGGATAAGTCTGTTGTTGCCCATGGATGCGGCAGCTTCTCTGACACTAGACCCTGGGGTTCCCTTAAGGGTGGTACATGAGTTTAAATATCTGGGCATCGTGGTTTCGGACAAAATAGAGGACTATGTGTGGCTCAACCTGACTCCTTTGCTTGGGAAGTTCCAGCAGAAGATTGAGGCCTGGAAGAAGATATTTCTGTCGGCTTCAGGAAGAGTAAATTTGATCAAAATGATACTTATGCCTCAGATCCTCTACAAATTGCATAATGCTCCAGTGTGGCTGCCTCAGAGTAAATTTTATAGGATCAATACTCTATTTAGGGACTTAATTTGGAAGGGTGGATGGGCGCGCATCAAATTGGAACATCTGTAAAGGGTGAAGGATGAGGGTGGTCTGGCGATCCCCAATCCATGGATTTACTATATAGCATCTCAATGCCAGCATATGGTAGGTTGTGGGGAACAAGAACAGAGCTCTTCAGCAGGGATAATCATTGAACACGCGGTAGGGAAAGGCCCATTGTTAGCCAGTCTGGAAGCAGGCAGATTCAGAATTAACTCCCAAAAATTCCCAACAATAGCTATGATGGGGAAAGTCTGGCACAAAAGTAAGCCATGGAGGGGAGTAACAGAATGTACGAGATATACGCCAGTTTGGTTTGATCCTAGATTGGCAGAGCTCATGAAATTGCGGGAGTTCAGTCAGTGGAGGCGCACTGGCATTTGGTTCGTGTCTCAGTTGCTTGATGGGGATGTTATTAAAACATTCGAGACACTTAGGACTGAGTTTCCTTTGCCCCAGAAGATGGTATTTCAATATCTGCAGTTGAGACACGCCCTAAATTGATAAAAGGAGGGGTCGCGCGTGATTCTGCAGTCCTATAGCTTGTTGAATTTTATCATGCCTCGGAAGAGTATGACGGGGTTTATTACCTTGATGTACATGTGTCTGATGGATACCTTTTTATTGAAACATCCATTAAGGATAAAGAAAAAATGGGTGGCAGACGTGGGCCCCTTGTCGGAGTCACAGTGGGAGTCCATACTTCAATACATCTCCAGGGCTTCCCTGAGTAAGGCTAAGAGGGTGTCACAGTTATACCTGGTGTATAGGGTGTACAGGACCACGGCCTGGGTGAGGAAGGCAGGACTGAGAGGTGACTCAAAATGCCCAAGGTGCGGTGAGGAGGATGCAGATTTGATACATATGATGTGGTCATGTGCTCGCCTCCAACTCTTTTGGGTGAAGGAGCTTAATTTGATTCAAGAGGTGACAGGGGTAAATGTGGTGCGTAACCTGCTGACTTGCCTTCTGGGTTGTGTGGATGATATTGCTACGGATGAATGTGGAAGGTTGATTATTGCTACGGATGAATGTGGAAGGTTGATTATTGCAAGATTGTTGTATGCTGCGAGAAAGCTTATTGCGATGCATTGGTTGGATGAAAAACCACCAGGGAAAAAATAATTTATTAATAATATTAACTTTATTGTCCTTATGGAAAGGAATATCTACATCAAGAGAGGTCAGAATACAACATTTGAAAATGTGTGGGGCGGAGGGATGGATTACCCAGGCGTGGCATCTGCTGAGTTATTGCAGAGTAGAATGGGGTTATTTAGTTGCTTCTGGAGGGACTTTTACATGTACTGTTGGACAATTTTCAAGAGGTGATATTGTCAGCTGGTTGTATTGGATAATGGGTATGGGACTGGGGGGAGGGAGGGTTGGTTATGGGGTAAGGGTCCTGTTTTCATAAAATGAAAATGTATTAATAGGTTTTGTATTTGCTGAACCCGTCTGGACAATGTGTCAGACTGTGTTACTGCGTGTCAGATGCTTTAATAAAAATTATTTGATTTGAAAAAAAAAAAAAAAAGAAAGGAACAAGGAGAGAGGCGAGTATTGCATTTCTTTCTATAGGGTGTGCATTATACTATATAAAGGCCTATGGGGAGTGCATTATACTATAGAGGCCTATTGCGATGCATTATACTTTATAGAGGGCTATGGGGAGTGAATTATACTATATCCACTATTATGGGGCGCCAACATAGTTATAATTGGGGTTACCTGTTTAGGGGCCCACTCAGAAGTTTCATCCCCCCCACCCGAACCAAAACCCTAGCTATGATGCATCTTGTGTGGTATAATTAATTGTGATAGACAAATCGGACAGAGGGGTTAGGTGAAATGGAGGAATGATGATGAGTTCAGTTTTGTCCACATTGAGTTTTAGGAAGCGAGAGGAGAAATTAGGAGGAGGAGTAGAGAGATGATATCTGGGCCAGAGAGGTAGATCTGAGTGTTATTACCACATAGGTGGTAATGGAAGCCATGGGACTTTATGAGTAGTCCCAGACCAAATGTATAGATTGAAAAGAGTAGGGGTCCCAGAACAGAGCCTTGAGGGACACTAACAGAGAGAGGATTGGATGAGGAGGTAGTGTGGGAGTGGGAGACACCAAATGTGCATTTAGAAAGAGGAGATCCAGTAGAGAGCAAGGTCTTTGACACCAAGACAAGAGAGGTTTGTAGTAGGAAGGTGTGGTCAACTGTGTCAAAGGCAGAGGACAGGTTCAGAATAAGGAGTATAGAAAATGGTCTGTTAGCTTTGGCAGTAAGTCGTTAGTAATTTTGGGCAGTGCAGTTTCGGCGAGGTGGTGGGGATGGAAGTCAAATTGAAGGTTGTCAAAGAATGAGTTAGATAAGTGGTGGGAGGAAAGTTCAGCATAGACATGCTGTTCGAGGAGTTTGAAGGCAAAGAGGAGCAGAGATATAGGACGATAGTTGAATGGATGTTACATCAACCCTTCCCTCTCCCAAAATAGTAAGGGTAAAGCAATATCTCCTCAATAAAGCATTCTTGGGACTACTGAGTTGATGGTTTATGAAAAACTCTAAAATTGTAAAAGCGTGGCCACCCATATACAGTACACCCAGTCATATCCTATAGTCACTAGTATCTTAGCTGTGTTATCTTCCATTTGTTCCATTTTGTAGGCTCAAAACAAAGTGAGCATACTTGGCAGTATCAACATCTGCGTTGATTTTTATATGATGGCAATGACATCCTGAGTCTCATTCCAGGTTGCATGCCCAACAGGGTAGACTAGTTTATCCCGAACTTTAGTCCTCACGGCCCCCAACATCATGGGTTCAGGATTTCTTTAGTATTGCACAGGTGATGGAATTATTGTCAAGGCATAGAAACTTCCACAAGTTCTCTCATGTGTTTAAAATTTAGGAAATCCTGAAAACCATATCTGTTGAGGGCATTAACAGAATTTGTAGACCATTAAGTGTCGGAATAATGGAATTTCACTGAAAACTTATTATTAAACCATTTGAATGGATGGTTGAATGCTTTCTTCTATAAAGATGTTGAAATAATTCTGGGGGTTAATATTGTATTATATATGCATTAAACAAGAGTCAAGGTGTAGTTAATAAGCAAATCCTTGTTAATATGCTGAGGACCCACATCTAGTCTGATTGCCAGGGTGTAATGCTCTTTTAATCATAGTCGCTCTCTTTTGCCCATCAATTTCCCTAATAGACTTTAATAGCATTGCTTACAAATGTCAGAGCCACCTACATTCACGATACACTGGGGACTGATCACTCCTCGGGTAAGGTGCTCTCTCGGCAACTTTTTTTCTCTGTCATTCCCCTTGTTCCAGAGTAACTTATTTAACTACAAGACAATAACCTCCTATAATTGCAGTGAGGTACTGTCTAGTGCTGCTGATTTCGATAAAAAGGCTCTTGGCAATGCCCCAGGATTAGCTCTCCTGTGCTCCCTTGTCAGCTATAACTGATTATAATGTGATAAGCTATAATAGGAAGGGATTACAATGCAGCATATTTTAATCTGTTTATTGTAGTGGATCACAATATAATTTGTTATATCTAGCAATATACTGTACAGGTAAAATCCGGGACTTCTTAGAATGCTTTGACATT
Source organism: Ranitomeya variabilis (assembly GCF_051348905.1). NCBI lineage: Eukaryota > Metazoa > Chordata > Amphibia > Anura > Dendrobatidae > Ranitomeya > Ranitomeya variabilis. The sequence goes on from NC_135234.1 coordinate 159,194,987, forward strand.
GCTTTGCAGTAGATTGAGCTCCTTGACATCTTTAATACTAGTACCTGGTGAAAGGAAGTTGTAACTACCGTTAACCATTGTAGAACCTAAAAATCACTGCTCTTTGTTGCTTAAAAGTTGTTTTCTAGTTTACAAAATCCATTTTTAAAAATCTTAGTGCATTGTATGAAAAAAACAGAATCAGGAAAATGTAAAGCAGCTCAATTTGTGGTTGCCTAGTGGCTCTAAATAGGGCTTTCATGGACAGGCTTTGTACTACCCACACCATCTATTAATTCTCAAGGGAACCCTGGCCTTCACCATATAACCCCTGTACAGGGGTCTGGACTTGCACAAGGGCCCTGTGTTATGTCCACAATGTAGCTACTGGACTGTAGAACAGGCTGGCAGAGAATGGTTAGGTCACTGGGTCAGTTCAAAGAGGTAAGGAAAGGAATAAAATCATCAGAAGAATAGTCAGCAGAGGTCAGGTAAGACAAAATATGAATACTAGCACAACAGGAGCAAAGAGCAGGTGTGAACCAGGCTAAGTTATAACCATGGATTCAGGAGTTAATATAGAGAATAGACCCGCCTATGGATCAGATCAGGGAGTTAATACTGAAGATAGGAATTCACTTCCAGGCTCTCAACCTACACAGCAACACAAGTCCCAGAGAATTAAACAGGACTGCCATGTTGTAGCCCAAAATGAAGATGTAGCATCATCTACCAACAAAAGTGGAAACCATTAAAAAGGTTTAACATGATTTTTATGTAGCCCATCCATATCAGATCAGTGGGAATCCCATTGATCAACCAATTGTTTACTAAGCATAGTGTTGTACATTTTGTAGTGGCAGTGGCTTATCTGACTGGTATAGGTACAACATGTGCAAGCAGTTCAGCTGCAGAAGGTCCATGGGGAAAGTAGGGCATAATCACACTTCATGTTTGTCAGGCAGGACAGTGCTGCGACTATTCTCCCAGTGTAGATGTACTCTTCAAGTTCTCCTTCTGGGGGGGGGGGGGGGGGGCTCCCAGTATCTGTCTGTGCTAATTAGATGCCTTTATATATAGTTAATGTTAATTGATTCTTTTCTTTTCTTGCAGTGTAGTCTTTCCTAGGATTCAAACTCACACACCATAGTACGCTAGGTAGAAACTTTACCAGTGAGCCACATTTAGGAGTCTTAAGTATAGGAGAACTAGAGCTCTATACAGTATTACTAGATGGTGGCCCGATTCTAACGCATCGGGTATTCTAGAATATGTATGTAGTGGTTTAAATCCCACGCCGGCCGGGCGTGACCAATCAGTGAAGCGTGGTTCAAATCCCGCGCCAATTCGCAGCCGGACTGCGCCTGTTGCTGATTGGTCACGGCCTGCCGGGTGCGACCAATCAGTGAAGCAGTGTTTAAATTCCGCGCAAATATCGCTGATTGGTCACGGCCGGCCGTGTGCGACCAATCAGCGAAGCGATGTTTAAATCCCGCACCAATATCGCTGATTAGTCGTGGCCGGCCAGGTGCAACCAATCAACGAAGAGTGGTTCAAATCCCGCGCCAATTCGAGGCCGGACTGCGCCTGTCGTTGATTGGTCGCGGGTGGCTGGAGCAACCAATCAGCGACGCGGGATTTCCATTACAGACAAACAGACAGAATTAGACGATTATATGGTAGATGTTTTACAGGTATATTGTACTATAGCACAGTGACACATCACATAAATATATTTAAATACCTGTATATTAATATTAAAATAATAGTCAGACATTTTTTTTCTCTCCAATAATAGTACTAAAAAGTGAAAAACAATTACAATAATTGTAAATGACATCGTTAACTTTAAGGCTATTTTCACACATCAGGTTTTCAGTGTCAGGCTAAATCCGGCGAATGTTGGAAAAACTGGATCCGGCGCAGATTGTGAAAAACTGATGCGACGGATCCGTTTTTTTGATGGATCCGGCTAGCATATCTAGATTATTGGATAAAAAACAAAAAATTGGAGCATGCTCAGTTTAAAAAAGCGGATCAGGCCGCCGGATCCGCATCAGGCACCTTCCGGCTCCCATAGGCTTCCATTCTAGCAAACAGCCGGAAGCGCCGGATCCGGTGCTTCAGGCTTTTTTGCCGGAGACAAAAAACGTTGCTATGGACGTTTTTTTCAAGAAACCGGAAGCGGCAGATTTGCTGGATCCGGCGAAAACCAGACGAAACGCAATGTCATCCGGTGCAATCTGGCACGAATACAAGTCTATGGGAAAAAAACCCTGATCCGGCGGCAACATTCGCCTGATCCGGTTTTTTGAAAATTAGCCGGATTTAGCCTGACACTGAAAACCTGATGTGTGAAAGTAGCCTAATCATAACAGCCTGCATCATAAAGTGAACAGATTAGTTATGGTGATCGGTAAATTGCGTACAAAAATAGTGCATTTTTTTCTACAATAAATCTATAGAAAAGGTTAAGACAACATGATTCCTAAAAACTACAGCTCATCTAGCAAAAAACAAGATATGATATAGTGAAGTTTACACAGAAATAAAAAAAAAAGGTATTTGCAGTTACATCTATGAATGAATGAATAAAAAAACAGGTTTTTTTTAACAAGTGCATCATAAAAATGTCATGATGTATAGGCATTTATTTTATATACATGTGTGTCTAATGTGAATGTACAGGTGATGTTTGATGTAGGGGAGCCAAGATAAAAGTCCTGCACAGGGGCCCTTGTCTATCAGTGTTCACTCTGGTTGACTGTAAGTAAAGACCCGCCTACTGATACATTATAGATAGGCCATCAACATATAGCTTTATAGCACATTAGTAAAAATATAAACTAATAATCAAGTAGTAGAAATTATAAAAAAAGATAGGAACCAAGTGGCTCCAACAAGTAAAGAAGAAACAGATGGTATTTTATGAATCATCATCTCATGTTTGTCTACAAGTAAGTGAGCACTAATAATAGCACAATGCAAGTAAATTCTTATTTTTTTACAGTATGGGTGTTACAAGGTTTAAAGCTTTAATTTTACTAAACAAACCAATGTATCTGTATCTTCCAGTGAACCAAAGTATGCATCGCTCACCAGGCTATGCATAATACAAGAAGCAATCGTTAAACAACAGCTGAGCCAGGGCTCATACCATTTATTACGGACGAGGTACAGATCTTTCCACAGCAAACCTACCATCTCGACAGCGGGTAATTATGAAAAGACGCCCAGGAGAAAATGGCAAGATTTGCATAAGCTGTGCTTGATGCACTATATATGTACAAGGTTATTTGCAGAAGGACGTTGTATTGCTTTCTATGGGTATGACATTGATCAATATTTAATGGCTGCCATTGGTCACCTAGTAAAACAGGCTAACACTTGTACGAAACAAACAGTTTACCGCCCAACAGCAGTGGAAAAGGTAAAAGTAGATCAATAAAAAAATGAACACAACTAATTATTTTTAGGCTTTGGTTTTTAAATCACCCAATAAAATTCATTAATAAGATCAATAGTTCTGTAGCTGTGCCATCACAATAATACTGGGGTAAGTGTTCCGTGTGTGCAGTATATTCTTGGGAGCGACCATAAGCTTAGTGGTAAGTCCAGTGTACATCAAAGTAGTGTCCTAATAACGTATGTTAATAACGATTTGCCAATGAAGGCAACTGTGTCACGCTCACGCCCTGACTGGTGGGTGTGAGCTCGGGGGGTTTGTGGCCCCACTGTGCCACAAACCAGACTACCCTGGAAGGGGCGTGACTATGACAGCTGCCTGGGTTTTCACTGGAGCCTCTGATGGTGAGGTCAGGCTTGTGCAGCAGGCAGCTGCCAGGTGCTACTCCAGGGTGGTGTCTGGCTGTGGCTGCTGATCCCACTTGGGAGACAGGAACACCAGGATTGGTGTGGGCATAAGGCATGACTGGCAGAAGAGCACGGCTGAAACTCAGACGAGTAGGCTGGCACGGCTGAGACACAGGGCTGGCAGAGACATGGCAGAGAACACAGGGCTGGCAGAGACACGGCAGAGAACACAGGGCTGGCAGAGACACGGCAGAGAACACAGGGCTGGCAGAGACACGGCAGAGAACACAGGGCTGGCAGGAACACAGGACTGGCAGGGACGGCAGGAAACACAGGACTGGCTAGGACGGCAGGAACACAGGACTGGAAGGCATGGCAGGAATGGCAGGACTGGCAGGAACGGCAGGAATGGCAGGAACACTGGATTAGAAGGCACGGCAGAGAACACAGGACTGGTTGATGTGGTTTATGAAGGAACAGGTAGTGACCTATTCACACAGGAGGTGCAGGAACGGATATGAAGGAACAGGTAGGAACCTGTTCACACAAGAGGTGCAGGAAAGGAAACAAGCAGAAAGGAATGAGGTATGAAGGAACAGGTTGGGACCTGTTCACACAGGAGATGTAGGTACGGAAACAAGCCAGAAGGAAAGGAGAATGAAGGAACAGGTTGGGACCTGTTCACACAGGAAGAGAACCGCAAGGCTGCGGATAGGAATGGTAGAGCAGCAAGAGAAAGTGTAGCAACAAAAGCTAAGCAGAGTAGAGAGGAGCAGAACCGCAGGAGTGCGGAGCAGAGGTAAAGCCACAAAGGTACAGAGCAGGCAGAGCCGCAAGAGTGCGGAGTGTAAGCAGACTGAGAACACGAGGAAAGATACAGCAGGGAAGGAAGCCACAGACAAGGAGACCGAGATAAGACTAAGTTCAGACAAAGAAATGGAACAAGATAAGAAACAAGGACAAAGACACAGGGACCAGGATATTCTGCCTCCTGGAGGGCGGACAACAAGACCAAGGCAATAGCACAGAGAAAAGCCTCGAGAGAGGGAGTAACACAGAGCAAGGCCTGGCAAACTCAGAAGCTAAACACTAACTGAGCTAACACATTGCACAGGCCCAGACCACTGGGTGGAGCTGCACTATATACTGGAGGCCTCCTGGTAATTGGTCAGGAACAGATTAGACAGATGCACCTGATTCCTATAAGAACCAGAGAGTTCAGGCGCCGCCCCCCTATACACACAGCCATGAAGCATGCAGAGAGCAGAGACACAGAACATGGAGCTGGCATGAAACAGAAACCACATCATGACCTGGAGCAGTGGGTAAGATAGTGTGAGAGATGCGAGGCCATGCCGTGATGCCAGAAGAGTTGTTACAAACTGATCCCTAACTAAAGACAGTTCATTAAAAGTTAATTTTTAACCATTTACAAAATAGTAGTTCCCTATATCCCACATTAGTGAATTTTAATAAATATTAGCTTGGTGTGGCCGCTACCAACCGCTCTCTAATATTGTTGACAATAACACAGACTGACTGAAGCTAGTAAAACCTAAAGGTTCCACAACATGTTTCACCAGAGATCTGGTGTCATCAGGGGACAGAGACTTAATGCAATCCATCTTCCTCTCCCCATACTGTCTCCTTAAACTCCTCCCTCAACTGTCCAGTCAAAGGTATTCCCCATTATAACAAATCTTTGTTTTTTCAGCTCCAGTGGAGCGCTTACCGTACTGATGTTCACTGCCTATACGGCAAAGGAGAGTAGCTTTAGCAGCCTGAGCAGATGACCTGATCATGCTACTGACATTGTCCTGACCCAGAATGCCATGGTTCAGGACTTCAATTCTAGTAGCGCTTGAAATAATCGAGTACAATTGAATGATGCGAGACGGCATGTTACAACTTCTTTGAGCCAGCTGTTAGTTTGACAGCCGGCTCAGAGAATTCACAAATCCCAATCTGGAGGGTGGCAGAATACAGCTGCCTGGGAGACACCTTGGACTGACACATAAAGTGGCCAGATGGCACCCCCCTGCTACACCCAGAGCAAATACACACCTGCCCTCCCATTCGAGATACGTCCCTGTTTAAAGACATAATGTCGACCTGGCTTATAGCTGCCAGTCTGCCACCGGCCCAGCCCACCCCTGGCTGTGGACTGCTTATTTGAGACCCCTGCCTAAGAGAAATCCAATTCACCAGGTCAGCCGATAACAACAATCACATCTTAACTGATTTGTTTCACTCAATCCCATTGTTCTATTGTATAGAAGCTAAATTGTGAAAATAAGGTAGTTGACTAAATATTTCTGGATATTAATTTATACTGCTAATTAAACCTAAACAATTGGACCATGTGTATATATATTTTACATAGCGCCAGCCAGGAGGACAATATATCAATTTTACCGCAGGGATTCAACTTCACCAACAAATGTGCATAGACAATTCAAGAATCAAGAATCTAGTAGCAAATGTGTTCTTCTTCCGAGATTAGTACTATATGAGTATTATGTAAGGATAGTATAGATTGCTTATCTTTCCCCCTCTTACTCCCTTTCCCTCAACTTCCCTTTACCCAGTTATTCCCCTGTTCTACCTTACGTATATTTAATTTAACGGTTTTAAAGTTAAAATGTTTTGAAAAATTCAATAAAAATGACTTGATGAATGATAGTAAGCACAGATCTAGCAGTCATACCTGGGCACTGGAGTTTGAGTGGTCTGTCATAGAAAATATTTTCCAATTGGGGCGGAACTTAAGTAAGTTGCAATACCTGACCTTGTTACACTTTCCATGCTATCTGGATGACTATAACGAGGTATGATCTTCAGATGCCATTTTCTATAGTATAGATGAGATTAAAAAGTAAAGTATAAACCGGGAATCTTGGTGAAGTTCACAAGACAAATTAAGTAAAGCACCATACGCAATGCATGCCACAAAACGGCTTGCTTCTCATCTCCTAGTCATAAGTCAGACAAAGCAATTTAATCAAATGTTACTGTGCTATGTAAGAGAAAATGAGAAGGGAGGGAAATGCGGAAAAACTAAATTTAGATTCAGCTCGGCTTGAAAAGCAGAAGTCAATCGGCGCGCTCAATATCGGTCTGCTAGGCACTGTCATGTTGTCATTGGTGTTTTATGCAGCAGCTGGAAAAAATTGGGCCCTCCAATAATAACAACAATCCACACCCTGGGTGACCTTGCATTCAAATAGATTTACTGGCCCGAGACCAGCAGATGCACAGACTTCTCAAGAAGAAACCAGACAAAAGACTAATCTGGGAATCTTTGTTTCTGTCATCACAGGCACAGTTTCCTCCGAATCAATAAAAGAAAGTAAGAGCACCTTTCAATTGTGCTGATATCAGAGACCTTGTAGGACCCGTAGTTCTGCAGCCTTGATATGATAAATAAATCTCTTGACTGATAGCTAAGATTGGATGAGAAGGCGGTTTGTTAAAGAAGAAAAGGGATCAACGTCAGCAGAGGGGAACTGGGACAGGGAATATATTACTAAACCGTACCTCTAGGAGAAAATAGATTCATCTTTCTGTTCTCTGTAGATGTGTAAGAGAGGAAGCTCATGCTAGGCAATAATTTTTGTAAAGGTAATATACCTGAGATAAATATATGAATTGTTCCCATAGCTATGGAAAGGAAAAAGTGCTGCACCCAAGGCAACCAATGGTTAATTTACTTTATCCCCCCCAAAAGGCCCGAGCCATTTTGTAGGTTAATGACCGGGCCTCATTTTTAAAAATCTGACCACTGTCACTTTATGAGGTAATAACTCTAGAATGCTTCTACGGATCCTGCTGATTCTGAGACGGTTTTATCATGACATATTGTACTTCATGATAGTATACCACCAAAAGAGCAAAAAATACCCCTAAAATATAACCTTTAATAAACTAGGTAAAATTACCCTCATATAAGGGTCAGGAGACAATTTGTTAATCTTAACAATATAATCTTAACAATAAAAAGGATAGAGATAAACTGGTGAGGGGGTGACCTTTCCCTTCCTCACCCTACCTTACCGCGGAGGTTGGCACCCTAAGGCCGGCGTCACACTCAGCGTATGAAAATACGGTCCGTATTTTACGGCCGTAATACGCAGGAATGTTCCAAAAATAGTGATCCGTATGTCATCGGTAGGCAGGGTGTGTCAGCGTATTTTGCGCATGGCATCCTCCGTATGTAATCCGTATGGCATCCGTACTGCAATATTTTCTCGCAGGCTTGCAAAACCGACATCTAATGGATTTATGTGCTCAAATGTTCGTGAAAACATATATACAGTATGTATACTGTATATATATATGTCATTGAGACACACATATATATATATATTCTGTATTTATATTTAATTCAGCGCGAGATATGTGAAAAGCCGGTAATTCAATTGCCGGCTTTTCACCTCTCCTTCCCAAACCCGACATGATATGAGACATGGTTTACATACAGTAAACCATCTCATATCCCTTTTTTTTGCATATTCCACACTACTAATGTTAGTAGTGTGTATGTGCAAAATGTGGGCACTCTAGCTTGTAAAATAAAGGGTTAAATCGCGGAAAAAATTGGCGTGGGCTCCCGCGCAATTTTCTCCACCAGAGTGGTAAAGCCAGTGACTGAGGGTAGATATTAATAGCCTAGAGAGGGTCCATGGTTATTGGCCCCCCTGGCTACAAACATCTGCCCCCAGCCACCCCAGAAAAGGCACATCTGGAAGATGCGCCTATTCTGGCACTTGGTCACTCTCTTCCCACTCCCGTGTAGCGGTGGGATATGGGGTAATGAAGGGTTAATGTCACCTTGCTATTGTAAGGTGACATTAAGCCAGATTAATAATGGAGAGGCGTCAATTATGACACCTATCCATTATTAATCCAATAGTACGAAATGGTTAATAAAACACACACACATTTTTTACAAGAATTTTAATGAAATAAAGACACAGGTTGTTTTAATATTTTATTATACTGGTAATCCACCTGATGACCCTCATCCTGTAACAAAGGAAAAATAAAAACTCAACAATATCTCATACCTTCCGACGCTCAGGTCAAGTCCCACAAAGTAAATCCATCTGAAGGGGTTAAATCATTTTACAGCCAGGAGCTGTGCTAAAGCAGTGCTCGTGGCTGTAAAACCCCCGGGAATGAATGGATTGCAGGGGAATGACCTGTAGTTACCTTGAGTTGCGGTGAGGCGCCCTCTGCTGGATGTCCTCATGAACTGGAGCCTGGTAAAAGTTCCCACGCTCGAGTTCATATGAGGACATCCAGCCATAGCGACGTGCAGTGCACGACGCTAGTGTGAAAGTAGCCTAATACGTTTATGTTACTTATAATTGAACTAATAATATTACCGTATGTTTATTTTTTTTTTTAAGTCAGCAGTCCAATTCTCTTCATTTACATCAGGATTCAGAGTCAGGGATCGGCGTGGGAGATGGAATGGATTTAAGGCGAACCCCTTTGGATTTTTTTTTAAAGGTAATAGATGGATAAAAGAGGGTTGGGGAGTATCTTGTACAATTAAAGGACTTGTCTCTGTGTATGTGTTTATTATATTTGACTACGGGGTTCGTAATGGGTGTGTCTTACAGACTCATCTCCATTACTAACCCCTGGGATTGATGCCAGTGGACATTACATAGCTGACATCAACCCCCAAACCATTACCCCGCTTGCCAACACACTAAGGCAAGCGGGAAGAGACAAGGTTAAGCATCAGAATTGGCGCATTTAATGGAATTGCCATTTCTGGGACGGCTGAGGGTTGGTGTTATTATCCTGGGAAAGGGGCAAAATCCATGGCCCCTTCCCAGCCTATTAACATGAGCCTGCAGATGTCCGCTTCGCTTTTGCTGGTTACTGAAAACAAAATGGAATCCATGTTATTTTTTTGGGGGTCCCCCCTTTATTAATAACGAGTAAAGGCTATGCAGACAGCTGTGAGCTGATATTAAAAGACTGAGAATAATGGCCCAGAATAACAACAACCAGCCCCCAGCTGTCTGCTTTCCCTCAGCTGGGTATAAAAAATAAAAATATAAGGGAGACCTGAATTATTTATTAGCCAAATAGAGGTACACCAATAGATAATTATCCTCTATATAAAAGACAAAGCGAAAAATGCATATAAATACTCGAAAAATTTTTTTTTTACACAGGGTCTCTATGTCCTGTCAGCAGAATTTTTATTTCATTAAAATACTTGTAAATAATGTGTGTGTGCTTTATTAACCATTTCGTACTATTGGATTAATAATGGATAGGTGTCATAATTGACGCCTCTCCATTATTAATCTGGCTTAATGGAATGGAATGGGAAGAGAGAGGCCAAGTGCCAGAATAGGCACTTCTTCCAGATGTGCCTTTTCTGGGGTGGCTGGGGGCAGATGTTTTAGCCAGGGGGGCCAATAACCATGGACCCTCTCTAGGCTATTAATATCTGCCCTCAGTCACTGGCTTTCCCACTCTGGCGGAGAAAATTGCGCGGGAGCCCACGCCAATTTTTTCCCGCAATTTAACCCTTTATTTTACAAGCTACAGTGCCCAAATTTTGCACATACACACTACTAACATTAGTATTGTGGAATATGCAAAAAAAAAGGGATATAAGATGGTTTACTGTATGTAAACCATGTCTCATATCCTGTCGGGTTTGTGAAGGAGAAATGAAAAGCCGGCAATTGAATTACCGGCTTTTCTATAGAACACTGCTGTGTATTTCTCGCAAGTCACACTGCTGGTCCGTGTGTAATCCGTATTTTTCTCGCCCCCATAGACTTTCATTAGCGATTTTTTTGCGCAATACGGTGACAAACGCAGCATGCTGCGATTTTGTACGGCCGTAGAAGACCGTATAATACGGATCCGTAAAATACAGCTGATAGGAGCTGGGCCATAGAGAATCATTGGGCTGTGTGTTATGCGTATTTTACGGGTGTATTTTCTGCGCTCATACGTCCGTAAAACTCGCCAGTGTGACGCCGGCCTAAGTTCGACATGGCGCCCCCACTCAACGACGGCTCTCCCTAAAGACCCTAAGGGGGACTAACAAAGAAACACCTTCACCAACATCAGTAAATCTAAAGTGCCAATGTGCTTAAAGTGCTTGAGTCAATAAAAACCTGTATGGGTATATTCTCATTAGTTTAATATCCCCAATTGTTTCAGGAAATTTATTTGTATTAATCCTGATTTTCTGAATAGGGTGCGGCTATAAGAGAGGTAAAAATATTCCTCTATATTACCGTGCTCATATATGATGTCATATTCTGTTGGATTAGTTCTAATTCAGACATTGCCACAATTATTAAGAAGAAGGTTTATCAATCATGACGAGCATACATGGAAACCAAAAGACACAAGGATGCTCCAGCGCAGAAACAATAAATATATTCCCCAGTCTTTTAGCCAAGGTGCAACAGTAAGCAATGTTATAGGCTGGACTAACACATAATTGCCATTTTATGCCATGAATGCACCCTAGTCATATACCAAAAAACAATATTGCAGGAAAACCATGAATCCATAGATTGGTAGTGGTCACATAAATAATACAGGATGCACTTATCCATTTAATTGCCCATCATGATAGTGTTAACATTTCTTTGCTATGACTTGCGTTTATTTGTGGAGAAAAAAAATAGGAAAATTTAGAAAATTTAGCCATTTTCAAACTTTTAATTTTTATGCCCTAAATAAGAGAGACATGTCACACAAAATAGTTAATAAATAACATTTCCCACATGCATACTTTACATCAGCACAATTTTTGAATTTTTTTTGTTAGGAAGTTAACCCCTTATCCCCCGGACCACTTTCCGCTTTTCCGTTTTCATTTTTTGCTATACCTTTTTTATTTTCCAGTCAAAATGGCCATGTGAGGGCTTGTTTTTTGTGGCACAAGTTGTACTTTTGAACGACACCATTGGTTTTAATATATCGTGTACTGGAAAATGGGAAAAAAAATTCTAAGTGTATAGAAATTGAAAAAAAAGTGCAATTTCACAGTTTTTTTTACCATGTTCACTAAATGATAAAACTGACCTGCCATTATGATTCCCCAGGTCATTACGAGTTTATAGACACCAAGCATGTCTAGGTTCCTTTTTAAGTGGTGAAAAAAATCCAAACTTTGGTTACAAATAAAATAAAATGGAGCTTGCGATTTGGGGCTGGGTGAGGGCTTAATTTTTGTGCGACAAGATTAAGTTTTTATTAATACTATTTTGGTGCAGACACGATATTTTGATCGCCCATAATTGCATTTTATAAAAAATGTAAGAAATATAAAATTTAATTCTGGCCTTTTGGTTTTTTTTCTCGTTACGCCATTTAGCGATTAGGTTAATTATTTTTTTATATTGATAGATCGGGTGATTCTGAATGCAGCAGTACCAAATATGTGTATGTTTGATTATTTTATTGTTTTATTTTGATTGGGGCGAAGGGATGGTGATTTGATCTTTTATATTTTTTTTCTTACTTTAATATTTTTTACTTTTTGCATGCTTCAATAGTATCCATGGGAGACAAGACGCTGCAGTTGTCCGATCGGCTCTGCAACACACAGGCGATGAGGAGATCGCCTGTATGTAGCAGAAATGCTTACTTGCTATGAGCGCCGACTACCGGGCGGCACTCACGGCAATATGGCTATGACAAGCATAGAGGTCTGCTGGAGACCTCTGGTTGTTATGCCAACCTGCCCATCAGTGACCCGTCACGTGATCGCGGGTCACCGATGGGCGGGTTTTCCGGCATGCTTCCCAGAAGAGCAAAATAAATGCCAATGTTAGAGGCTGACAGTGGCATTTAACGGGTTAACAGCCGCGGGTGGCTGTTAAAAGGACATGTCAGCTGTTCAAAACAACTGACATGTGCCAGGAAAGATGTGGGCTCAGCGCCGGAGCCCACATCAAAGGGAGGGAGTCCGACGTGGGCGTATTATTACGTCCAATGTCAGAAAGGGGTTAACAGGGTTAAAAGTTGATCACAGATTTCTCATTTTTCCAACAAAATTTACATGACCATTTTTTTAGGGAACACATCACATTTGAAGTGACTTTGAGGGGCCTATACAGAAAATATCCATTGACACCATTCTAAAAACGACACCCCTCTAGGTGATCAAAACCACATTCAAGAAGTTTATTAATCCTTCAGGTGCTTCACAGGACTTAATAGAATGTGGAAGGAAAAAACAAACATTTAAGTTAGATCTTAACTTAACTTTAGACCCAATTTTGTTTACTTTCACAAGGGTAAAAGCAGAAAATGGACACCAAAATTTGTTGTGCAATTTCTCCTGAGCACACTGATTCCCCATATGTGGGGGAAAACCACCGTTTGTGCGCATGGCAGGGCTCGGAAGGAAAGGAGTGCCATTTGACTTTTTGAGTGTAACATTTTGTGGCATAATTCGCAGACGCCATGTCGCATTTGATGTGCCAAAACAGTGGAAGCCCCCACAAGTGACATCATTTTGGAAACTAGATCCCTCAGGGAACTTATCTAGATGTTTGGTGAGCACATTGAACGACCAGGTGTTTCACAGAAGTTTATAACTTTCAGTGGTGAAAAAAAATCACATTTTTCACACAAAAAAGTTTTTTAGCCCCAAATTTTGCATTTTCATAAGGGTACCAGGAGAAATTCAAATGAGTATGGTGATACCCAATATGTGGAAGAAAACTACTGTTTTGGCGCACAGCAGGACTTGGAAGGAAAGGAGCGCCATTTGACTTTTTGAATGCAACATTTCCTGGAATATTTAGCAGATGCCATGTCGTGTTTGTAAAGCCCTTGAAGTACCTAAACAGTGGAAACCCCCACAAGTGACCTCATTTTGGAAACTAGACCAAAATGTTTTTTACCCCCACATTTTGCAAATTCAAAAGGATAACATAAGAAAATGGACCCCAAAATTTGTTGTGCAATTTATCCTGAGTACACTCCATATGTGGGTGAAAACTACTTTTGAGGCACAGTGCAAAGCTCAGAAGGGAAGAAGCGCCATATTAGAGTTCAGATTTTGCTGAATGGTTTAGGGTGCCATGTCACATTGGTAGAGCCCATTAGGTGCCAGACCAGCAGATTCCCCATTTTACAAACTACACTTTCAAGTAATTCATCTAGAGGTAAAATATTGACACAAGTATGTCACAGAATTTTATACCATTGGGCAGTGAAGAAAAAATAATTACATTTTTACCACCAAGATTTTGTGCTAGCTCCAGATTTTACAATTTCATACTGGGAAATGGGTAAAATGGCACTAAAACTTGTTTTACAATTTCTTATGAATGTAGAAATACCCCATATGTGGCTGTACAGTACTGCTTAGCCTCACGGCAAGACTAGTGAGGGGCAGAGTGCTATTTTCCTCCTGGAGCTCAGATTTTCCTAGAATAGTTTGTGGACTCCATATACAGAGCCCCTAAGTGCCAGTAAAGCAGAATCCCCCCTCAAGAGACCCCATTTTGCAAATGTAACCCCTTTGGGAGTTTATCTGCAGATGTATTGACGATTTTGACTCCATTGGTGTTTTCTAGAAATAAGCAGTAGTGGATATTGCCGAGTAAAACTTGCAAACTGCATTGTAGTGCCCAGTACGTTCTAGTGACCAGTACGTTGTGGTGTCCAGCTCACGCTTCTGGAGACACGCACCTGTAAATTAGGCAGGCTATCATTGCTCCAGAAATGTCAATTGTGAGGACACTAAATGTGGTTTAGACACAGTGGGACTCAGAAGGGAGATGGGCATTTGGATTTGGAAGCACAGAATTTGCTGAAATTCTTTTGGGGGTCGAGGAGCCATTTTCCAGAACCTTTGTACTACCAGTAATGTGGAAGCCCTCTATATTTCCATCAACAGGTGACAGACTTGAGTGGGGACTTGCTTTTTATGTTGAAGCTTTTATACAAATTTACATTAGTTTTTTATCGCATTTTATTGCACTTTTAGTTCAGCGATAGATGATAAAGCATAGTTTATTTACCTCTTTTTTAGTGTGTTCACTGAACTGGTTAACTAGTGGGACAGTTTTATAGGATGGATCCAGATGCAGCAATACCAAATATATGTACTTTTTTTTACATAAATAACTGTATTTAGTGGATTGATATTTTTTTCTCATTTTTTTGTGCTTTATTTATTATAATTTCTACAATTTTTAATAACTTATTTTACTTTTTTACATTGTCCCACTATGGGACATCATTTACACTGACAGATCACTGATCTGATACTCTTCAATGCCTCTGCTTCTGTTATCGCTTTGTGCCGATGGGAGCAGACAGGGAGCTCACTACCTCTGTGATGCTCCTCGATGTCGCTGTCACTATTGACAGCGGCATCAGAGGGGTTAAACGTCTGGGATTGGTGCTAGCACTGATTATGGGCATTACTGCAGGGTGCCAGCTCTCATATAGAGTTGACATTTGCACTCGGTTGCAGAGGCGCTCAGCGTGAGCCCGCGCGATCGAGAAGTATACTGTATGTACAGTGGTTTGTGGGAACGCAGCACCTGCAGCGCCGTACATATATGGCACATGTTGGAAAGGGTTTAAAGAGCAACTGTCATTTTAACTTTTATTTCATAAATCAATATTGCACATTAAAATAAGAAACTTTGCAATATAGCTTATCAGAGACATCTGCTTCTGTTTCCTACATTACAGGTCATCCTTTTTCAACATTTACAATTCAAGGGTAAAATCTGTCCAGAAAGAAAAAAAAAAAAGATTTTTACATTACTGAAGGAAGAGATTTGTCAGGACTTGAACCCAGCAGCTCTTGTGCATCTGGCGGCAGCTCCATTGTGATTGAACACCTTATTTAAACCTGGCATTACACTCCCTCCCTTGCAAGATTATTGAGCTACAAAGCCTCTAGTCAAGCTTCCTTTCACTTGCTCCTATATTCTAAGATTATACTGCTGCTTCCGTGTACCAACTCCTTGGATATCCCGGACTACACTACATGCTGCTCCTTTAAACTACATTGCTGCTCCTGTGTACTGACTCCTTGGCTATTTCTGACTATGCTACCTGCTGCTGCTGCCCCTAGTGTTTGCAATACCACTACTCCAACCCAGGTCAGTCCTTTACAAGATGGCAGTTGGTGCTGATGAGATTCCATGTAGAAGGAGGAGCACTGGGTGCTCACTCCTTTCTACATAAAATCTCATAAACACCAACTGTCATCTAATATATCAGTAATGGAAGAATCTGTCTTTACTGAATACAGATTTAACCCATGAATTCAGAATTTTTTGAAAATGGATGACCAGTCATATAAAAGAGAGAGGCAGATTTAAGATCAGATACGTTACAAAGTTGCTTATTTTCATGTGTACTATTGATTTATGAAATAAAAATTAAACTGATGGTTACTCTTTAAGTAAAAGAGTAGTTACAAATGCTTATTCTATTTTCTTTTCTTTGTACATACAATTAAATATTTTGGATTTTTAAAAAAAATGCCTTTACTATAGTAACTGCAGCCTTTGTAACCTTCATCCAACAGTGGTGTCTGTTGAAGGTTACAGAGAAGCAGTGGAAAATATGAGTTTCCTTGGGCATTTCTGCTCGCTTATTGGATTGCTCTGGGTTATACTATATGAATAGCAATTTGCATTTGGAACTCTGTGATAGATGAAAAGAGCTCTGGACGCATGAAGATTCTGCATATTATGAACTTACAGTAATCAGAGCGGAGCCTAAAAATGTCAAGTTGCAAAAAAAATGGACATTCTCTTTAGGTGCAATTATGGCCTTGAACAAGAAGTAACGCATCATGGTCAAGGAAGGCACATAGTTTAAAGGTCTACATGTAAAACAATGATGCAGTGCTGATCCAAAATTCCCAGGAGCCCAGGATGAGTGGGGCAGAATAAAGTTTATTCACTTTTTTCCACCTGAAGCAATTGGAGTGCTGCCTTCATTTTTTTTATTTTGTTTAGTTTGGCAAGTATTAGACTGTTTGCCTGTTTGCCTGGCACCCGCTGTGAACTATTGTGCTGTTCCTTTTTTACGATAGATAGATAGATAGATAGATAGATAGATAGATAGATAGATAGATAGATAGATAGATAGATAGATAGATAGATAGATAGATCGATCGGATAGATAGATAGATAGATAGATAGATAGATAGATATATCGGATAGATATATCTATAGATAGATAGATAGATAGATAGATAGATAGATAGATAGATAGATAGATAGATAGATCGGATAGATATATCTATAGATAGATAGATAGATAGATAGATAGATAGATAGATAGATAGATAGAAAATACCAAGCCCAATGTTTAGTAATAAGCATAAAATGGTACATAAAGAGTTAAATAAAGACACACACAAAATCTGCGTTAGGCCGGGGTCACACTTGCGAGAAACTCGCACCACAGTACCCGACACTGCCGCCGGCACTCGGGATCGGAGCGTTCAGCTGCATAGAAATACATGCAGCTGCACACTTCGGTCCCGAGTGCAGGCAGCAGTGCCGTCTACTGATGCGAGAGACTCGTGTGAGTTTCTTGCAAGTGTGACCCCAGCCTTAAACACAATGTTTAATTTAAAAGAAAATTGAAAAAAAAAATGGCGTGGGCTCCAGCGTAATTTTCTGCGCCAGAGAGGGAAAACCAGCGACTGGAGGCCAATGTTTATAGCCTAGGAAGGGATTAATACCCATGGATCTTCCCAGGCTATGAATATCAGCCCGCAGCTGTATATTTAGAGTTTACTGGCTACTAAAATAGGGAGACCCCCCAAAAAACGAAGTGGGGGTCTTCCTATAATTAATAGCCAGAAAAGGCTATGCAGACAGCTGCGTGCTGATATTCATAGCCTAGGAAGGGACCCTGGATATTGCCCCCCAGCTAAAAAAAACAGCACACAGCTGCTCCAGAAATGGCGCATCTCTAAGATATGTAAATTCCGGCACTTAGCCTCTCTCTTCCCACTGCCCTGTAGCAGTGGCATATGGGGTAATAGGGGGTTAATGTCATCTTTGTATTGTAAGGTGACATCAAGCCGGCTTAGTAATGGAGAGGTGTCAATAAGACACCTATCCATAACTAATCCTATACATGTTAAAGGTTTAAATACACAGCCAGAAAAAAGTATTTTAATGTAATAAAACACTAAACACATTTTTCCCATCTTTATTGTTACGCCTAATTCCTGCGACGCCCTCTATCTCCTGTAAAAAAAGAAAAAATAATAAACCAACACAAATACTCCTGGTCCGATGCAATCCATTTAATAACGACTGTCCCACGACTATCTCCCCTATATAGCAGTCATATCAGGAAATGTGACTGCTCTATAGGCCTTCAGTGACACACTGACAGAAGACAATGGCTCTTGCAATGTCATCACTGAGGGTTCAATGACTTCAGGCTCTCACTTTACGGCACTGCTGCGTGAGAATTTTCCCATGTAGTGGTGCCGCAATTGACAGTATGAACTCTGCTGAACTCGGTGGAGGGATACAGTGCAGAGGATTACCTGCCGTCATTGTATCACTGAAGCCCCTGGAGAGCAGTCACATCTGCCGCTGTGACAGCTCTCCACGGGAGATTGTCGTGGGACACTCTTATTAAGTGGACTGCATCGGACCAGGGAGTATACTGTTGGTTTATTATTTTTAGTTTTTTACAGGTGATCGAGGGAGTTGGGGACTAGGTGTATGGTGAGTATGTACTGTGTGTTTTATGAACTGTATATGTTCATGTGGGTTTTTTTTGCTACACTTTAGTCGGATGATGGGACTACTACTGTCCCATCATCCGGCTAGCTGTCACTGTAGCAGGCATAGCCGGATGGGACTAGAAGTCCCATCGGACGATGCCTGCCTACACACAGACCTGCACACACACACAGCCCTGCACACACACCCACAGCCCCGCACAAACACAGACACACACACAAACACCCATACACACAGGCACGCACATCTTCTCTGCACACACACATAGTCCCACCCACACTCCACCCAAGAGAGAAGAGCTAGAGGTAGTCACATACAAAAGGAACAGAATAGCCGGTCTCAGGAGCACAGAAGGAGAACACAGACACCAGTTAGGGTAAAACGTGTTTCAACGGCGTGCGCCATCTTCTTCAGGTGGATATTTTACATAGTCACAGATATTTTGCTGCAAGTTCTTCTAAAACAACAGTTGCGCTTTAATTTTGTATCACAGATTGAAAGTGTAAGTCATTTCAAATGAACTTGCAGCTGAATGTCTGTTTCTGCCTCAGCTCCTCCTACACCCTCCCATCTCCACATAATCTTATTTGCACTGACTGTCATCTCCTATCTCAGAAAAATGAACGTCTCTGTATTCCCTGAAAAAAGAATTTGCTCCTGAATTGAGAGTGAAAGATCAGCCTAGGGGGAGAAGGAAGCAGATTCCTAGGATAACATATATTACAAAGTTGCTTATTTTAATGTTTACTAATGATTTATGAAATAAGAATTAAAATGACTGTTACTCTTTAAGAATCTTAACCCTGAATATTAGGAAGTTGGCAACTATGCATCAATGTTTTCTGGGCTTGTACACAGTGTAAGACATAAGCATACGATTTACAATCTATTTTGGAAGTTGTCCAGTTCCAATAAAGTAATGAGGACATCTAATGTGTAAAAGATGAATGGGAAGATCAATATTTTAAGTCTCAACTGATTTACAGAACACAGATTCCTGAAACACATCGAAAAAATTCTGTACCTGCAGTAGGTCCTGTCCATTCTTGATGTCATATACCAGCATATGAGTGCCACAAAATGGAGACACAGTCTACACAATTGGGGCATCACGGACTTACAACACGTGCTTTGCTCTGAATCAAACTGTCAGACATTTCAATAATTATACAGATGCCCAGGTCCTTTCATTTGATAATTTTCATCTGTCTTTCAGTTTTTTCTGGAAACTAATTTGCATCGTGGGAAATAATAATGTTTTGCTCCTGAGTGAAACTGCCACTATGTGAATAGTTGATTTACTATAAGAATTTACTCAAGAAAATAGATAATCAGCATCAAAGAGCCAATAAATACTCATGCTTTGTACTTAATGGCTCCAGAAACAGAGCTTAAAGGGAACCTATCACCCCGTTTTTTTCGGTATGAGATAAAAATACTGTTAAATATGGCCTGAGCTGTGCATTACAATAGTGTAGTTTGTGGACCCCGATTCCCCACCTATGCTGCCGAAATACGTTACCAAAGTAGTCATTTTCGCCTGTCAATCAGGCTGGTCAGGTCGGATGGGCGTGGCTTCTTCCCCCAGATATTGCGTAGTTTTCCGTTGGTGGCGTAGTGGTGTGCGCATGTCCAACGTCCCCAATCCTGCACGGGGGGGTGAAAATAGCAGCGATGTCCGTTATTCCATTGGTGGTTGGTGGGCGCGGCCATCTTCCTTTGGCCGCGCGTGCGCAGAAGCGGCGCTCTGCTGGCCGCGGCTTCAGGAAAATGGCCGCCGCGATCTCCATCTGCGCACGCGCGGCCAAAGGAAGATGGCCGCGCCCACCGACCACCAATGGAATAACGGACATCGCTGCTATTTTCACCCCCCCCGTGCAGGATTGGGGACGTTGGACATGCGCACACCACTACGCCACCAACGGAAAACTACGCAATATCTGGGGGAAGAAGCCACGCCCATCCGACCTGACCAGCCTGATTGACAGGCGAAAATGACTACTTTGGTAACGTATTTCGGCAGCATAGGTGGGGAATCGGGGTCCACAAACTACACTATTGTAATGCACAGCTCAGGCCCTATTTAACAGTATTTTTATCTCATACCGAAAAAAACGGGGTGATAGGTTCCCTTTAAATGACTTTGCTTCTTTAAGAAGAATTAGTCAAGGCACTTCTGTTACCTTGCCTTGTTTCTAAAGCAATCTATAGAGGGTATCCAACAATCCAAAATGCTGGCAGCAGCAACTTCTTCATTGCTTTTGGGATGCATCAATAGATCTTGATAATTTCACATGAGCAGCTGTAATTTAACGTTCTGCGTTACGTGACTGCTTCTCTTCTCTATGCTTCCTGCCCCAGATTCCATATGCGAAAATATATGCACAGTAAATTAGAAAGACAGCAAAAGCACAAGACGCAAAGCATGTGATCCTATTTATATGTTATAATCCTATAGTTTATTAGAAGTAGTCATTTTAAAGGAATATGGCCTTTCTTCAGCAGAAATAGAACTATGAGATTAGCAGGTTCAATTCCACTGATTGAATAGAATACGTTTCACTACAGAAAAAGCAACAATGTATCATTATTATTATTACTATTATCACTATTTTATGTTTACAAAAAATAATATAAGTAGCTGGGTGTTCTAATTATTGTATGTTAATATTGTTAGCACTTGTTCATAATGTCAGCTGGTGAGAGATTCTTCTTCTATATCCAGGTAAGTGTAGCCAGCTTTCCTATAACTATGATCTTGTGAACTATTCCTCCAACTGTATCTCAAGGAACTTTCAATGCCTGTTCTATGTTTTTGTATGTTTATCCTTGTATCTTGTTTATGCAAGGCAATGATTACTTATATCGTTATTTACATCAGTATTGTCAATCAGGTTCAGGGCACCAATTCAACGTTTGATACACAAAAGTGAAGGGGTCTGACTGTGGCAAAGAGTCACCAGAACTGCCACAGAATAGTACAGAAAGGAGTCAGGCCAAGGCCCGGAGGCACTGTCTTTTGCATATGGCGTGGTTCAAAAAGTTCCACGGATCATCTAATGGATGCTCTTAATTAAAGGGATCTGTCTGGTTACTCACGTTAAAATTTCTCAAAATACAAGCTATGACGTCTATTGAAGACTAAAATGAAATTTTCAGTTAATCTAACAAGGCTCACTTAATTGGATCTCATAATGCTTTAGCTGGACTTGCCTTGCCAGTAAATATCTGACTTCTATATTGTAATAGAGTTTACTGGTTCAATAAAAATGAAATGCAAGAAAACATGTTCATAAGAACATAGAATTTAACTAAAGAGATTAGAAAAAATCATAAAGAAATACTGGAAACTATAAGCTGCACATACAAGGAAACTTGTAAAAAAAGGCGAGTGATGGCACTGAAAGAAACGAAGCAGCGCAGGAAACGAAGAGTTAGCTACAGAGAGAATATAGTTGAGTAAAAACCTAATTATACAATTTCATAAGTTCAGTGGTGATCGTGCGCCAACAAACACTCAGGCTCTTTTACACCAACTGTACATGTAATATAGCTTAGCTGACTCATTAAAGAGGCTTTATCTAGTTAACAATTTGTCTACAGTATTGGTGATAACTCGATCCTGGGAACAGGGCTCTGTAATGCCTCAATTGAATGGAGTGGGGGTCGATCATGCACAAACCCCCCACCACCCCTCCATTCACTGCCTATAGCAAATACCTATTATGTGCCACCTGGAGAGGCGGCTTATTGTAAAAGTTGGTGTGCAGCATGAGCAGATGGCGTTGCTGTAACAGGTATAAGCAAAGGAGGCTGTAATGGATGGATGGCAACAAGGAAGCTGGATGCTAAACCAAGGGAGACTGATGAACCAAAGTTAAATCATTGACACAGCTGAGACTTGGCGATGTGGTAGGGCGCAATATATGGCACTGACCAGCAATATTCCAGAGCCAAGTGATGTAACAGAGCTGGGTAGGTCAGGAGACTTACTGTAGGGATGTAACAGAGGTGAATAGGTGAGGATAAACTCTGTAGCAATATAGTAGAGCCAAGCAATGTGGCAGAGTTTAGTATTTCAGGTGACTTTCAGTTGAAGTAGCAGAGCTGCATTTGTCATGCTACAATCTCAGCCAGCCTCAAAGGCCAATGACTTTAGCCTCAGATTTTGGGAGGTGTTACTTTGGTACTATGGTAACTTAACATGCAGAAGAACAGAAGCAGCTAGCTGTAGGAAGAAATTAGGGGGGAGCTGGCACTGAAGCCAGGACAGGGGAGCAAAATTATTATTATTATTATTTATATAGCACCATTGATTCCATGGTGCTGTACATGAGAAGGGGTTACATACAAGTTACAGATATCACTTACAGTAAGCAAACTAACAATTACAGACTTATGCAGAGGGGAGAGGACCCTGCCCTTGCGGGCTTACATAATAGCAGGTAAGTGTAGAGCAAGCATACTTACAAAAGTCATCCTCTAATACCACTCTAATCTCATTTACAGTAATTCCACCAACAAAAGCTATTTCATAACAATAGGCTAACCTATTATCCAAAACCAACGCTTACAATCTGTAGGCCTAGTCTTTGCCTGTTTGGTTTGAAAGTACTCTGACAACCATTTCCTCAGTTTTACACATCCACAAAACCTTTAACCTTAGGACTCCTAGCTCCACCTACAGTGAGCTGTTATTATTGGTGAGTATTCAAGGGACAGAGCGCAGATCAAAGATAAAATTAGACCACCCAATCCTACATCTTAGCCCCGAGCTGAATCTGTTAACAACACTATGGGGCCTATACATCAAGTGTTTGCACCTGTTTTTTAAAGTGTAAATAAGAATTTTAGCAAAACTTTTGTGACTTTTGGGGTTTTCATTCCAGTCCCAGACAACTTCACTAAAATTGGTGGAGCTGGGGCAGGACATGAGCGTAGTGACGCCTACCTTTCTAAATCATTAGCAGACGTGAACCTCCGACTTGAGCCCCTGGTCCCAGGTCACCAGATTGCTGTGTCGTGACATGTGCCTGATTGATTAAGTGATGAGTCCGTCTTACTGAATCAGGTTCCTCTTACTCTGCCACACCCATTCATTAAGGCTGATGTGCACAACTTCAGTCTTAATTAATCAGGCCCAATATGTTTACTATCTGTTCTTGGTTGTGTGACAACTTTGTCACTAGTGTGTCTACTCTTTTAAATTACATGTGAAAAGTTTCAATAGAAAGAAATCATTCAAAAAATACTATGTTCAAAATGTTTGAAGACAAAGATTTATCTGTTTATCTTATACTGAGAAACCTGCTCTAAATTATTTTGGGGTGTGTTCTTTCTACTGAGGGTTGTTGACTGGTTATGATTGGTCAGTGCAATACAGGGGGAAGAAATGCACACCCCTAGTGAAAACTATCTGATAGCACCCACCTTGACTTAACCAAAATTAACTCATTAGGTGCCAAATACTTGGATTGCTAATATCACTTCAAAGCAGAGGCAAAATTTAAAAAAAGAAAAAATGTATGTTTTACTCCTCTCTGCAACCACTATTACATTTCTTGTTCAGTTCAGCATCTCTAAAAATGCCAAAAGAGTGCCTAGATATCTAAAAAATTAACAAGTGTCTGGATTATTTTTTGTATACGAGGCATTAGAAAACAAACTTAAACTTGTTCTCTCAGTTGACAAAAAAAAGAGCCTGTGCCAGTAAATCCCAACATCCATACTGTGCAGTATTTGATAAAATTTGCTCAAAGAAACAACTCTTCCACAGATCTCACAGACAAAAATTAAAGGTCGGCTGCTTAAAATGGCTTATGTGCGCGAATGCATAAAAAAATCATACATGCTTAACTGAACTATCGAGTGTTTCCATGTCCAGTGATAAGAGTGCTATCCCTGGAGTGATCCGAAAATCACTAGATAAATGATTAATATGTTGCGACACCTGAGACCATAGTCTCTTAATTTTCGGGCAGCTCCAAAACAAATGAAGAAGGTTCCCCTGTTGACCACAATCTCTCCAACACAAAGAAGAATGCTCCGAATTAATATGCGACAGTCGAACCGGAGTATAATACCATCTCGACAAAACTTTGAAGTAACATTCGTGAAGAGACATTGATATGTTAGATTTATACGTGCTTCTGATGGCATCGTCCCAATGTCATTATACATGTCCTCCTGGTGGTTAAGGTGACTCTAGCTTATTGGTGGAAAAAAACTGATGTTCCCAAATTCTCGGATATCCTTGATAGGATAAGACAGCATAGTGACTTAGAGTGGAGATTCGCGGTGGCTAACAACAATATTCATAAATATACCAAAAAGTGGAAAATTTGGAATAATAAGTTTCACATTGAGCAGGTGTGTTGAGGTGCGTTGTGTTCGGTATCTCTCCATTGAGCTCCTTGCAATAGGTATGGCAAGTCTTTGCTGTGTACCTAAATTTTATGTTGAATTTTATTGTATTTTATTTATTTTTTTCCTCTTTATGTATTAAGTTTATTATCATTTTTCAGAAATTGTACAAGGGTTCTCTATTTTTACTGTTTCCCTTGTGTATCCCATACCTTCCCTTTCCTCCTTTCCTATG
This sequence comes from Ranitomeya variabilis, assembly GCF_051348905.1. Taxonomy (NCBI): domain Eukaryota; kingdom Metazoa; phylum Chordata; class Amphibia; order Anura; family Dendrobatidae; genus Ranitomeya; species Ranitomeya variabilis. The sequence goes on from NC_135234.1 coordinate 159,220,133, forward strand.
ACCATTCCTATCCCTGTTTAAATGTAAAATTCAATAAAAACACTTAAAACACAAAAAAAAAAAAAAATCATACATGAAGTGAATGCATATTTGTTGCTGGGGCTAAAATCAACAGATTGCCAACTGATTATACATTCACTAAGTTATCCTGTTGTTTCTCAATTTTACTCTGGGCACCTTTTCATCTCAATGCACCTCTTGACAGTAAATCTCCTAGGCATTAGTTATTCATACATCCATGTTGCAATCAATATTTTGTTTTTGGTAAAAAGGAAGGGTTTAGGTTGTATTTGTAGAACTGGATGACAAGCATGAGAGTTGATTACTGTGATTGTGTACAGCAAAAACATACTCTATACACTCACCGGCCACTTTATTAGGTACACCTGTCCAACTTCTTGTTAACACTTAATTTCTAATCAGCCAATCACATGGCGGCAACTCAGTGCATTTAGGCATGTAGACATGGTCAAGACAATCTCCTGCAGTTCAAACCGAGCATTAGTATGGGGAAGAAAGGTGATTTGAGTGCCTTTGAACGTGGCATGGTTGTTGGTGCCAGAAGGGCTGGTCTGAGTATTTCAGAAACTGCTGATCTACTGGGATTTTCACGCACAACCATCTCTAGGGTTTACAGAGAATGGTCCGAAAAATAAAAAAAATCCAGTGAGCGGCAGTTCTGTGGGCGGAAATGCCTTGTTGATGCCAGAGGTCAGAGGAGAATGGGCAGACTGGTTCGAGCTGATAGAAAGGCAACAGTGACTCAAATCGCCACCCGTTACAACCAAGGTAGGCCTAAGAGCATCTCTGAACGCACAGTGCGTCGAACTTTGAGACAGATGGGCTACAGCAGCAGAAGACCACACCGGGTACCACTCCTTTCAGCTAAGAACAGGAAACTGAGGCTACAATTTGTACAAGCTCATCGAAATTGGACAGTAGAAGATTGGAAAAACGTTGCTTGGTCTGATGAGTCTCGATTTCTGCTGCGACATTCGGATGGTAGGGTCAGAATTTGGCGTAAACAACATGAAAGCATGGATCCATCCTGCCTTGTATGGAGCATCTTTGGGATGTGCAGCCGACAAATCTGCGGCAACTGTGTGATGCCATCATGTCAATATGGACCAAAATCTCTGAGGAATGCTTCCAGCACCTTGTTGAATCTATGCCACGAAGAATTGAGGCAGTTCTGAAGGCAAAAGGGGGTCCAACCCGTTACTAGCATGGTGTACCTAATAAAGTGGCCGGTGAGTGTACAAAGTCATTAATCACAAAAATATTTTTCTGCCGAACAGTAATCATAAGGCTCAGTTAAAATTAATAAAAATATAAAAAAATTGAATTCATAGAAACATTACAGGATAGTATATTTTACAACATTGTTCTCTAATCTGTGCCTCAATTTGAGAGTTTCTGCTCCAAAAATAAATCTGTGTGAACACACGCTAACTTCAACTAAGCTTTTCGGAGCAGAAACTCACCTAATCCTCCTCATAATCTCAAATCTCTAAGTTTTTATGCTTTTTAAGTTTTAACATATCCATGAAGCACATTATCAGTTGCCTCATGTGTACAAGATCAGAACCACTGTCAGCACGAGTGCAGCACCGATACCACCATCAGTACATAAATGCAGCCTCAGAACCACCATTATTACATAAATGCAGCACCAGAACCACCGTCAGTTCATGATTGCAGCACCAGAACGACAGTCAGTACATAAATGCAGCACCAGAAGCACCATCAGTACATAAACACCTATGAAGACAAGATGGCCTAAATCAATGGCACTTCCAAACTTAAATATTAACCAACTAGAGCAAGAAGTCTTAAGCCATAAAGTAAAATGCATAAATGTTATTAATACAACAACATAAAAACATACATGTAAAAAAAGGAGCACATGTCCAATATTACTGCTTGGTAATGTCAAATCCCATATATAATTATCCAGTGTAACCTAATCCCATATATAATTATCCAGTGTAACCTAATCCCATATATAATTACCGTATATACTCGAGTATAAGCCGAGATTTTCAGCCCAAATTTTTGGGCTGAAAGTGCCCCTCTCGGCTTATACTCGAGTCACGGTAGGCGGGTGAGGGGGAGAGGGCGCTGAGGTATACTTACCTGCTTCCGGGGCTCCTGGCGCTCCCCCTGCCCGTCCCACGGTCTCTGGGTGCCGCAGCTCTTCCTCTGTCAGCGGTCACGTGGGACCGCTCATTAGAGAAATGAATAGGCGGCTCCGCCCCTATGGGAGTGGATCCCATAGGGGCAGAGCCGCCTATTCATTTCTCTAATCAGCGGTAACGGTGACCGCTGACAAAGGAAGAGGCTGCGGCACCGAAGACCAGCTGTCCGGGGGAAGGAGCGGGACGCCGGGAGCAGGTAAGTATTACATATCCACACGCCGGGCGCCGCTCTGTCTTCCCGGCGTCTCTCTCTCCGCACTGACTGTTCAGGTCAGAGGGCGCGATGACGCATATAGTGTGCGCGCCGCCCTCTGCCTGATCAGTCAGTGCAGAGAGACGCCGGGACAGGACGCTGAGGAGCTGCAAGCAAGAGAGGTGAGTATGTGTTTTATTATTTTTATTGCAGCAGCAGCAGCAGCACAGCTTTCTATGGCACATCTATGGGGCAATAATAAACGGTGAAGAGCACTATATGGAACAGCTATGGGGCAATAATGAACGGTGCAGAGCACTATATGGCACAGCTATGGGGCAATTATGAACGGTGCAGAGCACTATATGGCACAGCTTTCTATGGTACAGCTGTGGGGCAATAATGAATGGTGCAGAGCACTATATGGCACAGCTATGGGGCCATAATGAACGGTATGGAGCATCTATTTTTATTTTTGAAATTCACCGGTAGCAGCTGCTTTTCCACCCTAGGCTTATACTCGAGTCAATAAGTTTTCCCAGTTTTTTGTGGCAAAATTAGGGGGGTCGGCTTATACTCGGGTCGGCTTATACTCGAGTATATACGGTATCCAGTGTAACCTAAAGGTTACACTGGATAATTATATATGGGATTTGACATTACCAGGCAGTAATATTGGACATGTGCTCCTTTTTTTTACATGTATGTTTTTATGTATTTGTATTAATAAAATTTATGCATTTTACTTCATGGCTTAAGACTTCTTGCTCTAGTTGGTTAATGCCATCAGTACATAAATGCAGCAACAGACACACCATCAGTACATGAATGCAACACCAGAAACACCATCAGTACATGAACACACAGCTCCTCGCTATAATGTACCACCACACCACAAGGAGGGGGGCACTGCTAGACCTAATATTAACCAACAGGCCAGACCGCATATCAAATATAAGGGTTGGGGGTCACTTGGGGAATAGTGATCACAAAATAATAAGTTTTCATGTAACCTTTAATAAGATGGGTAGTAGGGGGGTGACAAGGACACTAAAGTTCAGGAGGGCAAATTTCCAACGGATGAGAGAGGATCTTGGTGCAATTAACTGGGACGATATCCTGAGACACAAAAATACACAAAGAAAATGGGAGACATTTATTAGCATCCTGGATAGGACCTGTGCACAGTATATACCGTATGGGAATAAACATACTAGAAATAGGAGGAAACCAATATGGCTAAATAGAGCTGTAAGGGGCGCAATAAGGGACAAAAAGAAAGCATTTAGAGAATTAAAGGAAGTAGGTAGTGAGGAGGCATTAAATAAATACAGAAAATTAAATACATTCTGTAAAAAGCAAATCAAGGCAGCAAAGATTGAGACAGAGAGACTCATTGCCAGAGAGAGTAAAAATAATCCCAAAATATTCTTTAACTATATAAATAGTAAGAAACTAAAAAATGACAGTGTTGGCCCCCTTAAAAATAGTCTGGGTGAAATGGTGGATGAGGATGAGGAAAAAGCCAATATGCTAAATGACTTTTTTTCATCAGTATTTACAAAAGAAAATCCCATGGCAGCCAATATGACTAGTGATAATAATTCCCCATTAAATGTCACCTGCTTAACCCAGCAGGAAGTACGGCGGCGTCTAAAAATAACTAAAATTGACAAATCTCCGGGCCCGGATGGGATACACCCCCGAGTACTGCAGGAACTAAGTACAGTCATTGATAGACCATTATTTTTAATCTTTAAAGACTCCATAATAACAGGGTCTGTACCACAGGACTGGCGTATAGCAAATGTGGTGCCAATATTCAAAAAAGGGGCAAAAACTGAACTCGGTAATTATAGGCCAGTAAGTTTAACCTCTACTGTGGGTAAAATCCTGGAGGGCATTCTAAGGGATACTATACTGGAGTATCTGAAGAGGAATAACCTTATGACCCAGTATCAGCACGGGTTTACTAGGGACCGTTCATGTCAGACTAATTTGATCAGCTTCTATGAAGAGGTAAGTTCCGGACTGGACCAAGGGAACCCAGTGGACGTAGTATATATGGACTTTTCCAAAGCTTTTGATACGGTGCCACACAAAAGGTTGTTACATAAAATGAGAGTAATGGGGATAGGGGAAAATATGTGTAAGTGGGTTGAGAGCTGGCTCAGGGATAGGAAACAAAGGGTGGTTATTAATGGAGCACACTCGGACTGGGTCACGGTTAGCAGTGGGGTACCACAGGGGTCAGTATTGGGCCCTCTTCTTTTTAACATATTTATTAATGACCTTGTAGGGGGCATTCAGAGTAGAATTTCAATATTTGCAGATGACACTAAACTCTGCAGGGTAATCAATACAGGGGAGGACAATTTTATATTACAGGATGATTTATGTAAACTAGAAGCTTGGGCTGATAAATGGCAAATGAGCTTTAATGGGGATAAATGTAAGGTCATGCACTTGGGTAGAAGTAATAAGATGTATAACTATGTGCTTAATTCTAAAACTCTGGGCAAAACCGTCAATGAAAAAGACCTGGGTGTATGGGTGGATGACAAACTCATATTCAGTGGCCAGTGTCAGGCAGCTGCTACAAAGGCAAATAAAATAATGGGATGTATTAAAAGAGGCATAGATGCTCATGAGGAGAACATAATTTTACCTCTATACAAGTCACTAGTTCGACCACACTTAGAATACTCTGCACAGTTCTGGTCTCCGGTGTATAAGAAAGACATAGCTGAACTGGAGCGGGTGCAGAGAAGAGCGACCAAGGTTATTAGAGGACTGAGGGGTCTGCAATACCAAGATAGGTTATTACACTTGGGGCTATTTAGTTTGGAAAAACGAAGACTAAGGGGTGATCTTATGTTAATGTATAAATATATGAGGGGACAGTACAAAGACCTTTCTGATGATCTTTTTAATCATAGACCTGAGACAGGGACAAGGGGGCATCCTCTACGTCTGGAGGAAAGAAGGTTTAAGCATAATAACAGACGCGGATTCTTTACTGTAAGAGCAGTGAGACTATGGAACTCTCTGCCGTATGATGTTGTAATGAGTGATTCATTAATTAAATTTAAGAGGGGACTGGATACCTTTCTGGAAAAGTATAATGTTACAGGGTATATACACTAGATTCCTTGATAAGGCGTTGATCCAGGGAACTAGTCTGATTGCCGTATGTGGAGTCGGGAAGGAATTTTTTTCCCCATGGTGGAGTTACTCTTTGCCACATGGGGTTTTTTTGCCTTCCCCTGGATCAACATGTTAGGGCATGTTAGGTTAGGCTATGGGTTGAACTAGATGGACTTACAGTCTTCCTTCAACCTTAATAACTATGTAACTATGTAACTATGTAACATACTTCCCTTTTCCACATGTCCCCCACACTGCCTCTTTGCATAAAGTGCCTTCCACCACCCTCACTATGCTATACCCCTTTTAGAATCCTCCCCTAATTGTGTCATAATGTCCTCCATTGCCTCATAATGTCCCCTATTGTCATGTAAAGTCTCCAATTGCCTCATTATTTGCCCTTGCAGTAATACAACACTCCCCTCACCACATCCCCTAATTTATAACGTGACATTTAATTTTCGGCTCCTCCATGGTTTGCTTTCTGCTGCCTGACATCTCTGTTGCCTGTTGGCGACAGCAGCAGTGTGATAACACCAGCAGCGTGCTGACCTCATTACGTCTCCGCAAGTTGGGGCCGAGGTTGACGGGCACTCCTAGGACCCAGTCCCGGTGAAAGTGTGTTCACATGTATTTGCATCTGAAAGAATATACAAAGAAGGGAGCATCTACTCCCAGACAGGTCTGTGGGCCGCATCAAACCCTTTGGAGGGCCACATGTGGTCCGTATGTTGTTCACACCTGCAATAAATCAAACAAGAACATGCCACTTTTAAAGGCTACAGCAGTGTCAGAATGATTCATCTCCTGTATGACAAGCATCTTTAGTACTCAGTACAGCACTATTTGGCTGTTGTGACCTGCTGAAATCTTATCCCATTCCCCATGGGCAATGCCCTGCAGTCCACTAAAATTTTAGGTGGTCAAGACAGTGGTTTAAAAAGTTCAGAAAATCAATCAATCGATCAATGCCTTGCAAGGAAAAGGGTTTGAAAAGATAGTAAAGGCATTGAATCATCCTAGAGATACAGGTGAGATCATAGTTCACAAGTTCAAACAGAAAGGAATACTGACTACACTACCTAGGGGTAAAAAATGGAAGCTATCACCTGCTAACTCCATATTCATCCATGCTCAATCTCCAGGACACATCTACTGACTCTCAGGACAGGTCATTAAAGGGAACCTGTCAAATTGAAAATGCAGTACATCTTTTAAGCCTTTGCTCTTTCAGTAATTTTTTGTCCAGTGGTGGTCCTATCAGTGATTGACAGCTTATACAGGTAAGGCTGTCGGTCACTGTTCAAACCGTCCACTGGACCGAAAATATCAGAAAGAGCAGTAGCTTAAATACTGAAAACACAAGTTATACCGAATCTTTTCTCACATAACTATATATTAATCCGATCAGCTCATCCTGCTCTATAACTTAGTGCATGCAGCCAGGATTGCATTTTCATGATGACAGTCTCCCTTTGAAAGGGAACCTATCAGGAAATTGGTGCTGCCTGCGGTTTGCAGCCAGGTAGGTATATTACTCTCTGAAACGCTCTGGCATTTTAGAGGAAATATACTTTGAAGGTCCAGAGAGACCTGTCATTTATTTGCGCTGCTAGTGGTGATTGACAAGCCCCTGCCTATATACACATGAGGAAGAGACCTGTCAATTACCTGCAGCAGTGATCCGAAGTACTGGCTGGGGCAGCACCCGACTAGTCTTGCCTTTGATCCTCAAATTATATTTTCTCTGAAACCCTGTAGTATTTAAGAGAATAATATACCAGGCTGCATTTGTGCAGCCATGCTGCGATTTCATGCTGCCCATAGTTTAATATGAACCACTTGACAGGTTCCTTAATATCAGATCTATGGGAGGCCAACATGTCACCCCCACTGATCATCCAGCTCTGGCAGTGTCCAGATGTAGACACTGAACAGACTTGCATTGAACGACTTAGTACAATCTGTAGATGCTGCGGGCAGGTACTGCAAAACAGCTCCCATTCTCTTGAGTTAATAACAGCTCATTAGAGGAGCCTAGATTCAGACACCCACTGATCTGATATTGAATATCTATCCAAAGGTTTTTTATTTCATAAATCAATAGCACACATAAAAATAAGAAACGTTGTAATATATCTTATCAGATGACTGATCAGTCATTCTCAAAATTCTCAATTCTCAGGGTCCAAGAGGTAATGTTTCTCCTTGTGGAGATGGACATGCCAAGCCTGGCATGCCAATGTGATGAGGTTTTTAAAGGGAACCTACCACCCCGTTTTTTAAAAATTAGATAAAAATAGTGTGAAATAGGGGCAGAGCTGGGCTTTACATTAGGGCCTTTTCGGTGCCTTTACACCCCCGTTAGGCTGCCCAAATACCTTTGTGAAGTGGCTGTTTTCTGCTGTCACTCAAGTGGGTCAGGTCGGATGGGCGTGGTCACAGCGCTGTTTGTCCCCCAGGATCCTGCTCATCATTACGTTGGTGGCGTAGTGGTGTGCGCATGTCCAGCAGGCGAATCCACTGCCCAGGAGATGAATAACGGCGCGATCTTCGCTATTCAGCCGTTTACCAGTGGGCGCGGCCATCTTTCCTGTGGCTGCGTGTGCGCAGATGGAGCGCTCTGCTGCCCGGGACTTCAGGAAAATGGCCGCGGGATTCCGCGCGTGCGCAGATGGAGATCGCGGCGGCCATTTTCCTGAAGCCCCGGGCAGCAGAGCGCTCCATCTGCGCAGGCGCGGCCACAGGAAAGATGGCCGCGCCCACCGGTAAACGGCTGAATAGCGAAGACCGCGCCGTTATTCATCTCCTGGGCAGTGGATTCGCCTGCTGGACATGCGCACACCACTACGCCACCAACGTAATGATGAGCAGGATCCTGGGGGACAAACAGCGCTGTGACCACGCCCATCCGACCTGACCCACTTGAGTGACAGCAGAAAACGGCCACTTCACAAAGGTATTTGGGCAGCCTAACGGGGGTGTAAAGGCACCGAAAAGGCCCTAATGTAAAGCCCAGCTCTGCCCCTATTTCACACTATTTTTATCTAATTTTTAAAAAACGGGGTGGTAGGTTCCCTTTAAGACTTGCAATGCTTCTCTGGGAAATTAAAGGGAACCTGTCAGCAGTTTTGGCCGATAGAAGATATGGCCACCACCTTTCAGGGCTTATGTACAGCATTCTATAATGCTGTAGATAAGCCTCCAATCCGACTTGAAAGATAAGAAAAATAAGTTTTATTATACTCACCCGGGGGGTCAATCCGCTGTGGTCCGGTCCGATGGGTGTCGCAGGTTCGGGTCGGCGCCTCCCATCTTCTTGCGATGCCACCCTCCTGTTGCTTCATCGCTCCCTGACATCGCGCTCCTCCGCAGGTGTACTTATCTGTCCTGTTGAGGGCAGACCAAAGTACTGCAGTGGGTAGGTGCTGGGAAAGGTCAGAGAGGCCCGGCGCCTGTGTACTGCAGTACTTTACTTTGCCCTCAACCAGGCAGATAAGTACACCTGCGCAGAAGCACAATGCCGGGGAGCCATGAAGCAACAGCAGGGTGGTGATCATAAGAAGATGGGAGGTGCCGGACCTACGACACACATCACACCGGACCGCCCTCCGGGTGAGTATAATAAGAAAAATAAGTTTTATCTTTTAGGTCTGACCGGGGGCTTATCTACAGCATTATAAAATGCTGTAGCTAAGCCCTGAAAGGCAGTGGCCATATCTTATATTGGCCAAAACTGCTGACAGGTTCACTTTAAATATGCAAACTGTCTTTTCAGAGAGGAAGTGGACTAGAACTCTAGTGCCGCCTATTGGAAGTAGCTGTTCTGTCTCCGCCATCTAATTTGTTGCCTCCAATTATTTGTTTGCATAATCGCAGTTTCTCAGTATACAGTATTGATATATTCATGCCTTTATTCATCTGTAGTGCTTTGGCTCCCTCTAGCGGTCAGAGATATGTTGACTGTTCTATTTTTCTGCTATGTATTTTTTATGTCTGATCCTCCTTTGCAATGCATTATGGTAGCTCAGCCCACATTTCCCTCCAGTTTTCATTCACTTCCTCTAGTTTGCCTTCCAGGGAAGACGCTTACACTTCATTCCCCTTGCGATTGCATTGCCGGTATGTCTTTATGTTTTTTTCTCTAGATATTTCTGCTCTATATTAGCCTAGCTTAACCAGTTGCACTCCTAGTTCAGTTACTAGCCTTCTAAATGTAATGCATAATGTTTATCATGTGTAGTATGTATCGTTCTATACCATGTACTGATTCCATGTATATCATTGTTCACAGTTTCACCGCATCAATATACCAATACGTTTAATAAAGCACAGACTCAACCACAGTCTCCTTATTGGACCCGGTATAGCGGTTTAGCTGACTGGATAGCTACATGAGCCTGCCTCATTTAGTGAGGACAGAACAGTGAAACGGCAGCCATCCAACTAGTGGGATTCAAGTCACCGGCTACTCAGAGACTAAATACAGCTACAGCAATCTCTGCACAGCCAAGCACTTTCCCAAGACACCATGTCTCACAAATCGCATAGAACAAGATCTGTTACTTCCGTTTCCTCAAAGACAACATCCATCACCAGCGCGGTTGCCATTGCCCGCGCAAATGCTGAAGCCGCCAAAATACGAGCGAGCTTTGCTGACCAAGAGATGCAACTTAAATTAGAAAAAGCACGCCTAGATGATGAAGAGAGAAGGTCACGCTTAGAGAGAGCCGACCAAGAGAGAAGGATGCAGTTAGAAAAGGCACGTGTGGATGCCGCCTTAGAAAGCCTAGCAGCAAAAAGGGAAGCTGCCGCAGCCCTCGCTGAAGCGGAATCGCTAGAAGCCGCGCAAAGCCCCAAGCTGCATAGCCAAAGCAGTACGTCAAGTCTGGAGTTTCCACTACAAGACACACCACAACGCACATCTCAGTATGTTAATGAACTTCCTGATCCAAACTATAACCCTAAACCAGCACCAGAACGAGAATACGACGTCTCCAGCGAAGTGAGCGAGAGTCACCACGAGGCTCAGCTCCAGGACAGAAACAAACTCGAAAACGTGAGACAAAACGACTCTGCTAATGACTACCTTGCCCCTCACCAGGTAACCAACGTGGATCACCCTGCTGACACACCGTACGTCAGACCGAAGCAATACGACACCGGCTGGCGCCACCCTGAGGACACTAACAGGTATGAACGCACCTCACATCACTATCAGGGCGATCCATCACCAGTGTACTCCACCGACAACCGGTTCACAACAGAATTTGCCAAGTTCTTCACACGACGTGAACTGGTTGCCAAGGGACTCATGAAATTCACTGACCAAGCTGAAGGTTACAGAGCTTGGAAAGCTTCCTTCCAAAATGTCATTAGAGACTTGGGGCTACAACACAGGGAAGAGATAGACCTGTTAGTCAAATACCTGGGAGGAGAGTCAGTCAAACACGCAGTAAGGATCAGAGACATTAATATAAACCGCCCTGAGACCGGCCTCAAAGAGATCTGGAAGAGGCTGGATGAGTGTTACGGCTCAGCAGAAGTAATAGAAAGAGCCTTGTTCAAAAGAATCGATGACTTTCCTAAAATTTCTAACAAAGGTCTCCAGAAACTTAGAGAGCTAAGCGACCTACTAAAGGAAGTCCAAGTTGCCAAATACGAGGACGACCTACAGGGACTTGCATTTCTCGACACAGCCAGAGGTGTTAACCCTATAGTCCAGAAGTTGCCCTACAATCTACAGGAGAGGTGGCTCACACATGGTTCCACGTACAAATACAAACACAGTGTTCCATTTCCCCCCTTCTCCGTTTTTGTAGACTTTATACACCAACAAGCGAGAATTAGAAACGATCCCAGCTTTGACTTTGCAATGCCATATGCCACACCGTCACCACCTGCAAATCCACGCAGAACATCTGTGGCAGTACACAAGACTTATGTTTCTTCTCCAGGTTCTAATTACAGGTCTGCTGGCTGCTCCCAATCAGAGACAAAGGTGCAGGACCCTGACAAGCAGTGCCCACTTCATCAGAAGCCTCATCCTCTCCTGAAATGCAGAGCCTTCAGAGGAAAATCTATGCCAGACCGCAGAAGCTTCCTGAAAGAGAACGGTATCTGCTACAAGTGCTGCTCGTCCACAACTCATCTCGCCAAGGACTGCAAGGTCAGTGTAAAATGCACAGAATGTGGCACCACAGACCATAACACTGCTCTACACCCAGGCCCAGCTCCATGGAGTGCACAAAACACGCCAGCTGACAGTGAGCATGGCGGGGAGGAAAGGAACACTGATACAGCTATGCCAGAGATCACTTCACAATGTACCGAGGTCTGCAAAGGGACAATAGACAGTAGGTCCTGTTCAAAAATATGCCTTGTCAGAGTATACCCAAAAGGCCATAGAGACCAGGCTGTAAGACTGTATGCTATCTTGGATGATCAAAGTAATCGATCCTTGGCTAGATCAACTTTCTTTGACCTATTCAACATCAAAGGGCCAAGCACTCCCTACTCATTAAAGACATGTGCAGGTACTGTGACAACAGCAGGCAGGAAAGTTACAGACTACCAAATCGAGTCATTAGACGGACAATTCTGCCTACCACTACCTACGATCATCGAATGTAACCAGATCCCAGACAACAGATCTGAAATCCCTACGCCAGATGTAGCAATCCATCACGCTCACTTAAAGCAAATAGCACACCTTATACCAGAACTCGACCATCAGGCCCAGATAATTCTGCTGTTGGGGAGAGATATCCTGCAGGTTCATAAAGTGAGACGTCATATCAATGGACTCCACAATGCTCCCTATGCCCAAAAGCTAGACCTAGGATGGGTCATAATTGGCAACGTATGCTTGGGACACATGCACGCCCCATCTTCTGTGACAAGCATGCTGACAAATACATTGGAGAAAGGACGACCATCTCTGTTTCAACCTTGTAACAATGAGTTCCATGTCAGGGAACTGCCACACAGCATCCAACTGCCCAATCATTTAATAGACTTTACTCACGACAGCAGTATAGTGTCGGGAAGCTATGAGGATCAGTTAGGGTGCACAGTCTTCCAGAGAACTAAACAGGACAACCAAGTGGCAATGTCGGTAGAGGACAAGTTGTTCTTAGAGGTAATGGACAAGGGACTCGTTAAAGATGAGACCAACAGCTGGGTCGCACCTCTTCCCTTCAAAACCCACAGACCACGTCTACCGAACAACAAAAATCAGGCATTACAACGTTTCTCCTCTCTCAAACGTAATCTGCAAAAGAAACCAGAGATGAAAGATCACCTTTTCTCCTTCATGTCAAAGATTTTTGAAAACTGTCACGCAGAACTAGCTCCCACTCTGAAAGACTCTGAAGAATGCTGGTTCCTACCCATGTTCGGAGTATACCACCCTAAGAAACCAGGCCAGATTAGAGTCGTGTTCGATTCCAGTGCCAAATTTAATGATGTCTCCCTAAATGACGTTCTACTAACAGGACCAGACCTCAATAACAAACTGCTGGGAGTACTTATGCGCTTCCGTAAGGATTCCATTGCCTTCATCGCTGACATCCAACAAATGTTCCATTGTTTCCTTGTGAGAGAGAGAGACAGGAACTTCCTAAGATTCTTCTGGTACAGAGACAATGATCCTACTAAAGAAGTCACAGAGTACCGCATGAGAGTGCACATCTTCGGCAACAGTCCTTCCCCTGCCGTCGCCATTTACGGACTCAAAAGGTCAGCTCAGGAAGGAGAAGCAGAATACGGAGAAGATGTCAGAAGATTCATAGAAAAGGACTTTTATGTCGACGACTGTCTCAAAGCAATGCCTTCAATTGAGACTGCCATCAGTCTTCTCAGGAGAGCCCAGGACATGCTTGCCTGCTCGAATCTTAGGCTTCATAAAATAGCCTCAAACAGCCAAGAACTCATGGAAGCGTTCCCTTCTCAGGACCTATGTAATGGTCTCAGAGACCTGGACCTGGGGTCAGACCCCGCACCAATGCAACGCAGCCTTGGGCTTCTCTGGAATCTACAGTCAGACACTTTCACCTTTCAGGTCAACCAGGAAGAAAGGCCTTTCACACGTAGAGGCGTCCTGTCTACCATCAACAGTCTGTACGATCCCTTGGGTTTCGCAGCTCCTGTTACTATACAAGGCAAGGCCCTACTAAGAGACTTAACTAGGGTAACATCTGACTGGGATGCACCTCTGCCACCTGATAAGAGGATCCAGTGGGAAGAGTGGAAGAACTCGTTAGCGGCACTCTCCAACCTGAATGTGCCAAGACCATACGCCCCTGTGCCATCTACTGAAATACAAAGCCAAAGACTGTACGTATTTGCAGATGCTTCTGTCAAAGCGATTGCCGCTGTTGCCTACCTGAGAACTGTAGATTCCAAATGTCAGTGCCACATTGGTTTCATTATGGGAAAGGCCAAACTCGCACCACAACCAGAGCACACTATACCCAGGTTAGAGCTTTGTGCCGCAGTCCTAGCCATTGAGTTAGCAGAGTTCATCACATCCGAAATGGATATCGACCTGACACAGGCCAAGTTCTACTCGGACAGCAAAGTAGTCCTGGGATATATCCACAACGAAACCAGGCGATTCTACGTTTATGTCAATAACAGAGTGCTACGAATCAGGAGATCAGTTCATCCAAAGCAGTGGCATTACATACCCACAGACCAGAATCCTGCAGATCATGCAACTAGAGCAGTTGACGCAAGTCGACTAGGAAGCACAACGTGGCTCTCAGGACCAAAACTATTGTACATTGAGAAATGTTTTCCAGACACCTTTAACCTAGTAGGAGAGGACTCAGATGCTGAAATCCGCCCTCAGGTGTCTACACTTCATACAATGACCTCTGTTATCCAGCTTGGATCTTGCAGGTTCGACAGATTCTCAAGTTGGAAGTCACTTACTCGAGCTATTACCTGCCTGACTCATATAGCTCGCTCATTCAAGACCACCAGAACTTGTGGCACAGAAAGATGTAAAGGTTGGCATCTTTGTAAAAATACCTATGTTACCTCCGACTTAGAGTTCTCTAGAAATCACATCATCCTCACTGTTCAAAGAGAAACCTACTTTGCAGAAATCCAATGTCTTATCAACAAAGCTCCAATACCAGTGAGCAGCGTATTGAGAAAACTCGACCCATTCATCGACAACAGTGGCCTACTGAGAGTAGGAGGCCGACTCAAAGAAGCTGAGATGGAGTTTGTGGAGAAATTCCCTCTTATACTTCCTGGAAAATGTCATGTTGCCTACCTAATCGTACAACATTACCACAATCTGGTCAAGCGCCAATGGAGACAGGTACAAAGTCTTGCAAATACTTTCTGGGACAGGTGGCGCAAACAATATTTGTCTACCCTGCAGCCACGTACGAAGTGGCAATCTACTAAACCTAATCTGAACGTAGGTGACCTTGTTCTTGTGAAAGACTGTCAAATTCACCGGAACCAGTGGCCACTTGGTCTAGTTACCGCAACGTTCCCCAGCAAGGATGGCAATGTCCGCAAAGTTGAACTAAGGATGACCAAAGGGAATGAACCTAAGACATTTTCCAGACCGGTATCTGAACTGGTCCTATTGTTGCCTTCGGAAGAAAGGAGTAGTGACATCCGTTGATGTCAGACGGGGAGTGTTCTGTCTCCGCCATCTAATTTGTTGCCTCCAATTATTTGTTTGCATAATCGCAGTTTCTCAGTATACAGTATTGATATATTCATGCCTTTATTCATCTGTAGTGCTTTGGCTCCCTCTAGCGGTCAGAGATATGTTGACTGTTCTATTTTTCTGCTATGTATTTTTTATGTCTGATCCTCCTTTGCAATGCATTATGGTAGCTCAGCCCACATTTCCCTCCAGTTTTCATTCACTTCCTCTAGTTTGCCTTCCAGGGAAGACGCTTACACTTCATTCCCCTTGCGATTGCATTGCCGGTATGTCTTTATGTTTTTTCTCTAGATATTTCTGCTCTATATTAGCCTAGCTTAACCAGTTGCACTCCTAGTTCAGTTACTAGCCTTCTAAATGTAATGCATAATGTTTATCATGTGTAGTATGTATCGTTCTATACCATGTACTGATTCCATGTATATCATTGTTCACAGTTTCACCGCATCAATATACCAATACGTTTAATAAAGCACAGACTCAACCACAGTCTCCTTATTGGACCCGGTATAGCGGTTTAGCTGACTGGATAGCTACATGAGCCTGCCTCATTTAGTGAGGACAGAACAGTAGCAATTCTAAAAGTCAATATCGACCCTTTAACGAGCCTTATCATATGATTTAGGATTAAAGCCCAGCCAGAATCTCTTTCTGAAGAGGCAATTTGCATATTCAATTCACAGATATAATTTGTATTCAATGAAGACAGCTTGTTACATTACTCAGAGAGGTCAGTTGCTACTGAGGAGATTCTATGTAGATGAGAGAAATTGAGGGAGAGGAGCAAGATGCAATGTTCTTACCTTCTCCTATCTACATAGAATGTCAGCACTAGCAACTGCCATCTCCTACCGCAGTAATGTAAAAATCTGTCTTCACTAAATACAGATTTTACCTGTGATATGAAAATATTGAGCGTGAAAGATCAGTCCTGGCAGTGAATAAAGTCGATTTTTCTAATAAGATACGGTATATTACAAAATTGGATATTTTCATGTGTACTATTGATTTTTAAAATAAAAATGTAAATTACAATTACCGTATTTTTCTGACCATAAGACGCACTTTTTTTCCTCCAAATTTGGGAGGAAAGTGTGGGTGCGTCTTATGGTAGGGATGTAGCATGTGGGGAGGGGGGCAGCAGTGAGTGGGATCGCAATGTTATCCCACTTCAGGAGGCAGAAAAATGTCCCCACTGCTGGGAATCAGCTGCTGGGGAAACCATGTGGTCCCGATGATTAAGTGCAGTGAATATTCATTAGCTACTCCCCGCCCACCTATCAGCTGAGTGGTGAGCTGGGAGCAGCAAATGAATACTGCACTTAAGCAGGGACACACATGGTTTCCTCAGCGCTGATTCCTGCAGCAGCTGGGGAGATCCGTGTGTCCGGGGGAGGAGGAGGCGGCAGCAGCAGCAGCAGGGTCCGGGGAAGAGGAGATCGCTGGGTACCTTCCTGGGCTGGAGCTGAGTGCTGTGCAGTGTGCACAAGCAGGACCTGTGATGATGTCAGAAGTGGGCGGGCTGGAGCATCACATGGCAGCAGAGCCCTCCCTCTTCTTGACATCATCACAGGTCCTTCAGACTCCAACACTAGAATCTGCAGGCTTCCATTATATTACCTGTGCTGTGGAAAGGCAACAAGAGGGAGGGTTCTGTGTGTAGTCATGGGATGCTTTTACCTCACCACAGGCTGGCTGGCTGCCACAGTTAAGAGGTTAGTCTTTCCAAAACACAATAAAGCACTCTGCCACTCCTTTGGTGAACTATAACTCCCAGCATGTCATAGGATCTGCAGGACATGCTGGGAGTTATAGTTCTCCCATGGGATTTTAAAGCAGCACTCCAGTGTTATTTTGCAGTGCTGGAGTAGTGCTTTCAATATAAGCCCTGTGCCCCCCTTCTTATACTCACCCTCCAGCATCTTCACATAGTACTTCACAGACACCACACTGGTCCCGCAGCTTCCAACATAATAACATACTATTATATATAATAACACCACATATAATAGTATGTTATTAAATATTTTACCACATTTTTTTGCTTCAAATATTTTTTTCCCTATTTTCCACCTCTAAAACCTGGGTGCGCCTTATAGTCCGGTGCGTCTTATAGTCCAAAAAATATGGTACTCTTTTCAAAAAACGCAAAAAACATCCATATCTGGATGTCTGAAATCACCCACTGGGATAAATAAAAAAGGACTACCAGTAGTAACTAAGTGTACAGATTAAAAGTACTTTACCTGCAAAAAATGTTAATATCTTTCAATTAGATAGGCCGTGTATTGCATTTGCCTTTAGTATTAGGCTATGTATATGTTGATGATAACAAGACTTCCATGTAAAACAAAGCCATGACCGCTATGTCACATCTATTTTTATACATATACTGACATATTCTGACAGACTACACCAACTTACATTGTGGCTCTTTAGGTTTCTGTTAGGATTTTGTTACTTTCACAGCAAGTAAAGCACTGCCACTTATGACAATAAAGCACAAGCCCCACCTAATATATGTATGTACAGTTATGGCCAAAAGTTTACCTTTACTTATATGGACAATCATTCTTCCACATGTCCCAAATAGTCTGAATGGGGCTCCATCAGAGAAAATAACTTTGCAGAAAGTTCAGGCACTGGACTGCAAAAGTGGGGTGGAATTATTTTTTCTGATGAATTCCCCTTCAGTCCTGTATCATGCCAACAGTAAAGTATACAAAGACCATTCATGTGTGGGGTTGCATTTCATCCAAGGGAGTGGGCAGACTCCCAATTTTGCCTAAGAACACTGCCAGGAATAACAAATGGTATCTAAACATCATCCAAGAGCAACATCTCCCAATGGTCCAGGAGCTGTTTGGTGATGAACAATGCCTTTTCTAGGAATGGTCAGGAATCTTCCCAAATCTCAATACTGTTGACAACCTGTGGTCAATCTTCAAAAAGTGGGCGGACAAACAAAATAACAGAAATTGTGATACATTTCACTGATTTGACAAAAATGGGTTGCCGTCAGTCAGAATTTGACCCATAAGCTAATATCCAGCATCCCTGAATTATTTGAAGAAGTCTTGAAAAATAAGGGTCAACACTGTAAATATTGAGTCTAAGCGTAAACAAAGTTTTTGTCAATAAAAGTTCTAAAACTTATGAGATGCTTATAATTGTACCTCAGTAACCCCAAAAACATCTAAAAGATCACTGAAGCTGCAAACACTGTGAAAAACAAAATTTGTGCCTGTCTCAAAATTTTTGGCCATGACTGTACAATGCTGTGACAGAGTTGTTATAGGGCTGATTCTAACAACCGTGCTGTGGTTCTGGAATTAGTCCAACAGAACACTTATAAAATCTCCGGTGAATCTAGTGTATGGGGATGAGAGTATGCCCAATACATCATTACATGTCTCATATTACGCCATAATGGTAGGGATTTGAAATTGTTCTTTTGGAATGTATAGATAAAAGAGGCGAAGGCGTATGGCTAATTTATATAACTCTATGGAGAAATTGAAATCTCAGAGAGTGAAGCCCAACAGGGTATTACATACCTTACTGAACTATATAATGAAGGTATTTTAGGTCATCTATGGATCATAGGCAGGAGTTCTTCAGCAGCACTGATTACTTCCAACTTGGTGAATCAATCTCTAAAGAGGATCTTTCACCAAATGTTTCATGTTGAATTGGACACATGATGTAATAGGCTGCAAAGTGTAATAAAACTTTTTTCTTTTTAAATTTTGCGTCTCCATTGCAGAGATATTAGCAATCAAAGTAATTGGCACCTAACGAATCAACTTTTGTTAAGTAAAGTGGGTGTTTTCAGATAGTTTTCACTGGGGGTGTGCACTTCTTCCCCCTAAATGATGCTGACCAATCATAATCAAACAGCAACACTCAAAGGAAAGATCATGCCTGTAGATCCACTGTGATCAGTGCTACAGATTAGCTCATACAAATAAAGCACAACATCACTAGCTTTGTATCATACTATAAATTAATGTGTGACTGGAGTGTGATCAACACAATTATACTGTGATATATTGTTTATTTAATTTATGTGTTTTATGCAAAATATTTGACTTGTCTCTACAGAGTCTACCAGCACAGTAATTCACACATCATGTATGTGTAGTCAATAGAAATGAACACGTTAACACTTAGAGGTTCTGAACATATGACCACTTTGTAATGGGAAAAAGCTATCATTTCTAAATACATAACCGTTAGTTATTTAGAAGCAAGAATAAATATTCATCTTGTTATCTGTAGCTTTACATAGAACCCTGAAGAATAAACAACGAAGCTGATCCAAACTATACCTTCTAGAATAACTTCAAGCTCCCAGTCCCCATTACAAAATCTGTAATTGGGACCCCCAAATACCATGTGCTATCTATGATAATAGCATCTTACTATGGGGCACCAGGACCTTACCTTAGCAGAGGCCTTCTGTAGATCCCCACTATTTTGCTGCACCCTGCTAGTACATTTGTCATTTGACAAGGTTTTGGTGAGTCTGCGTTTCATGATGTTTTTTCCCACTATTTTGACAATGAAAATGTCTATCCTCTGATCCCGCTCAGTGCACGGATAACAGCGCTCTATTCAGTACAGGTAGGTAGATGGGGCTAAGGTCTCAGATACTGGTCCTGTCTTATCATTTCATAGGCACTATAGTTAGTCTTATGTCTGGTGCTAAATTTCATGTTTGCTATAGTTTGTTCTGTCTGGTGACGGTCCAATATTATATAAGATATATAGACTGTTATATTACTAAAAAATATCAATTGAATAAAAAGAAACGTTTCCAAAATTTCATAAATGGAGAACTACAATTGTCAATGGAAATGGGGTATATGATGCGGGAGCAATATGTAAAACTCTGCAGCAAATTTTACTCATGCACTTGAATTGCAGTGAGTGAACACAATGTGAATTTTAGCATGTCTAACTGGGTAAATGTGGCACACTTTTGTAGACTGAGAACCCAAGTGTCCTAAGTTGTCTTTTAAGATTTCCTTTGAGAGTAAACCATTCACATAGGACCCGACATTTACTTACAGCAGGTCTCTGCCTCTTGCCAAAGAGCACATGCAGCAAGATCTGTTCTTATTAGTGGCCAAAAGGGAGTTGTTATGGAGCAGATCGATACAGAATGGTATGTACGTTTGTCATCATCATGCAGCCACAGACAGACTTACATTTGCAACTGCAGCTAAAAAATAAAAAAAAGTATGCTCTAGTGCGGAGCGTGCAGTGTCTCGAATTTAGCTCCACGGACATGTAATGGTGAATTCTGTAACAAAAAGTGCAGTGCGTCTATGTTTATCAATTTTCTAAGGTTTTTTTCTTTTTATCAAAGCCATAACATTAATAAGGGATGTATTATCCCCTGACAAACTTTTTGTGTGCACCACTAGAATCTTAAACTCTGCATTAATTTCTGATGTACGCTGTCTGTGACTACAAGACCAAAAAGTAAAGGCGGTCAGTTTAAAACCACATCACCATGTCTATCTGTCACCAGTCAGATCATGTGGTCTTCAGCGACTTGTTACTACACCCCCCAAACAATGCTTTGCTCCAAAAGAGCAGGCACCTACACACTGCATACATACCAACCTATATTCCAGTTCATTTGTTTCGGTTTTTGCACTCTGTGCAGATAGTCTCCCTTTTCCTTGAGCTGGATATTACATTTATATAGCTCCCCACCGCTAGGCATCCATTAGTTAAGGCCTTGGTCAAAATATACCTGTATCTACCGCATATATACCTATAAAAAAAGTACGACTCAGACCATAATTCTACCAAAAATAACAAGTTTTATTTGACAACTTTAAAAAAATAACAAAGACACCAATGATGATGGGTACCAATACATATGGCACCATAGACCCGAGGTATATACATACACTATCCTTACTGCCATAAGATGTATCACCAAAAGTATATATACCTATTCCGCCCAGTGGCCTATTACTGCAGTTCCCAGGGTGTAAATTCCTATATGGCAAAAACCCTTAGAAGTATACAAACATTGTGATTACCTCAAAGGTCCGATGGTGCCAGAGCCCCTACGCACGTTTCGGCTGCAACAGCCTTCATCCGGGGGAAGTATATGTATATACCTCGGGTCTATGGCGCCATATGTATTGGTACCCATCATCATTGGTGTCTTTGTTATTTTTTTAAAGTTGTCAAATAAAACTTGTTATTTTTGGTAGAATTATGGTCTGAGTCGTACTTTTTTTATAGGTATATATACTTCATTAGTACGGGACTGATGTCTGGTGTAACATCTCCTGACGGGCACAGGGACTGACTTTGCTGTTTTTCCCCTGTGTTTTTTTGTTTGTTCTATTGGTTTAACTGTATCTACCGCACTACGGACATTTATCACCCGGACATTCTCTTATCGTAAGATACAGGTATATCTTGATAAAGGCTCATAGTGAGCCGAAACGTTGAAATTGGTACCTGATTCATTCACCCTGTTTTGTTACCGTATGCGGAATTTACTTTTGAAAATTTTGAAATATAGAAAATTCAGAAGAACATAAACTTTATTATTCATTTGGAACTTTTTGAGTGCCGGAGTTCTTTTTGATATTTATATGTCATTCTCAGTCAGGGAACTATAGGGTTAATTCCTGGCTCCTTTCTGTGAGCCATGGGTGGCGCTGTCATAGCTGCTGAACCTCTGACTCTCACTAACAGGGTAGGTTCATATTAGTGCATAAAAAAATTGTTCAGTTTCAGCCAGAATAGTGTGACGACTTTTTTCTCCCTTTGCAGTCTGTGTGCACTACGTTATTTTTACTCAGCAGCTATTAATCCTTTACAAAACCATTTACAGTTTCCTATGTTACAGAATTGCAATGTAAAAAACGGAGGCTATACTGTGGCTCTGTACAGCATCCAATTTTTTTTTGAGCGTACATAGACTTGAATGAGAGAGTCTCATCAGACATATGGAAGAAACCAGTGCATGCTGCAATTTTTGACACGTGCAGATTTGATCAGTGAAAACAAATAGCTCATTGCACTGCCCCATTGAATAACTTTGTTCAAAGTGCTCTCCGTTTGTTTCACGGACAGCACTCAGACCAAAAATATGGTGATGTGAGCGAGCCCTCAGTTAAAGTTTTTCTTCTCTGGCAGTGTCCTGTGTTATCTGTTCCTGTCTGCTGTATTCCTGTTGCCTGACCTCAGCCAGTTTCCGAATAATTGCTTGTCTGCTGATTTTGTACCTTTTCTGCCCTACGAGTTCTGACCTGGCTGTGACTCTACTAAGGAGGTGGAGCTAGAGTGGACCCTCTGGACTGTGGAAAAGACCTACCCCCGGGTGAGCTGACCTAGTGAGACCGACCCCTATACAGGGACCGTAATGAGCAGGCCCAGAGGTTACCAGACCACAGTAGCTAATACCGAGAGGGACGGCTCAGAAGGAGGGAAGGGAATGAGACAAAAAAACTAAGAAAGTACTGGGAACTGAAATACTGGAACCAGGACAACAGGAACAACAGCTACGGGAAGTACATGCACAAAGGTACTGGAACACAGGGAGGCTGGAACGAAGGCGGATAAAGGTACTGGAACACAGGGAGACTGGAACGAAGGCGGATAAAGGTAATGGAACACAGGGAGACTGGAACGAAGGCGGATCTGCAGGGAGAAGGAGAGAGAGAGCGAGGATTTAGGGAAACGGACGATAGGAAATGCTAACAGAGGCAGAGGAGGGCACGGACACAGAATAGCACAGGAAGAAGTGAATAGCACAAGGATGCCAGACACTGAAAACAGGGAGGCCAGAGACACAAGCCAAAAGCGAATGATGATCAGGTGCCGCCATGCAGGGGAGATGGCCTGATATACCAAATACCTCACCCGGATTGGCTGTAGGTGATCACCGGATCCAGGTTTCCAGTAGCAGAGGGATTGTAGTGCATGCGCCCTCTAGAGAAGCCAGGACACTTGCACAGAAGACGGATCCCTCCAGCAGAGCCAGAGACAGGAAGTTGAGAGGGAGCACCGAAGAGAGGAGCTCGCTGGGGACCAGAAGCAGGAAGGGCAGGCACCGGTGCAGAAGCACAGAGGACAGCGCGCCGGGACCCTGAAGCAGAGCGGCAAGAACGAGCGGGGAGAGCTGCCGCAGAAGAAACAGGACGAGCGCGCCGGGACCCAGAGGAGGAGCGATGGTGGTGAGAGGAAGCGGCGCCGCTAACAGCGGTGCTGCTAACACTGGCTACCTTTTTATCTTGTCTCTGGTTTGCTCCTCCAACCAGCATCCCTTCCATGGAAGCAATCCAGAAGACCCAGTTGAAAAACTAGATCCCTGTACAGGGATGGGTGAAGGGTGAAGGCCAGGTTTCCTCTGGAATCTGCCAGACCTGGTAGTCCCCGCCAAGCCTGACCAAGGTAAACTTTTTTTTAGCCTATGGCCTCTAACAGACATTACAAATCCTCGTTTGCAGCATACAACCAACGAAGAGAGCAGACCAAATACTTAAAGGGTTCCTCCACTACTATTTGACTCCCTTTCATAGATCCTAACTGTTCCGGACAATCAGTTTTCTAATATACTTTTATTACCTGCACTGCTTCTTTTAGCGAATCTCTGTAGGTCATATGTTCCTCTGTTGTCATGAAGGCACTGCTACTTCCAAACTGGGCACAGGAATCGGACAAAATGAGAAGAGCACATCAATGGTGGGGGCAGGGCTACCTTTCCTTGTGTGACAGCAGTCTGAGCACGCATGCTCAGATCACAGATTTCAGTCTCCTCCCTTGCTTGGACCCTACTGATACTTTAGACTGCCATCCCTTCAGTTGGCAAGTTGTTGTGGATTCTGTTTGTGGGCTCCCTCTGGTGGTTACTGCTGGTACTGGGTGACTTTGGTGGGTTGCGGCCTTTGGTTTCCACCTGTCCATCTGAGGCTGGGTGTTTCCTATTTTACCTGGCCTTTCTGTCATTCCCTTGCCGGCTATCAATGTATTCAGATGTGCTCTGTTTGGTTCCTGCCTACCTGCTCCCAGATCTTTCAGGATAAGCTAAGTGCTGATTTTCAGTTGTTTGGTTTTTTGTCCAGCTTGCTTATTATGTCTCTATGCTAGCTGGTAGCTCTAGTGGACTGAGGTTCTCCCCATGTGCCATGAGTTGGCACATGGGTTCTTGTAATCTCAGGATGGTTTTTTTGATTAGGGTTTTTTGCTGACCGCTCAGACCCCTTTTGTATCGCTCTGCTTTCTAGTTTACAGCGGGCCTCAATTTGCTAAAGCTATATATATCATCTCTATGTGTGCGCCTTCCTCTCATTTCACCGTCAATACATGTGGGGGGCAACTATATCTTTTGGGGTCCATTCCTCTGGAGGCAAGTGAGGTCTTATTTTCTCTGCAGTACTAGTTAGCTCTTAGGCTGGTGCGTGGCGTCTAGAACCAACGTAGGCACGCTCCCTGGCTATCTCTAGTTGCGTTTGTCAGGCGTAGGGCAGCGGTCAGCCCAGGTTCCATCACCCTAGAGCTCGTCCGTTATTTATTTGTACTTTGCTTGTCCTGTGCTATCCCTAGCCATTGGGGATTCATGACAGCAAGTGCTGCTTGTTATTATAAGAATCCAAGCAGAGGAGGAAAGTACTGTAAGGCCGGATTCACACTACCGTAAAATACGAAAACATTGCATAGCACTCGGTCCAGTGTTAATCTATGGGGCAGCTCACATCAGTATTTATTTTCTCAGGCGCATTCGGTGTGCGTGTAATATCGTAGCATGCTGCGATTGTCACTGAGACTCGCCAATGCAAGCCTATGGGTGCGAGAAAAAAATTGTACAGCACTCAGACCATGCGAGTGCTGTTCGATTTTTACGCACCGGTGACCTTTGAAAAGCCGACAATTTATCTGCCGCATACAGTAAAATCACAGAGTGACAGGTTAGAATAGGATAGATATATACATAGAATATATAGATACACACGTGGTCAAAAATGCTGGTACCCCTTGTTTAATGACAGAAGAACCCACAATGGTCACAGAAATAACTTGAATCTGACAAAAGTACCTTATATACTCGAGTATAAGCCGAGATTTTCAGCCCATATTTTTAGGCTGAAAGTGCCCCTCTCGGCTTATACTCGAGTCATTGTCCCAGGAAGTCAGCTGGGGAAGGGGTGCGGCAGCTGTCACATCATACTCACCGCTCCCAGTGCGGTCCCTGGCAGCTTCTCCGATGGTCTCTGGGCACCGGCATCTCTTCCTGTGTTCAGCGATCATGTGGTACCGCTCATTAAAGTAATGAGTATGGACGTGACTCCACTCCCACAGGGGTGGAGTGCATATTCAGAGACCATCACATTGGAGAAGCTGCCAGGGACTGCGTTGGGAGGGTGAGTATGACAGGGGAGGGTGAGCATTGCGATATTCCTCTGTCCCCATTCCACCGCCGCACGCCGCTCCGTCTTCCGCATCCTCTGGCTGTGATGTTCAGGTCAGAGGGCGCGATGACGTGGTTATTGCGTGCCCTCTGCCTGAACGGTCAGAGACCCGGAAGACACAGCGACGTGCGGCGGTGGAACGGGGACAGGTGAGTATTGCAAGTCAAGAGGTGAGGACAAGAGGTGAGTATGTCATAATATTCTATGAAGCATCTTATGGGGCCATAATCAACCTTTATGCAGCATTGTACGGGGCAAATGTTTCTATGGAGCATCTTATGGGGCCATAATCAACCTGTGTGCAGCATTATATGGGGCACATTTTCTATGGATCATCTTATGTGGCCATAATCAACCTTTATGCAGCATTATATGGGGCACATTTTCTATGGAGCATCTTATGGGGCCATAATCAACCTTTATGCAGCATTGTATGGGGCAAATGTTTCTATGGAGCATCTTATGGGGCCATAATCAACCTTTGTGCAGCATTATATGGGGCATATTTTTGTATGAAGCATCTGATGGGGCCCATCATAAACTTTATGGAGCATTATATGGGGCGTATTTTGTATGGAGCATCTTACGGGGCCCATCATAAACTTTATGGAGCATTATATGGGGTGTATTTTGTATGGAGCATTATATGGGGCTCCTGATTCAATATGGATATTCAAATACACTTAAGCTACTGATGTCTCAATTAATTTTACTTTTATTGGTATCTATTTTTATTTTTGAAATTTACCAGTTTTTGCTGTATTTCCCACCCTAGGCTTATACTTGAGTCATTAAGTTTTCCCAGTTTTTTGTGGCAAAATTAGAGGTCTCTGCTTATACTCGGGTCGGCTTATAGTCAAGTATATAAGGTAATAATAAATAAAAAATCTATGAAAATGAACAAATGAAAGTCAGACATTGCTTTTCAACTATGCTTCTACAAAATTTTAAAAAAGATAAAACTCATGAAATAGGCCTGGACAGAAATGGTGGTACCTTTAACTTAATATTTTGTTGCACAACATCACTGCAATTAAACAATTCCTGTAACTGTCAATGAGACTTCTGCACCTCTCGACAGGTATTTTGGCCCACTCCTCAAGAGCAAACTGCTCTGTTTGAAGGTTGCCTTTTCCAGACAGCATGTTTCAGCTCTTTCCAAAGATGCTCAATAGGATTTAGGTCAGGGCTCATATAAGGCCACTTCAGAATAGTCCAACGTTTTCCTCTTAGCCATTCTTGGGTGTTTTTAGCTGTGTGTTTTGGGTCATTATCCTGTTGCAAAACCCATGACCTGTGACTGAGACCAAACTTTGTGACACTGGGCAGCACATTTCTCTCTAGAATCCCTTGATAGTCTTGAGATTTCATTGTACCCTGCACAGATTCTAGACACCCTTTGCCAGATGCTGCAAAGCAGCCCCAGAACATACACATAAATGAACATCAGTTATTAATTATACCATATGCATATAGATGGCGACTCAACTTGCAATACTAATAAACAGGAGAAACAATTGTCAAAAATAGCCAAAAAGTTACAAACACATTATTTATTGAAAATTCTGTCACTAATTTTCACATAGAGCATACATAATATTACCATGTAGTATATAGTAGATGATTCAAAAAGAATATATTGTGACTATATCCGTGGATACAAACAATGATCGAAGTTCACAGAACGGGAAAATTGTGAATGCAACAAAGACTAGAGATATTAACAGGTAGGCAGCAAATGTGCTGCTAACACATAAATGCTAGTGTCTCAGATATATAGCGATCCAGCCAAGTAATACAATCACATTAGTGGTGCTAATGAAGTCGCCATATGTCTCTGTGCAAAAAGTACAACATGTAAAGTTTAAATAAGGGAATTAATTACCCATATGTGCAAAGAGTCCCGTCTGGATCCTGGTCACGTACCCCAGAACATAGCAGAGCCTCCTCCATGCTTCACAGTAGGGACAGTGTACTTTTCTTGATATGCTTCATTTTTTCCATCTGTGAACATAGAGCTTATGTGCCTTGTCAAAAAGTTCCTATTTTGTCTCCCCTGTCCATAGGACATTCTCCCAGAATCTTTGTGGCTTGTCAACATGTAGTTTAGCAAATTCCAGTCAGGCTTTTTTATGATCTTTTTTCAACAATGTGTCCTCCTTCGTTGTCTTCCATGAAGTCCACTTTGGCTCAGACAATGATGGATGGTACGATCTGACACTGATGTTCCTTGAGATTGAAATTCACCTTTAATCTGTTAAGAAGTTTTTCTGGGCTCTTTTGTTACCATTCGTATTATCCGTCTCTTTGATTTGTCATCAATTTTCCTCCTGCGGCCACGTCCAGGGAGATTGTCTACAGTCCAATGGATCTTAAATTTCTGGATAATATGTGCAACTGTAGTCACAGGAACATCAAGCTGCTTGGAGATGGTCTTATAACGTTTACCTTTAACATGTTTGTCTATCATTTTCTTTCTAATCTCCTGAGACAACTGGTTCCGTCGCTTCCTCTGGTCCATGTTGAGTTTGATACACATCATGTCACCAAACAGCACAGTGAGTAACTGTAGCCTTATATACAGGCCCACTTACTGTTTCCAAGATTGTAGACACCTGTGATGCCAATTAGTGGACACACATTAATTTAACATGTCCCTTTTGTCACATTATTTTCAGGGGTACCATCATTTCATGAGTTTTATTTTTTTTCATTCTGTGGAAGCATGGTTGAAAAGCAATGTCTGACTTTCATTTGTTCATTTTCATAGATCTTTTATTTATTATCATTTTGTCAGATCCAAGTTATTTCTGTCACCATTGTTGGTTTTTCTGTCATTAAACGAGGGGTGCCAACAATTTTGACCACGTGTATACAGATGTCAGGGACATACACACACACACACATACATATATGTTTATATACTACATAGATAGATGACGTCGGCTCATGCGTAATTTTCACAACCATCAGAGAGAAAGCCGACGGCTGTGGGCCGATTTTTATAGCCTGGGAAGGAGTTAATACCCACGGAGCTTCCCAGGCTATTAATATCAGCTCACAGCTGTATACTTAGCCTTTACTGGCTATTAAAATGGGGGACCCTAAACAAATTATGTAGGGTCCCCCTATAATTATTAACCAGCAAAGGCTATGCAGACAGCTGCGGACTGACATTAATAGCCTAGGAAGGGGCCATGGATACTGGCCCCCTCCCTAGGCTAAAAACATCAGCTGTCAGCCGACCCAGAAAATGCGCATCTATAAGGTGTGCCAATTCTGGCACTTAGCTTTTGCTCTTCCCACTTACCCTGCAGCAGTGGCAAGTGGAGTGATAGTTGGGGGGGGTTGATGTCACCTTTGTATTGTCAGGTGACATCAAGTCCTGAAGTTAGTAATGGAGAGGCGTCAATAAGATGCCCCCATTACTGACCCCATAGTCATATCGTATAAAAACACAGACACCCAGAATAAAGTCCTTTAATTGAAAGAATCACACAGACTCCTTTAATAAATCTTAATTAAACCATACTTACAACCTCACCCATTCCATAGATGCCATTGTCATCTGCAAAAGAGTTTAAAAAAATAAACAACAATATTCCTCACCTTTCCGCAGAGATGCTGCTATTCCATTTGTCCAACGATGTGTATAGCTCTGCTACATCTAGATGGCCAGCTGCATGGCTGCATGATGCGAACATACAGAATGTCATCTAGCAGAGACACTGAGCAGTGTGTGCTCAGTGTCTCCCTGTGAACTCCTATTCCCTGTCTAATGAGACTGCGAGAGTGAGAAAGTTCTCCTCCCAACTCTCCTACTGTACAGTCTTTATTCCCAGATGCCAGTCCGATGTGTTGGTCAGCATGATCTATTATATATTTTTTGGTCTTGCATGCTTCTTCTCCCTTTCAGGGAAATAAGTACAACTAGTGATACATAAAATCAGAGGTCTTATCTAAGACCTGGATCCGACTCTCATCCTTCTCATCACAGAGACATCCCTTTAAAAATGTACAACAAAAGATACCACTCTGACAATTTACCTCTGGTTTTCCAAAAAAAAGAGCTTTTGCTAATGGAAGAACATACTTCCATGATTAATATCTCCTATGACTGATTCTACACATCCTGGTTTTATTGGCTGGAGTTTAGATCCTCTGATTACCTCGATCTTATCGGAGAAAACTGAACCCGTGCTCATGGAGCCTCTCTGTTGTACTCCCTTCCCTCTCTCCTGTACTTCCCTTCCCCCTCCTTATTTTGTGTGTCTTGGTGTTTTTGTCTCTGCTCTCCTTTCTTCTGTTTCCTGTCTTCTCCTTTTCTATTTCACATGATTATGTAATAACTCTAAGTGTGAATCACTACACTAGTAATATTTTACATCCTGTACACCTTGTGACATTACCTTAGATTGTGTTCAGCTTTTCGGATATTGTGATGACACTGTCTATTGTTATTTCTCTTTTGCTATGATTGACCTACCAAGCCCAGCACAATTAGTGCCTTATGATTGTAGTTTTCTTTGAAATTTAATAAAGGTACATTTCTTAAAAAAAAAAAAAAAAAGGGATGGAAAGAATTGAAAAGTATAATAATTAAAATTAAAAGGGGTTTATTTGCCTTCCTGATCTCTAGAAGATAAATAAAATACAGGGTTACAAAATGGTCTTTCCCTCTAATGCAGAAACATGCTGCGTTCTTATCTAAAGCAATTGACTCTTTCTGAAGCCGCTTTTACAGCACCACTAAAGGGTTTTGATTTTTTTGCCAACGCTGGAGTGGTGCTTTAAATCTAATACCCCTGCTGCCGGTCACATACTCACCCTCTGGCGTCTTCACAGTTTTTTTTTTTTTCGGTGCTGCTCTGGTCCCCCTGTGCTGTCGTGTTAACGCAGCTTCTGACTGGTGGAAAGTCAGAAGCTACATATGTAACACACCTATATGAATAAAGGTATGTTCATTGCCCCGATCTGGATCTCCTTCAAATTGATTTTTTTAAAGGCACAAATGCTTCAAGAATTAACATGTTGCTTCTTTGCCCAAGTAGAAAAACACAATGCTACGTGTACTAACAGTAATTTACAACTGAAACGAATAGAAATCTTGAAGAGTGTGAAGAGTGTGAAGAGTATTTGAAGTATTTCTTCATGTATAATTTGGAACTTTAACCTCTCCATGTACAACTGCTGTATGATTTCAGCTAAACTTTATAGTAGGAAAAAATTGAAGACTAGCATAGGGTTAACTTTCTTCATGATAACACCACTTGGACCAGAACAGTTAGGTAAGTTTAGAAGCCAGTTTTACAAATGAATGTTATACTTTCTTCGAGGGGGTGACTTTTTGAAGCTGTGGCAGTTTAATAAAACTATAGCATAGGGATCTTGCAGTGTCAGATAACTTTTCTGCCTTGCTTTATGTTTGTTTGCAATTTCTCTACTCATGCATAAAAATCAGAAGCATTACTCCATTTGTCTGTAAAAAAAAAAAAGAAAGAAAAGGGCTCGCAAACATAGGTTTAAAGGGAAAAAATAAAACGGCTTTGTAAGAAAGTTAAAGAGAGCAAAACTGCCATCTTCAGGCTGTCTCAAACTGGCGCATGTATTTCCTAAATTCTGCAAAGCTTGTTAACTGGGGAATGATACGAAAGTGTAATTTCAGCTCTCAGATTATTATTTTAAAGAATCACCGGCATTCCACATTTAAAGGGTAATGTCACACAAATGATTAAAAACTCTGGCTTTAAAGCACAGCATTTAATGGCTAAACCATTGACCCATGGTAATGAATGAAGACTTGACAGCAGCCATTGCAGAATGTGCATAGGATAGATCCAAGCCTCAAGTAATAACCATGATTCAGCGCTTAATGAGCAAGAGACATACATAAATGCCACGACTTAAAATGCTTGTGTGACATTACACTGTGACTGTCCTTTTTTCTGTTACCTATTACTCTCCTTTCGCAATTATCTGATATTCCTAGCAGAAAGTACATGTCAGCTGCTGTAGAAGAACACAGCAGCTCAATGGAGCCTGTAAGGACATCTGCAAAATTGGTAACATACGAGAAAAGTTCCAACAGTTATTGACTTTTGACTTTCCCAATGCAATGTTCAAGGTATACCTATTCACTATCAACATAATTGCATGTGTTAAGCTAGTTTACATGAGGAGGCAGAGCTACAGGAGAGGATTAGCAAGCAGCAGCCTGAACTAACAATGAGGAAAAAGGTGTTTCTCCAACTGCCTCAGACTCCCTGTAAACACTGTAGCTAAAGGTACCGTCACATTAAGCGACGCTGCAGCGATATAGACAACAATGCCGATCGCTGCAGCGTCGCTGTTTCGTCGTTGTGTGGTCGCTGGAGAGCTGTCACACAGACAGCTCTCCAGCGACCAACGATGCCGAAGTCCCCGGGTAACCAGGGTAAACATCGGGTTACTAAGCGCAGGGCCGCGCTTAGTAACCCGATGTTTACCCTGGTTACCAGTGTAAATGTAAAAGAAAACAAAACACATACTCACATTCCGGTGCCTGTCACGTCCCCCGGCGCCCGCTTCCCTGCACTCCTCCTGCATCCTGTGTACGCACCGCCGGAAAGCAGAGCGGTGACGTCACCGCTGTGCCCTGCTTTACGGCCGGCGCTGACATAGGATGCAGGAGGAGCGCAGGGAAGCGGACGCCGGGGGACCTGACAGGCACCGGAATGTGAGTATGTAGTGTTTGGGTTTTTTTACATTTACAATGGTAACCAGGGTAAACATCGGGTTACTAAGCGCGGCCCTGCAATTAGTAACCCGATATTTACCCTGGTTACCATTGTAAAACATTGCTGGCATCGTTGCTTTTGCTGTCAAACACAACGATACACGCCGATCTGACGACCAAATAAAGTTCTGGCCTTCTAGCTCCAACCAGCGATATCACAGCAGGATCCTGATCGCTGCTGCGTGTCAAACACAACGATATCGCTATCCAGGACGCTGCAACATCACGGATCGCTATCATTATCGTTCTAAAGTTGCTCAGTGTGAAGGTACCTTTAGCTGTAGACACAGATCATAGCTCTAAATTGATGTTGATGAGCCTAAAAGCAATCTAGATCTGAGGAGAATAAAGAGCAAGCTTATAATGCCCTAAATGGGTACAGACCGATAAAGGTAAGCCCATAATGACCAAGAAATACTTTTGGAGCCCCTACATAGATAATTACTTTAAGGGTATTTAATGTAATGTTTAGCAGTATGTGGAAACCTAGTCTTAATAGTGTTTTCACAAGGACTTTGCACATGCAATTCAGGTCCAAGAGAAACCCTGACCTTCACTCTTTAAACCCTTTACTGGAATCTGAATTTACAACAGGGTCCCATGAGTTGTGTACACAAAGTAGCTGCTGGCCAGTGGAGCAAACTGGCAGAAAAGGGTCTCCAACTCAATTGAAACTAGAGACTGGAGATACCGAATAGTAAATCAGGAGGTAACGGAGGTCAAAATCAGGAGGACAGTCAGAGGAAGAATTGTCTGGTATGTCGAAGGTGAAGTATGTCCATGGTCAGCAATCAGAGTAAAGCAAACAGAATTAGAAAACAGGGAATTAGGAGTAGCAAACTTATAATTAGCAACTTCTAGCAAAGTGACTGATGGGGTTATACCAGAGTTCTCAGCCAATTGGCAAGATAACTTCTCTATCACCAGTGTTATCTGCAGAATAAATATGGCAGTACCTGCTGATAGAAGCAGATGTCAATGGAGCAGGTTCAGATGGAGATATGACAGAGATGTTCAAAATTGTCATAGGTTACAGACAATGCTCAATACAGTTGAATAGGGTTTAAAAAAATATCGTTAAAAAAAATTCTGCAAAAATAAACCGATATATAAAATCCAAATTCCAATAAAGATGGCGTGCGGTGCAAAATGTTCAGAAAACACAAATGCAATTATTTGGAAATCTCTTATGACCATGTTTTATTCACAACATAACATAGAACAAATATTGGAAGATAAAAATTAGACATTTTTCCATTTCATTTGAAAAAAATAAATATAGAAATTGATGGCAGCAACATATCTCAAAAAAGTTGGGGCAGGATAAAAAAAAACTATAAAAGAGTTACTAATGAAAAACATCAGGAAGGGTCAATTATCAACTAAGTCACATGACTGTGTGTAAAAAGTGCATGTTAGAGAGGCAAAGTCTTTCAGTAGCAAAGATGGTCAGAGATTCACATACCGTATTTTACGCTTTGTAAGACGCACTTTATTTCCCCCAAATTTGGGGGGGGGGAATGTGGGTGCGTCTAACAAAGCGGATATACCGCTTACCATTACAGGCTGGGATGAGGGGGTGTCCGCCGCCGCTACCGCCTGCCGCCGCTGTCGTCCGCCGCCGCTACCGGGGTTGTCCGCTGCTGCCCCGGGTGATGCTGGAGGCTCCGGTGCTGCGGGGGGCTCTGGCGACATTTTGTGAAAGACCAGAGCCCCCCGGCAGTTCGTCCATGCGTTCCAGTATGACTAATTCCGGGAAAACGGCCGCCGGAATCTCGGGAGATGAGATTTCAGCGCTGAGATCTCATCTCTCGAGATTCCGGCGGCCATTTTCCCGGAGTTAGTTCCAGTATGACTGACTCCGGGAAAATGGCCGTCGTAATCTCGGGAGATGAGATTTCAGCGCTGAGATCTCATCTCTCGAGATTCCGGCGGCCATTTTCCCGGAGTCAGTCATACAGGAACGCATGGACGAACTGCCGGGGGCTCTGGCCTTTCACAAAATGTCGCCAGAGCCCCCCGCAGCACCGGAGACAGCCCTGCAGCATCGGAGACAGCCCTTCAGCACAGGAGCCCCCTGCAGACCCCTCATCCCAGCTTGCAGCACAGGAGCCCCCCTGCAGACCCCTCATCCCAGCCTGAAGCACAGGAGCCCCCCTCCAGCACAGGAGCCCCCTGCAGACCCCCTCATCCCAGCCTGCAGCAATGCTCCACTCCTGCCTCCAGCAACGACCCTGGGACCCTGATCCACCACAGCCACAACCCCTGGTAAGTAATAAGACGCATGGATTATAAGACGCCCCACCAATTTATTAAAAAAAGTTTTTTCCTATTTTTCTCCTCAAAATTTGGGGTGCGTCTTATAGTCCGGAGCCTCTTACAAAGCGAAAAATACGGTATATGTGAACAACTGCATCTAAACATTGTGGAACAATTTCAGAAAAATGTTCCTCAACGTAAAATTGGAAAGACTTTGAATATTTCACAATCTACAGTACATAATATTAACCAAAATATTCAGAGATTCTGAAGAAATCCATGATCACATCACAAGGAACAAGGCCAACTGTCAATGTTGGATACTTGTTATCTTTGGGCCTCGGGCAGCACTGCATTAAAAATAGTCATGATTCGGTATTGCAAATCACTATATGGGCTCAGAAATACTTCCAGAAATCATGGTTTGTGAATACAGTTTGACGTGCAATCCGCACATGCAAGTTAAAGCCGCCAGGGTGGACTCCAGGTATTGAACTTATCATCACATGCACTTACTGAGTCTCAGTTGGATGTTCTGAGTAGGGGTCTGACTTTCTCTCCAACGAATTCATTTGACTATTTTACAGCCCTAAAGGACCTGCATCTCTTTTCCCGCAAATTGATTTTGAGAAAACTGCATGGAAGGGATCCTACATCAGAATCCATGAGTGCAGTTGAAGCACAAGCACTTCGTGATTTGGAGGACCTATTGGAGGAACAGGAGTGTCCGAATGTAAGTAGTTTTCCGTCTTCTATCCTGCCCAGGTCCACAAGGTTCCCCCCCTTGTCCTTAAGCCCGGCAATTGAAGTATTCACTAGATTGGTTAGTGAGGATTTCAAAAAATTGTCTACTAGGCGAACTTACGATAATTTAACCGCTAAACAACGTCAGGCTATCGGGCAGCTTCAATCATTGCGGGATGTTGTATTTAAGCCTGCGGACAAGGGGGGGAACATTGTGGTCTGGCCAAGTGATAAATATGAGCGAGAGGCATTCCACCAGCTCCGGAACTCTGACACCTACATTAGGTTGTCCTCCAATCCGATGGTGATATATCTGCGGGAGTTAGAGCAGGTTCTATTTGGAGCTTTCGAGGGGGGTATTATCCCCAAAAAGGTCTTCGATGGTTTGATGGTCAGATCCCCCAGAACTCCTACCTTTTATTTGTTGCCCAAAGTCCACAAGGATGCCCTCAACCCCCCGGGACGTCCGATTGTGTCTGGGATTGGGGGTTTATGTGACCGTGTGTGTCAATTTATTGATTTCTATCTGAAGCCCCTAGTCCAGACATTACCTTCTTATATCCGTGACACCACGGATGTCCTAGCACGGGTTGACGGCATCCTTGTGGACAAAGCAACCCTTCTCGTCACTGCTGACGTTGAAGGGCTGTATACTTGCATAGAACACTCTTGTGGGTTGGAGGCGGTTCGCTTCTTCCTCGGGACCTCCGATCTGGACGGCCCTTTACGTGGATTGATACTTGAGCTGCTGGACTTTGTTCTCACACACAATTTTTTCGTCTTTAAAGACATTTTTTATTTACAGAAGCGCGGCACAGCCATGGGCGCGGCCTGTGCGCCTTCGTATGCTAATCTCTTCCTTGGTTATTGGGAGAGATTCCTTTTTGGCGACGAGGGCCCACCGGCCGCCTCCCATGTGCTGTGCTGGTATCGCTTCATTGATGACATTCTTTTTTTTTGTGGGATGGGACTGTCCAGCAGCTCCAGGACTTTATGGGTGCTGTGAATAACAACACTCTTAATATCAAACTTACGCACATTTACAGTGAGGTTGCGGTCGATTTTCTGGACGTCCGTCTTGAGATCGACAACCATCGTCGTATCCAGGTGGATGTCTTCAGGAAGTCGACCTCTGTTAACGCACTGTTTCATGCCTCATCGGCACATGATCCGTCCACGGTTAGGGCCGTCCCGATCGGACAATTCCTGAGGATGCGGCGAATCTGCTCCTCTGAGTCAAAATTTGAGGCACAGGCCTCTGATCTTAGGGACCAATTTTTGGCTCGGGGGTATAGCCGGCGATCCATAAAACATGGTTATGATCGCGCCAGAAAGACCCCACGTGAGACTCTACTGCATCCACGTGACCGGCAGATTGGCAGGGATGGGGCTGGCACCATTCGCTTTATTTCTACGTACAATCATGAGTGGAATGGGATGCGCTCCATCCTTGCTAAGCACTGGTCAGTTCTTGGGGCTGAGCCCTCCCTGGCGGCCTCCCTTGGCCCATACCCTCAGATGACCTCTAGGAGATGCAAAAATTTGAATGACCTGCTGGTGCGTAGCCACTATGTCCCCAGTCCGAGTAACCCATTTGGTTCGAGGGGCCCCACTTTGGGGTGTTTCCCGTGCGGGCACTGTCTTGCCTGCACCAATGTCCTGCGATGCTCCAGTTTCACTTCTACTGATGGAACGAGAGAATTTGACATCAGGGAACGGATCTCATGCAGCACAACTAATGTAATCTACTATGTGACATGCCCGTGTCCTATGATTTACATAGGCCTTACCACACGGGAGCTGAGAGTCCGTGTCTGTGAGCATGTCCGGGACATTGGTGCGGCCAAGACAGTGACCGACACGTCGGACCTTAAACCCATTCCACGACATTTTTTGCGGCACCATAAGTGCAATGCAAATCTATTAAAGGTGAGGGGTATTGATGCCTTGCACTTGGGTATTCGGGGTGGGGACAATAAAAAACTTCTAGCACAAAAAGAAACTAGGTGGATAGTTAGACTTGGTACTATGTCACCAGCGGGTCTGAATGAGGCTTTAAGCTTTGCTCCCTATTTATGATTACTTAATGGCCACACTAAGCTGAATGTGCCTGCCCTCGTCAGATCGCAAATGCTAAGCAGCTTGAGGCTAGGCAAGGACCAACATGGGAGACTGGCTGGGAATCCCTGGTACCGTTTGTACTCCTTATTGTTTATTCCTTATTTGTGTGTGCCAAGGTGTCATCCTCTGCTTCCTTTTGTATTTAAATATATGACCCTTCCAGCCCTGGGCGTCCTTATCCCCTGTATGGTTCGGGATTTTTTGGTTTTAGCATTTGTTTTTATGTTTGTGTTTGTGATTTTAACCTCTGGTTTATTTACATTATTAGTGATAATAATTGATCCGAGGCCTTAAGGTTTGCCTTTTGAATATGTCCTTGGCTCCGTTCAAGTAACCAGCGTGGATACCATCCAAATCAGGGGAAAGTGGACTCATCAAGACATCTGCTTCAGAGAAAATGGGACAAACATTCTTACTATGGAGACTGTTATACTGAAGCGATGCACCTTTCCCACTATAATGTGAAGCCGATGTATAGAAAACGGCTTAGTTCCACTTTGTATATTTATTTATTTACCGGTTTTTATTATGAGCTGTATTTTTGATGGGTCCTCAATTGTCCTGTATTGGTAGTAGCTATGAGTAGTGGATGTGGAGGGAGTAGCTTTTATATCTATATTGTGCATCTTAGTATCTTCCCTCATCAGTGGCTGTGCGCATCGCGCTGTGATTCGTCCTGTCCCTGTGTGGACCGGCGTCTCAGGGCTCGGTGTGTGCGCTCCGGGCATTTTTTTGCCCTGGGCGTGCGCACCTGGTCTGACGCTGAGTTTCACTGCCGGGACCTGCCGGACACAGTGCGCATGTGCCGATGGTGCCACTGTGATTGGCTGCTGTGTACCATGTGACCGGGGCCAAGGGCTATTTTAAGGTCCTGTTAGGCAGTATATGGTTATCCCCCTGAGGAAGTGGCACTGGTGGCCACGAAACGTGCGTTGGGGACCATCGCCCGACCGCCCCTTCCTACCTCTGTGTAGTGGTAAGTGCTAGCACCTTTTTTCCACCACCATACTTAATGGCATTATTATAGAATCCCACTGTTTTGGGGTGACCTTGGTTGGATAGTGTAGGTGCTTTTCCTTATGCATACCATTACAAGGGTATTTACATCTGGGGGAGTGGGGGGATGGGCGCTTTTCCAGCATTCCTGGGACATTCATCCTGTGCTCTGGTCATTAAATAATGTAATGTTTTGATATATATTTTTGTACTATTTATGGCAATTAAAGTTTTGTTTTATAAATCATTGCTCTAAATTTTTCTCCTTTTGGCAAAGTTAAAGCTCTAGCATGCAGAGAAGAAGCCATATGTCAACACAATCCTGTGACAAAGCTATCTTCTCTGGGTCAAAACTTATTTAAAATGAAGTGAGGCAAAGAAAATAACTGTTCTGTAGGGTTGAGCGAAACGGGTCGTTCATTTTCATAAGTCGCCGACTTTTGGCAAAGTCGGCGTCTCATGAAACCCGACCCGATCCCTGTGTGGGGTCGGCCATGCGGTACGCGATCTTGGCGCCAAAGTCGCGTTTCGTATGATGCGATTAGCGCCATTTTTTCAGCCAATGAATGAGCGTGGGCAGAGTGATGACATAGGTGTTAGGGGAGTGAACGCCTATCGTCATGTTATCGCTTGTGCGCAGTAGCGATTTGGAATGTGCAAATCGAAATTTTCTGTTCTGGGATGGAGGGGGGAGAGAGAGAGAGAGAGAGAGAGAGAGAGAGAGATTAAAAAAAAAAATATCTTCACTGGGTTTCGTGTTTCGGCCGAAACCCGACTTTTCACTGTGGTCGGCCGATTTCACTCGACTCGACTTTTAAGACAGTCGGGTTTCACAAAACCCGACTCGACCCTAAAAAACTAAAGGTCGCTCAACCCTACTGTTCTGTGGTCAGATGAATCAAAATTTTAAATTGTTTATAAAAACCATGGAAGCCATGTCCTGCATACTCAAGAGGAGAGGGACCATTCAGATTGTTATCAGTGCAATGTCCAGAAGCCTGCATCTGATAGTATGGGGTTGCATTAGTGCCCATGGCATGGACAGCTTACACATCTTGAAAGGCATTATCAATACTGAGCATTATATGGAGGTTTTAGAACTACATATTCTCTCATCCAGACAATGTCTATTTCAGGGAAGGCCTTGTATATTTCAGCAAGACAATGCTAAATCACATACTGGGTTCTGGTGATGAACTGGCCACCTGCAATCCAGACCTTTCACTAATGAAAAAATGTCATATTATGAGACAAAAAATCAGACAAAGACGACCCAGGAATGTTGAGCAGCAAAAATGCAACATCAGACAAGAATGGGACATTTGTCATCCAAAACCCCAGCAATTGGTCTCACTTCCCAGACATTTAAAGACTGTTACAAAAAGATGAGGGGATGCTTGTACTATGTTTAGAAACCAAAAAGGGACTGCATATCACTCCAAAAACACAATTCCTACAGTGAAGTTTGGAGGTGGGAACATCATGGTGTGGGGCTGCTATGGTATATGGTACTGGCAAACATCATATATAACTGAAGGAAGGATGAATGGACAAATGTACTACATAAAGGAATCCCTTAGGCAACTTTCCAATGTAAACACTTATGACCTTCTAATGAGTGATCTCACTGTGAAATATAGAAATCTTCTAAGTACCTTTTTAAGGAAACAGGTGGATTCAGGGATGCTCTCATAGAAGAAAGTTGAAAAATGACTGCCGAATTGTCCCAATAAGCCCCACTGGTAATTTATACCCAAAATTCATAAATCGA
The DNA here is from genome assembly GCF_051348905.1 of Ranitomeya variabilis. Taxonomy (NCBI): domain Eukaryota; kingdom Metazoa; phylum Chordata; class Amphibia; order Anura; family Dendrobatidae; genus Ranitomeya; species Ranitomeya variabilis. The sequence goes on from NC_135234.1 coordinate 159,260,482, forward strand.
GGGGGCGTGGCTTGAGCCTGAAGCATGAGGATGTAGTTTCAGGAGCTCCAGAGACAATCATCCCAATCCGACTAAAAAAGCGACATTAATCAAGCCATCCAGCCCCAAAAGTGTTTGGGAATGGTCCAGGACACAGTCTAGCCCCTTTTTGGACGTTTATTTTCCAAATCTGAGGACTTTAGAAGCTGAGGCCTACAACGCTGGTGCAACACTGAGGCCGGGACCTAGATTTCCCCAGCTTGCCGGCTGCAGTGTAACCACGCCTCCTCACACACAGTGAGGCGCTTTTAGTACTGAGAAGGTACATCGTAGCAAGTGGCCTAACCGGGTCCCCCTGACATCGGGACCGCCGAGATTGAGGTGAGACAGCCGCTGCAGAAGCGTCTTCCTCCCTCCTTCACAGCGCTCGGCAGCGGCGAGATCAAAGGCCCCCAGCCCGCGCCGCGGCTAGACATAGTGAGCGCTGAGCCTCCTGACCCGTACCGCAGCTGGGCGCGGTGAAGAGGCAGCTAACCGGAGGCTCCGACCGGAGCAAGAAGCCCTGCTGGACCCCTGCCACGCCGGAGTCCCCGACCCAAAAAGGAGACAACCGCTGCGGGGAACGCCGCCTCCTCCTTCCCTCCACTCGCTGTGACAGACAGCGCGGCGGTCACAAATCCTCGCTGCCTGCGCCGCAGCCAGGCACAGCGAGGCGACACAACACCGGAGCGCCGGCTGGAGCTTGAAGCAGGAGCTGCAGAGAGAGGCGTCTCCTCTTCCCCCTGCTGTGACCAGCGGAGCTGCGCGGGGACCAAAGAGCCTACCAACACGTGCAGTACCTAAGCACGTTGAAGCGGCTGAAGTGCAGAGGCTGTATAAACATCGGCGAAGGTACTCACCGGAAGACACCCGCCATAAGAGGTCCGCAACCAGGCAGAGACATCACCGGAGCCCTTGGAACCGGAGGTAAGAGCTTCTCCTCCCGGTCCTGGCACTCGGCCAATAGACCCTCCTCAGACAGATAGCTGCAGCGTCGCGCCCACAGCTAACATCGACGACACCCCAGCGCTTAACGAAGCCCCAGCAATTTACAATGCTCCAGCGCTTTAGGACGCTCCTGCGACTTATTTTACAACGCATCAGCGACTTATCCATGACGCTCCAGCGATTTTCCTAAGACACACCAGCGCACTACTCCACTCCAGCGCTATAATTAGTACGCTACTACAGTTCAATTGGAGGTCTCCCTTCCCTCTCTCTACAGGCACATATAAGTGTCATTGAGCCATATTACAACCGCCAAGACTGCAGCAATAGCGGCGGCTCCCACACCGGGTCATCCGGTATCAACTTGTTATTTCACAACGTTTGTAGCAGAGAAAATACAATAAATGCGGCAGGATTGCCCTTAAGCTCATTCCTATAACACAAGAAGAAACCTACTGTCGACGACAATCACTATGAGTTCCTCTAAAGCAAAAGGAGGTTCCCAACCCCAATACTCACCAAAATCGCAAAACACTGTTAAGCAGAATAAACTCTATAGCAGTTATAAGCCACACAGGGACCAAGCAAACCTTATCAGTCCTCTTAAATCTAGGTCTCCTCCAAGAGACTTAAATCATCGTCCAGAAATTAATAGGAAAACTAAAATGGACGGAAATCCCCTCTCATCAGATAAAATGGATTCATCCTTTTCTTCTAAAAGAAGCATGCCGGGAGCAACTAGTGAAAAATATGAGGACCTAAAAGATCTTAGTGAGTCAGAGGACTCCTCAAACGACTATAGCCCTAATAGGAGCCCAGACGAACATAGAGCCAGAAGAGAGAGCCCTGTAAGAACTCAGTCTGCTACGAATCCGCAGAACCAAGACACCCCAACAGATCTCATCGACAGGTTCAGTATAATGTTAGATAAAAAATTTCAAATACAGAAGCAAGAAATTAATGAACAATTTGTGAAGTTTTGTGAGAAAGTCGATAAACAATTGGAAAGCCATGAAAAAAGGATTCAAAAATTAGAAAAAGGAGCTGCTGAATCATCAGCTGACTTAGAATATATTTCAGCAGAAGTCCATAAATTGAGAATAAAAATGGCAGACATCGAGGATAGGGGGCGCCGGAATAATATAAAGATCAGAGGGCTTCCGGAGACAATAACACAGGAAGATCTTTCAAACCATATCCAAGATATCTTCAAAACTGCAATTCCGGACCTGACTCCTTCTGACCTCATCATTGATAGGGCACACAGACTTCCTCGACCCCCTAGAATAGCATCGGACGTCCCAAGGGATACCATCTTGAGAATCCACTTTTACCATACTAAGGAGAAAATCCTTAACTACCTGAGAATAAATAAATTCTTCCCTGAACCGTACAAGGACTTAAAAGTTTTCCCGGACCTGTCTAAAGATACGTTAGAGGGCCGAAAGGAATTCAATAGAGTTACCTCGATCCTCAGGGAAGAAAAGATACCCTACAAGTGGGGCTTCCCCCTAAAACTGTTGGTGAACTTTAGAGGACGGACCATCCCAATCCATTCTCCAGGTGATGGAATGGACTTCATTCATTCGATTAAAGAAACTTTCACCAGAGCCAAAGAATGAAAAAGCTGTTTATATCGCTACAAATGGGGATATGCTGGCTTTGATTTTCAGCTATTTGGATGTTGTCTCTGTTTTCCTTCCACAGGAGCTCCTTGCTTAGAGGTGGTAGTATCTCTTTGGGTCTACCTGAGCATCTGTTTTATATTACTATACATTGCTAATTATTTTTTCTTTGCAGGATATAGATTATATCGTTATATTCTGAGCACCAGTTTTTATTAACCTACTAATCTAAGCAACTTTACCACTGCTTATTTTTCAGTTATTTCACAGATAAGATAATGGAGCTGAACGTAGTTTCATATAACGTCAGGGGTCTTAACAATCCGAGGAAAAGACACGCCCTCTGGAAAGAGCTGATCAGGTCCAAGGCTAACATCATATGCATCCAGGAATCTAAATTTCTCGAAGGTAATCATCCATACTTCTCACACCACAAATTCCCTCATATTTTTGAGGCATGCAATACAAAGAAAAAAGCAGGGGTACTAACAATAATAGAGAGCTCCACCCCATTCGAAGCATTAGATGAATATAAGGATAATAAGGGTCGTTTTCACATCCTGACATGCAAAATTAATGACCAGGAATGCACACTAGCCAACATCTACGCACCGAACACAGGTCAAATACCTTTCTTGAATAAGGTCATGAAGAAAATTGAGGAAGTCAGGAGAGGGTATTTGTTTCTGCTGGGTGATTTTAAATATCACCCCAGACAACAAATTGGATTCATCTTCAAAAACTAGGCCTAATGCGGATTACCTCAATGCTTGGTTGGATAAGAATGAGGTATTTGACACCTTCAGGTGCCTAAATTCAAATTCCAGAGAGTACACTCACTTCTCAGATGCACACCAGACAGCCTCGCGAATCGACTTGATTCTTACCGATATTTATTCCTTGACCAAAATTAAAGAAGTTTCAATCGGGGATAGAACAATGTCTGATCATGCCCCAGTCACCGGTAAAACTATAATAGGTCCCCCTCTTCTAAATACTAAACTCTGGAGATGCAGTTCAAAAATCCTGCACAATCCAGTAAGTAAATCAATAATACAAAAAGCCATAACTGACTACTTTGATGACAACAAACCTGAAATGACAAACCCCTGCAATAACTGGTGTGCCCATAAGGCAGTAATTAGAGGAGTGATTATGGGCTTAGCCTCAAAAGAGAAAAAAGAGTCTAGGAAAAAAATTCAAAACTTATCAAACAAAATCCGAGAAATGGAAAACAAGTCACTTAAATTTACCACCCCCCCCAAAAACTTTCAGACTGAACTATCTAAACTGAGAACGGAACTTAGAGAGATACTATTCTCAACATATGATGCCATTGTGAAAATGTCAAACTACAAACATTACACTTCCCATAACAGACCAACTAAATTTATGGCCAACAAAATTAAAAAGAAAAGAATTAACAATAGGATTAACAGAATCAACAAATTGGACGGGACGGGAAAAATTTCACACCCAAAAGAAGTAGCGAATGAGTTCGCAAAATTCTACTCAAAACTCTATAACATCAATCCCAAACAAAACGACCCCATAGATAAATTAGGAAAAATTAACAAAATCAAAACATTTTTGTCACAAATAAATCTTCCTACCCTAACATCAGACGAACTCACCTCCCTTAAAGCCCCAATTACCCCGGATGAGATAGAAAGTGTAATCAAGGAAATCGGCCTTCATAAATCTCCTGGCCCTGATGGGTTCACAAACGCCTATTATAAAGCCTTCCCAGGTGTTCTCTCACCACACTTGGCAGAGGTCTTTAACTATGTCTTTCAGGGAGGATCCTTTCCTCAGGAGATGCTGATGGCTACGGTGTCAGTTATTCCAAAATCCAAAGGTGATCCCGAGGCTATAGAAAATTTTAGACCTATTTCCTTGATTAACGTGGACTTAAAGATATACTCAAAAATTTTAGCAGACAGGATTAGCCTTATTCTTCCAAGACTGATACCCAATGATCAGATGGGATTTGTGAAAGGAAGGCAACCGGCAGATGCAACTAGGAGGATTATTGACATTATGAGCTTGGCTAGGAAAAACAAGATACCCCTAGCCCTATTGTCTCTTGACGCCGAGAAGGCCTTTGACAGGGTCGATTGGGACTTTCTGAGAGAGAGCTTAATTAAATTCGGGTTCGACGAATCTATGATATCATACATCATGGCCCTATACTCGGAGCCTAAGGCTAGCATCTGCTGCAATTGCCAAATCTCGGATCCCTTCTGTATCAACAATGGTACCAGACAGGGTTGCCCCCTCTCACCTATCCTATTTAATATAGCTATAGAACCCCTAGCTGAACTAATAAGATCTAACAACAAAATTACGGGCATCTCCACCTACACTAGACACCATAAAATTACACTTTTCGCGGATGACTTAATTTTAACCTTGTCAAACCCAGAAACTTCTATCCCCGAGGTGTTACTAAATATCGAAAAATTCTCTACACTTTCAAATTTCAAAATAAATGAAGTCAAATCTAATATCCTACCCTTAGGCCTAGACAACGACCAAATTCAAACCATAAAAAACTCAACTATGTTGAACTGGTGTGATAAAGAATTTACATACTTAGGCATTTTGATAAACAAAACCATGAAAGGGACAATAAAATCAAATTTCAAACTTTTAAGCGAGATAATAAGCAAAGAGAACATCACTCATAGAGACAACACTTTATCATGGTGGGGTAGGACTCTTACAATGGGACTTTTCATCTTACCAAAACTCCTCTATGTTCTTAGGTGTATTCCCCTTCCATTCTCAGACACCGGCTTCACTCATCTACAAACACAGATTAAGGCATTCATTTGGAATTCAAAAAAACCAAGAACAGCCACTCAAACCCTATACAAAAGGAAAACAAATGGTGGGATCAATATCCCAAACCTCAAAGCACATTACCACACCCTACTAATAAAGCAAAGTATCCACTGGCTCCAAAATACAGATCCTCCGGTATGGATGGATTTAGAGATGGCAATAAACAACAACTGTCATCCAAAATCAATCATTCACAAAGCTCTTTTTAACAACCTTCCAAACTCTGTATCACACCCCCTTTTTCAGGCGGTGGCCAAAGCTTGGAATAAACTATCTTACCAGAAAAAAGGCCTAAAACATTCAGATATCCTAAAAGACATTCCCATCTCCTTGGTATATTCTATAACCAATCAAACCCTCCCCAAGATATGGGCAGATTCAAAAATTAAAAAAATAGGAGATATATATTCGGACCAGACATTTGTAAATTTTCAAACCCTAAAAAGCAAATTTGGCATACACACATCCTCCTTTATGGAGTTCATGATTCTTAAAAAGAACATAGGGTCTTTCTTGGGAGACAAACCAAAATTCTCAGAATCTTCAATCAAATTACTTAATAACATCGGTCACCGTATATTTTGGAGCCATAAATTTATTTATAATAATTTCAATTCAGACTTTAATTTATCCAAAAGCCCCCCAATGATTAAGTGGGAACAAGACTTAAAGGACACATACGAAATTGAGGATTGGGAGGAGGCTTTCGCCACTTCCTATCAATCAACTCTTTCCATGTCTCTCCAAGAAACCCATTTTAAGGTGATCTCGCGGTGGTACTACACCCCAAACAGGTTAGCACACATAAGATCAATAAACTCCTCTCAATGTTGGAGAGGATGCGGTCAAAAAGGAGACATGATGCACGTATTCTGGAGCTGCCCAATGGTAAATCCTCTCTGGAAAAAACTTTCTAGAGACGTCATCAGTAAACTTACCAACGCTCCCTTCACTTTACAACCTCAAAATGCTCTGCTGTCTATTGGACTTGATCAGCTCGATCATAACTTAAAATTAACTATAACACAGGTCAACAAAAAAAAAATTTTTTTCTGGTGTCCAAAATATTTTAATGAATTTGGGGTATTTTTGGGGTGCTGATTCTGAATATGCTATCAGTTTTGCCAGAATGGCTCAAGTTTTTGACATTTTTGGTATCTTATTTATAGCACTTGTTGGTAAATGCGACGCATCATCTCATTAATTTCTTTGGATTAGTACTTGAACTGAGCAGTTCTCAATATAGTTTTGTGTTAATTAGTGTTCTAAAAGTTTGTTCATAGCTTGATTTTTGCACTAACTTTATGTTGTTGTCTGTTTTCCAGTGAAAAGCATGAACTCATCAAGAAGAAGTTGTCTTAACGATCCAGACTCATTCTGTTACATTTGTGGTGAATACACACTGCCAAAACATAGAAGAAACATAACAGACTTCGTAAAAAAAGTGTATTTTGCCTATTTTGGGGTTATGCTTGGGGACCAAGACAAGTTTTGGGCACCACACATAGTGTGCAAAGCATGTATCGAATTATTACGAAAATGGAGCAAAGGACAAAGAAAAAGCTTCAAATTTGGTGTTCCAATGGTGTGGAGAGAGCCAAAAAATCATCATGATGACTGTTATTTCTGTGCAGTGCAAGTGCAAGGATTCAATAAGCATAAGAAACGAAAATGGGAGTAACATGGAATCTGCAAGAAGGCCTGTCCCTCATTGTGAAGATGTGCCTGTACCTGTGTTTACCATAAATAACAGTCATCATGATGATTTTTTGGCTCTCTCCACACCATTGGAACACCAAATTTGAAGCTTTTTCTTTGTCCTTTGCTCCATTTTCGTAATAATTCGATACATGCTTTGCACACTATGTGTGGTGCCCAAAACTTGTCTTGGTCCCCAAGCATAACCCCAAAATAGGCAAAATACACTTTTTTTACGAAGTCTGTTATGTTTCTTCTATGTTTTGGCAGTGTGTATTCACCACAAATGTAACAGAATGAGTCTGGATCGTTAAGACAACTTCTTCTTGATGAGTTCATGCTTTTCACTGGAAAACAGACAACAACATAAAGTTAGTGCAAAAATCAAGCTATGAACAAACTTTTAGAACACTAATTAACACAAAACTATATTGAGAACTGCTCAGTTCAAGTACTAATCCAAAGAAATTAATGAGATGATGCGTTGCATTTACCAACAAGTGCTATAAATAAGATACCAAAAATCTCAAAAACTTGAGCCAATCTGGCAAAACTGATGACATATTCAGAATCAGCACCCCAAAAATACCCTAAATTCGATGAAATATCTTTGGCACCAAAAATGCTGTTGACCAGTGTAATTCATATATGTCTAGTGGTGAAAAACTATATTGCTTTTCATTGGAAGAGTCAACAATTACCATCATTAAAAGATATCATACTAAGAGTCTCTCAGCACAGATCTCATGAGTTCCATTTTTCAATAGCAAATAACCAGTGTTCAAAATTCATGGAAAAATGGTCCAGATGGGACAAAATATTTCCTACCCCGATTACTTGAAATGTTAGACAAGTTCAAGCTCCATTTATCATTCACTAAGAGATTATCTTGATTCCTGTTTTATATGGTGCTAATTTCCATTCTTGGTTTCATTCCAAGACGTTTATTAACATGCTTGAAAGAATCTGTAAATAGTTCTTGTTATCATATTTGTTCTATACAATATTACTGTATGATCATCAATATACCCCATTGTTAGGGGTTTTGTTTTTCCCTACCTCCATACTCCTCCCCCTCCCCTCCTCCCCTTCCTGATTTATCCTTCCCGGTTAAAGTTTAAAATTTAATAAAATATTTTGAAAGCAAAATTCATAAATCAATGTCTGAGCCACCAATAGTGCCTGGAGTGGGATCCATGACAGAGCCATTGTAAAGGTATATTGACAGGCTCATACGACTCCCCCAGAGTATGTCCCCTCCTAGATTAAAGACGCTGGGTAATTTTTGAGGGCCCTGCGTGATTTTGAATGGCAAAAAGATTTTTCTTTGGCATCTATTGATTTTAAAAGTTTGTATACCAGAATACCCCATCATCAGCGGATTGAGGCAATCCAAATTATTTTGATCCACACTGATAAAGTTTAGAATATACAAATTTTGTTTGTGAAGCTTTGGACTTTGTCCTTAGTCACAACGTGTTTAAATTCCTTGACAAGTGGTACCTCCAGCGGACCGGACAGGCATCGCAGTGTGTACTCCAGCAGCATGTGTCTTTGCCAATTTATTCCTGGCTGTTTTGGAACAGAAATTTGTGTTTTCACACATTAACCCATTCATTAAACACATTCAATTGTTCTTATGTAGATGACATTTTCATCGTTTGGGTGGGTTCAAAAGATCAATTTTCTACTTTTGTGAACTATTTGAATATAATAAATGGGATGAATATGCAGTTTACCCATATTTGTGGGGACAAAGAATTATAATGCCTCAACGTAAAAATTCAGGTATAAGCAGGCATATCACACACAGAGGCTTTTAGAACGTCCACTGTGATTAATTATTCAGTGCTACATTATAACAGTCCCCACCCCTCTCATACTAAAATGTCACTCCCATATAGTTTGTTTCTCTGCTTGTGGAAAATTAATAGTAATGACGTACCGTATGTCTTTTGCAGCAGGCAAACAAACTTAAAACCTGGTTTGCCACTAAAGGTTATCCCATACTCTTTTGGAAGAGGCACTGGATAGATCTATTAAAAATCATAAGGACCTTCTGAGAAGTATTACTAGGAATACAAAGAAAAAAGGTTAGAAAAATAGAAAATGATCATGTTTAGTTCTCTGTTCAACTGACCACTGAGGCCTGTGATTGGCTATGGTGGTCAGGTTAATGGAAGAGAATTTCATTTTGAATGCTGCAACCATTCATAGCCATTAGCAGTCAGGTGAAGAAAAGGATGTTTTATAATTATAAGGTTGAAGGTAGACTTAAGTCCATTAAATTTATTCTATGGCCCAACATATTGGGCAAATACCCCATGTGGGAGATGCTAATAGCTCCATATTAGGGGAAAAGTTCCTTCCCGACTCCATACTGTAATCATACTAGTTCCCTGGATCAACGCCCCATCACAGAATCTAGTGCCCATAATCTATAATACTATATTTACCAAGAAAGGCATCTAGGCCTTTCTTGAATTTTATAAATCCTACACAGAACCAAAGGAGTATATGTCTAAACCAATTTTAACAAAATCAATATTTTATTAATAAATACATAGTCATCATAATAGTAATAACCAGTATAAAAACAGACATGAAAAGCACAGACATCAACTCATGTGGGGGGAAGCACCACAACTGCAATAACAGAATGAGCCAGTGAGCAGACCACCAAGGGCATAGTCCGTATCCACTGTTACCATACACTGTACCAGGCCTATTCAATAAGGCAGGATATAAATGGATATACCAAGGCCTCAGTGTAAGTAATGGGCATAAAATACTCCATTACCTTAATCCAATCCCACAAAGTATAAAATGTAAAGGACCCCTTTAAAGGTAGCTCAGCTTACCCATGGTAATATCTGTCAGTGTGTGCTCCACAGCAGCCCCGACGCGTGTTTAGTGTGGGCTTCTTCCGGGGGCGCGTCGGGGCTGCTGTGGAGCACACACTGACAGATATTACAGATACAGATAGAATAAATGAACAATTTACATTATACCTATAAAGAAAAATCAGACAAACTGAACATTTTGCAGTGGTCTCTTAATTTTTGCCAGAGCTGTATATTTAGCCTCACCCCTGTTTATCATCTGCAAGATTTCTACAAGACTGACAATTTCAAGATTATGCAGATAATGCTTTAGACTAACAAAGGAATTTAATAAAGACAATCAATAGTCAACAGATATAAATGACACATGATTACCCTCATGTGCTTCAACAACAACTTCATTTCAGACAAGCTAAGTGACAACGTATGCTTCTTAAACAGTACTCATTCCGCAGTATTAATTCCTCTTACTGTCACTGAGCACATAAAAATCAATCCATTTTAATATAAAGTCCCCATCTTTGCTGGTGTTCACCAAACCTCCCTTGATAAAGGTGGCACGGCTCAATGATTTTTGGTCATTCTACAGGGGTAGGCTTCTGCTGTAGACGGTTGTTTTACTAAGCTACTGAGAAATACTGAAACTATTTTTCAGATATAATTGTAATACACAGCAAAAAAAAGAATAGAAGAAAGGGAGAAAAATAAGGTAGAAATTGCTGGGATGCTTTTGATTTTTTTGTGTGCTTTTTCTGCCTTTAGTGTTCCTTTTTAAACCTTTAAATGTATAAATGCTCAGTCCAAACAACACCGGAATGAAGTCTGATTTGCCTTGCAGGCCATCAAGAAAGTAGATAATGCACAAAGGAATAATAGAAGAAGCTTGGTATCATTATACTATACACATAGAGCACGTTTCACACTTTCGTACTAAATCATCTAACTATAAACCAACAATACTCAGTGAGGGAAATGTCAAGGTCAGCTCTGCTGCTAACTATAAAGACTGGGTTGACCATGAAGGAAAGGACTCCTGAGAATACTCATCACGGTTGATGGTATGAAGGGAAGGACACATGAGAATACTCATCACGGATGATGGTATGTAAAAGATGAATGAAAATTATAACATCCTATGAAGATTTTGTACGGACAATTTTTAACTAGATCTAAAAATATTAAAGTGCACTTACCCAAAGCATTTCCGAGTCTTTATTCAGGTAAAAATCCAAGTAACATGACCAGCAGTGCACACATTCTCATTACGCTGGTTGTCCGCTCACAAGACTGAAATGGAATGATGAACGTTTCACCTCCTATGTGATACACAATCTGATATACAGTTGAAACCAGAAGTTTACATACGCTATATAAAAATACACATAGCCATGTTTTTCTCAATATCTGAAATATGAAATCCGAATAAACCCTTCTCATTTTAGGTCAATTAGGCTAAGTTCACATTGCGTTAAAGCAGCCCGTTCAACAGATGCGTTAAACGGGCTGCGTTAACGCAAGTGCCGAAATGTGATCGCGCTAGCGCAGATAGAGCTAGCAGATGCTTTATCTGCGCTAGCGGTGACGGACCCGGAAATGCTGCAGCCCGCGTCCCAGGGTCCGTCACTTAATGACGGCACATCGCTAGCGCATGTCCATTTTGGGCGTGCGCTAGCGATGCGTCCGACATAAGGCTTAATGGTGGCATTAACGGACTGTGTTACACCGAGTTATGCCATGGTGTAACGCAGTCCGTCTAACGGACTGGGGAAACGTAATGTGAACCCAGCCTTAGGATTACCTTAATTATTAATACTTGCCAAATGTCAGAATAATGATAGAGAGAGAATGTTTTAAGGCATTTTTATTACTTACTGGAAAGTCAAAAGTTTAAATACACTAAGATTACTATGCCTTTAAACAATTCTGAAGTGCCCATATGATGATGTCATGTGTTTGGAAGCATCAGATAGTTTTTTGGTAACATCTGAGTTAATTAGAGACACACCTGTGGATTATTTTAATGCACACTGAAACACACTTTCTTTGTGTAGCATCATGGTAAAGTCTAAAGAAATCAGCCAAGATATCAGGAAGAGAATTGTGGACTTTGACAAGTCTGACTCAGCCACGGGTACAATTTCAAGATATCTGAAGGTGCCTTGTTCATCTGTACAAACAATTATATACAAGCAGAAACAAGATGGGAATGTCTAGCCATTATACGGCTCAGCAAGGAGACGGGTTCTGTGTCCCAGGGATGAACGTGCTTTGATCTGACATGTGCATATCAACCCAAGAACAAAAACAAAAGACCTTGTGAAGAGAATGGCGGAAGCTGGTAAGATTGTGTCAATATCCACAGTGAAACGAGTACTGTATCAACTCGGGCTGAAAGGCCACTCTGCCAGGAAGAACCAATTACTCCAAAATAAACATAAAAAAGCCAGATTAATGTTTGCAAATGCACACAGGAACACAGACCTTAATTTTTGGAGACATGTCCTGTGGTCTGATGAGACTAAAATTGAACTTTTTGGGCATAATGATCATCGTTATGTTTGGAGGAAAAAGGGAAAAGCTTCAAAGCCTAAGAAAACCATCCCAACTGTGAAACACGCTGGTGGCAGCATCATGTTGTGGGTTTGTTTTGCTGCAGGAGGGACTGGTGCAGTTCACAAAATAAATGGCATCATGAGAAAAGAAGATTATGTAGCAATACTGAAGCAACATCTAAAACCATCAGCAAGGAAGTTAAAGCTTGGGCGGAAATGGGTCTTCCAAATCGACAATAACCCGAAGCATACTGCCAAAACGGTAACTAAGTGGCTTAAAGATAACAAAGTCAATTTTTTGTAGTGGCCATCACAAAGCCCTAATCTCAATCCTATTGAAAATGTATGGCCAAAGCTGAAAAGGCAGGTGCGAGCAAGGCAACCTACAAACCTGGATCAGTTACACCAGTTTTGACAGGATGTATGTGTCCAAATTCCGACCAACTATTATGAGAAGCTTGTGGAAGGATATCCCAGACGTTTGACCCAAGTCATTCAGTTTAAGGGCAATGGTACCAAATACTAAGGATATGTATGTAAACCTTTGACTTTGCAGTAAGTGACAAAAATGCCTTAAAACATTCTCTCTCTCTCATTATTCTGGCATTTGGCAAATATCAATAATTATGGTAATCCTAATTGACCGAACACGGGAAAGGTTTATTCTGATTTCATGTCAGATATTAAGAAAAACATGCATATGTGTCTTTTTATATAGTGTATGTAACCTTCTGGTTTCCATGTTAAGGTATGTTTCCAAGTTAAGGATTGGTTCAGGATTTGCTGCGGATTGGAGGCTGAGTACATCCACAGCATCCAATCCGCAGCGTCCAGATGTTACAGCATAGTGGAGGGGATTTTATGAAATCCAGTCTCCACTATGCATGCAGGGCCGCATCCGGCGGTCCTGTGTAACCAGACATGTGGCTCGTCTTTCCAGACCGCAGCATGTCTATTTATCGCTTCATCTCCGCAAGATAAATAACCCAGTCTATGAATAGGATGTGGTGATTTCACATGTGTTCAATGAATACATCCGGAATCACCGTGCGTACAACAGGGGGCGGCGCTTTGGGCGGAGCAGGGTATCCGCTGTGTCCTAAACTCAGAGACTACGCCCCGTGGAAACATAGCCTAAGGATGTTAGCTTCAGTGATGGCAACTGTTGTGAATTAGACTTTTTGGCTCCCTCTTGTGGTTACTAGTGATATGACTCTGGGATTGTCTTTCCTCAGTTTGGCACCCACCTGGGTCGTTAGTCCAGGGGTGTTGCTATATAAACTTCCTGGATCCTTAGTCCAGTGCCTGGCATCGTTGTAATCAGATCCTTTCTGTTTGCTCCTGTCTGATGTTCCTGGTTCGTGCATAATTAAGCTAAGTCCTGCTTCTTTGTTTTTTGGTTATTTGCTTTGCTCTTATTTTTGGTCCAGCTTGTACTAAATGTGATTCCTGACTCTGCTGGAAGCTCTAGGGGGCTGGTGTTCTCCCCCCGGGCCGTTAGACGGTTCGGGGGTTCTTGAATATCCAGCGTGGATATTTTGATAGGGTTTTTGCTGACCATATAAGTCATCTTACTATATTCTGCTATTAGCTAGTGGGCCTCTCTTTGCTAAATACCTAGCTCATTCTTACGTTTGTCTTTTCCTCTTACCTCACCGTTATTATTTGTTGGGGGCTTGTATCCAACTTTTGGGGTCTTTTCTCTGGAGGCAAGAAAGGTCTTTCTTTTCCCTTCTAGGGTTAGTTAGTTCTCCGGCTGGCGCGAGACGTCTAGAACCAACGTAGGCACGTTCCCCGGCTGCTGCTATTTGTGGTGCTAGGATTAGATATATGGTCAGCTCAGTTACCACTGCCTTATGAGCTGGTTTTTTGTGTTTGCAGACTTAGTAATTATTTCTGAGACCCTCTGCCATTGGGGTCATAACAGTATGCCAGGCCAACATTGAATGTTTAATGCATTGCAGAAGTGGGATATTAAGAAGGGAAATTGAGTTTTTTTTTTTTTTTTTCCTCTCTTCCTCCCCTTTACCTCTGAGTGGCTTGTGCTTGCTGCAGACATGAATGTCCAGACCTTGATTACAAGTGTAGACCAGCTTGCTGCTCGTGTGCAGGGCATACAAGATTTTGTTACCAGTAGTCCAATGTCTGAACCTAAAATACCTATTCCTGAACTGTTTTCTGGAGACCGATTTAAGTTTAGGAATTTCAGGAATAATTGTAAATTGTTTCTATCTCTGAGACCCCGTTCATCGGGAGATTCAGCTCAGCAAGATAAAATTGTTATCTCTTTTTTACGAGGCGACCCTCAGGATTGGGCTTTCTCGCTAGCGCCAGGAGATCCAGCATTGGCAAATATTGATGCGTTTTTTCTGGCGCTTGGATTGCTTTACGAGGAACCCAATCTTGAAGTTCAGGCAGAAAAAGCCTTGCTGGCTATTTGTCAGGGCCAGGATGAAGCTGAAGTGTATTGCCAAAAATTTTGGAAATGGTCCATGCTTACTCAGTGGAATGAGTGTGCTCTGGCCGCAAATTTCAGAAATGGCCTTTCTGAAGCCATTAAGAATGTGATGGTGGGTTTCCCCATTCCTACAAGTCTGAATGATTCCATGGCGCTGGCTATTCAAATTGACCGGCGTTTGCGGGAGCGCAAAACCGCTAATCCTCTGGTGGTGTTGTCTGAACAAACACCTGATTTAATGCAATGTGATAGAATTCAGACTAGAAATGAGCGGAAAAATCATAGACGTCAGAATGGGTTGTGTTTTTACTGTGGTGATTCTACACGTTATATCAGCATGCTCTAAACGCCTAACAAGGGTTGTTAGTCCTGTCGCCATTGGTAATTTGCAACCTAAATTTATTTTGTCTGTGACTTTAATTTGCTCATTGTCTTCTTACCCTGTTATGGCGTTTGTGGATTCAGGTGCTGCCCTGAGTCTTATGGATCTGTCATTTGCCAAGCGCTGTGGTTTTGTTCTTGAACCGTTGGTAAATCCTATTCCTCTTAGAGGTATTGATGCTACGCCATTGGCGGAAAATAAACCGCAGTTTTGGACGCAGGTAACCATGTGCATGACTCCTGAACATCGGGAGGTGATTCGTTTTCTTGTTCTGCATAAAATGCATGATTTGGTCGTTTTGGGTCTGCCATGGTTACAGACCCACAATCCAGTCTTGGATTGGAAGGCAATGTCTGTGTCAAGTTGGGGCTGTCAGGGAATTCATGCTGATTCCCCGCCGGTGTCTATTGCTTCCTCTACTCCTTCGGAAGTTCCTGAGTATTTGTCTGATTATCAGGATGTATTCAGCGAGTCCAGGTCCAGTGCTCTGCCTCCTCATAGGGACTGTGACTGCGCCATAGATTTGATTCCAGGTAGTAAATTTCCTAAGGGAAGACTATTTAATCTGTCTGTACCTGAGCATGCCGCAATGCGTTCGTATATCAAGGAGTCTCTGGAGAAGGGGCATATCCGTCCATCCTCTTCCCCTCTTGGTGCGGGATTCTTTTTTGTGGCCAAGAAGGACGGATCTTTGAGACCTTGTATTGACTATCGGCTTCTGAATAAAATCACTGTTAAATTTCAGTATCCTTTGCCTCTGTTGTCAGACTTGTTTGCCCGGATTAAAGGTGCCAAGTGGTTCACCAAGATAGATCTTCGTGGTGCGTACAACCTTGTGCGCATTAAGCAAGGAGATGAATGGAAGACAGCATTTAATACGCCCGAAGGTCATTTTGAGTACTTGGTGATGCCTTTTGGGCTCTCTAATGCTCCCTCAGTGTTTCAGTCCTTTATGCATGATATTTTCCGGAAGTATCTGGATAAATTTATGATTGTTTATCTGGATGATATTCTGGTTTTCTCTGAAGATTGGGACTCACATGTGGAGCAGGTCAGGATGGTGTTTCAGGTTTTGCGTGAGAATGCTTTGTTTGTTAAGGGCTCAAAGTGTCTCTTTGGAGTACAGAAGGTTCCCTTTTTGGGGTTTATTTTTTCCCCTTCTGCTGTGGAGATGGACCCAGTCAAGGTCCGAGCTATTCATGATTGGACTCAACCCACGTCAGTTAAGAGTCTTCAGAAGTTCTTGGGTTTTGCTAACTTCTACCGTCGTTTTATCGCTAATTTTTCTAGCGTTGTTAAACCTTTGACGGATATGACCAAGAAAGGTTCTGATGTTGCTAACTGGGCTCCTGCAGCCGTGGAGGCGTTCCAAGAGTTGAAGCGCCGGTTTACTTCGGTGCCTGTTTTGTGCCAGCCTGATATCTCACTTCCCTTTCAGGTCGAAGTGGATGCTTCTGAGATTGGGGCAGGGGCCGTTTTGTCGCAGAGAGGCCCTGGTTGCTCGGTAATGAGACCATGTGCTTTCTTCTCTAGGAAGTTTTCGCCTGCTGAGCGGAATTATGATGTTGGCAATCGGGAGTTGCTGGCCATGAAGTGGGCATTTGAGGAGTGGCGTCATTGGCTCGAGGGTGCTAAGCATCGTGTGGTGGTCTTGACTGATCACAAAAATTTGATGTATCTCGAGTCTGCTAAACGCCTGAATCCTAGACAGGCCCGCTGGTCATTGTTTTTCTCCCGTTTTGACTTTGTGGTCTCGTATTTACCAGGTTCAAAGAATGTGAAGGCTGATGCTCTTTCAAGGAGCTTTGTGCCTGACTCTCCTGGAGTCGCAGAACCAGTTGGTATTCTTAAAGAGGGAGTTATCTTGTCGGCCATTTCTCCTGATTTGCGACGTGTGTTGCAGAGATTTCAGGCTGGTAGACCTGACTCTTGTCCACCTGACAGACTGTTTGTTCCTGATAAGTGGACCAGCAGAGTCATTTCCGAGGTTCATTCCTCGGTGTTGGCAGGGCATCCGGGAATTTTTGGCACCAGAGATCTGGTGGCTAGGTCCTTTTGGTGGCCTTCCTTGTCACGGGATGTGCGGTCATTTGTGCAGTCCTGTGGGACTTGTGCTCGAGCTAAGCCTTGCTGTTCTCGTGCCAGCGGGTTGCTCTTGCCCTTGCCTGTCCCGAAGAGGCCTTGGACACACATTTCCATGGATTTCATTTCAGATCCCCCGGTGTCTCAGGGCATGTCTGTCATCTGGGTGGTATGTGATCGCTTTTCTAAAATGGTCCATTTGGTGCCTTTGCCTAAGCTGCCTTCCTCTTCCGATCTGGTTCCTGTGTTCTTTCAGAATGTGGTTCGTTTACACGGCATTCCTGAGAATATTGTGTCTGACAGAGGATCCCAGTTTGTTTCCAGGTTCTGGCGATCCTTTTGTGCTAGGATGGGCATTGATTTGTCGTTTTCGTCTGCCTTTCATCCTCAGACTAATGGACAAACGGAGCGAACTAATCAGACTCTGGAGGCTTATTTGAGGTGTTTTGTTTCGGCAGATCAGGATGATTGGGTGACCTTCTTGCCGTTGGCTGAGTTTGCCCTTAATAATCGGGCTAGTTCCGCTACTTTGGTTTCACCATTTTTCTGCAACTCTGGTTTCCATCCTCGTTTTTCCTCGGGACATGTGGAGCCTTCTGACTGTCCTGGGGTAGATTCTGTGGTGGATAGGTTGCAGCAGATCTGGAATCATGTGGTGGACAACTTAAAGTTGTCACAGGAGAAGGCTCAGCGTTTTGCCAACCGCCGCCGCGGTGTGGGTCCCCGACTTCGTGTTGGGGATTTGGTATGGCTGTCTTCTCGATTTGTTCCTATGAAGGTCTCCTCTCCTAAATTTAAGCCTCGCTTCATCGGTCCTTACAAGATATTGGAAATCCTTAATCCTGTGTCCTTTCGCTTGGATCTTCCGGTGTCGTTTGCCATTCACAACGTGTTCCATAGGTCTTTGTTGCGGCGGTACGTTGTACCTGTGGCTCCTTCTGTTGAGCCTCCTGCTCCGGTGTTGGTTGAGGGTGAGTTGGAGTACGTGGTGGAGAAGATCTTGGATTCTTGTCTCTCCAGACGGAGGCTTCAGTATCTGGTCAAGTGGAAGGGCTATGGTCAGGAGGATAATTCCTGGGTGGTTGCTTCTGATGTGCATGCGGCCGATTTAGTTCGTGCCTTTCACGCTGCTCATCCTGATCGCCCTGGTGGTCTTGTTGAGGGTTCGGTGACCCCTCCTTAAGGGGGGGGTACTGTTGTGAATTAGACTTTTTGGCTCCCTCTTGTGGTTACTAGTGATATGACTCTGGGATTGTCTTTCCTCAGTTTGGCACCCACCTGGGTCGTTAGTCCAGGGGTGTTGCTATATAAACTTCCTGGATCCTTAGTCCAGTGCCTGGCATCGTTGTAATCAGATCCTTTCTGTTTGCTCCTGTCTGATGTTCCTGGTTCGTGCATAATTAAGCTAAGTCCTGCTTCTTTGTTTTTTGGTTATTTGCTTTGCTCTTATTTTTGGTCCAGCTTGTACTAAATGTGATTCCTGACTCTGCTGGAAGCTCTAGGGGGCTGGTGTTCTCCCCCCGGGCCGTTAGACGGTTCGGGGGTTCTTGAATATCCAGCGTGGATATTTTGATAGGGTTTTTGCTGACCATATAAGTCATCTTACTATATTCTGCTATTAGCTAGTGGGCCTCTCTTTGCTAAATACCTAGCTCATTCTTACGTTTGTCTTTTCCTCTTACCTCACCGTTATTATTTGTTGGGGGCTTGTATCCAACTTTTGGGGTCTTTTCTCTGGAGGCAAGAAAGGTCTTTCTTTTCCCTTCTAGGGTTAGTTAGTTCTCCGGCTGGCGCGAGACGTCTAGAACCAACGTAGGCACGTTCCCCGGCTGCTGCTATTTGTGGTGCTAGGATTAGATATATGGTCAGCTCAGTTACCACTGCCTTATGAGCTGTTTTTTTGTGTTTGCAGACTTAGTAATTATTTCTGAGACCCTCTGCCATTGGGGTCATAACAGGCAACCTAGTAAATGCCATACCAAGCAAAATGTGTTTTGTTTTTATTTCAAATAAAGGACTTTATTTGCTGTGTGTTTATTTACACTACAACTATAGGGTTAGTAATGGATAGGTGTCTTATAGATGCCTCTCCATTACTAAGCTGTATGCTTGATCTCACTGGACAATACAAAGGTGACATCAACCCCACAAATATGAACCCCACTTGGAACCTCCACAGGGCAAGTGGCAAGAGCCGGGCAACGCGTCAGAATTGGTGCATCTAAAAGATGCACCTTTTATGGGCGGCTGCAGCATGCTATTTTTAGTCTGGAGGAGCCAAGATCCATGGCCCCTCACCAGCCTGAGAATACCAGCCCCCAGTTGTCTGCTTTAGATTGGCTGGTTGTCAAAAATGGGAGGACCCCACGCCGTTTTTTAAAATTATTTAATTAAATAATTTTAAAAAACAGCGTGGGGACCCCTCTATTCTTGAAAACCAACCATGCTAAAGCTTACAGCTGAGGGCTGCAGCATGCAGCTGTGCTGAGGGCTGCAGCATGCAGCTATCAGTTTTGCCAGGCTGGTTATCAAAAATACAGGGGAACCCACACCAGGCGCCGGAGGCTTTCGCTGTTATTAGCAGCAGGCGTCAGCTGAAGGGAGCAGTAGTCCCATCAGCCGATGCAAGTGACCAGAAGTAAACTTTTTACCTCCGATCACAGCAACAAGCTCACACTGTCATTTGACAGCGTGGAAAGTGCGGCTGTCTGACCAGTGGTAATGAATTTAGCTGTGATATCATGTGCGCAAGAAACACCCAGTGTTCGGGGGGAGGGGGCGAACATGAACAATAACATGGACTTCTTGGTGAAGTTTGTGTTCAGTGTCCATGCCCGAACAGTAGGTATTCAGTACGGACAACAAACTTTACAGTTTGGGTTCACCCATCTCTAATTAAAACCCAATGGGCCCAATGCCTCTGCATGAAAAATTAAAGCTGCTTCCTTTTGTAAAAGGATTTAAAGTATACCACTACCTGGCTCAACTTGATGTGTCGCTTCCATGTACTAATACATGTTTATTTAATCTTGTTGCATCTTTTTCCATTTCAATACATCTCCTATGTTTCTCATATATAATAAAAAGTGGGGTTATAGTTCTTCCCATATAAAATAATTCACAAGGCCATTTTAGGCCCTGTACAATCTAAATGTGTTAAAAATGCTTTACATGTAAAAAGGAATCTGGTCAGCTCTCAAATGCTTTATAGACTAAGCAAAGAGCCCTTTAGGGACATGGCATAAAAATCATACTTTTACTTTACTAACTGCTCACTTGTGGTGCAGAAAACACTCTATATTAAATATGCAAATTAGGTTACTCCGTGCACCATTAGGATGGGCCCAGCAGCTCATTGCACCGTTGAGTTTCTGCCTGGATTGATAGCATTGGTATGTCCATACCGAATACAGTCTAAAAAGAATCCTCAGGTATGCGTCCACCATAGCAGTGCACAAAACCTCTCTCTCTCCTGTGAATGCTCAGCTACACTTTCATGTATACAGTATCAGAGAGGAGAAAGGCCTTTATGTGCTCGCTCTGCACTGCTACAGTTAGTGAATACCCGACAATTTTCTTTAGACAGCGCTCGCTATGGGCAAGCTAGCACTAGTAATCAAAGAGGGAGGTGGCCATATGCAAAATCCAGTGCGAGCCACACCAAGTGTGCACTGAGGTATGGTTTTTATAGGGGATAAGTCCCCAATATGGCTCTTTGGCTAGTTTGAAAAGTGTTTGGAGGCTGACAGAAAAATATTTAGAATTGAGAGTCCTCAGGGGTTGTTAGCTTTTAATGGCTAACTGAAAAGATGGTAACAAAATTGCAAGCTTTCGAGACTACTCAGGCCTCTTCATCAGGCATAAACTATGCCTGATGAAGAGGCCTGAGAAGTCTCGAAAGCTTGCAATTTGTTACCATCTTTTCAGTTAGCCATTAAAAGGTATCAACCACTGAGGACTCTCAATTCTAAATATGTTTCTATCTACTGGCTAACACGGTACCAAGATATATATCTTCCCTGTATCAAAATGGAGGCTGACAGACTCCCTTTAAAGAAAACCTGTCACTAATCAAATTATACCTGGTCTACATATAACTAAAACTCTGTGAACAGTAATTAAGGCAGGTTTCAAATACATACAGCGCTCCCTTACCCCATGAACAAAAGGAGGGCTCTATTGGATGTCCAGCATATGAAGCAATAGCTTAGTTATGCGTTTCAAGCTGTGGTACCATTTACATTTGGGAACGTTTCGGGGGTTCCAACCTCCCCTATAGAGAAGACATCATTTTAAGACTGTCTAGATTAAATGTTCACATCTGTATGTTTTCAATATTAAGGAAAAGGGAAAATTAGAACCAGTACTTTTTTACGAAATGAGAAATAAAAAAAGAAAGTAGTAGTATAGTAAATGACACTTAATTGTATCTTGGGCCGACTTTTAATAATTGTTGAAATATTTACCTACAAATCTCATCATTTCTTCTCTTAATTATGCCAGGAGTAATAGTGTAAAATGGTTATACAGGTTGGCCAGACCTGGAATCCGCTGCTAGCTATGTAAATGTTGTACAGAGGGATGGAAGGCTGAAGAGCACGACTTGACTGATGCTTTGCTTTTAACATATCGGACGGCTTAGAACAGCTTCAACGCATACAAGCATTTTAATCTTTCATCACAGTGTGAAAATCAGCACAGCCCGAAGCTGTTTATTTAACCTGAGGCCATCAGCAATACCCTCCAAAGCAAGAATGAAAGAAGGCAAAGCAATAAAGTGTTCCACGGATAGTGTAATCTATAATAATCTGTTTAGATAGCAGCTGTTAACCATTTAATAATCTTAAATCCACATTAATAGACATTGTTTTATGCTGATTTTACACACAAAGATCCCCTTTTTAATCAAACGGACTTGCAGAAAATTAATTTTGAAAAGCCGGTCTGATCTCTACATTTAAAAGCAGAAATATCTATCTAGAATCGGGAACAGGAGTCTTAGTTCCCATTCTCATACAATAAAGCCCTTCGATTTCCTTTGGCTTTTCTTTAATAGATCGCTAAATGTAAAGTCAGCAGGTAATAAAAGTGCGGCTTATAGGAAGGGATGCTACACTGTAGAAGATTTACACGCTACAAGATGGAAAATGCAATGTTTTTTTTTAATTAAAACAAATTCCTACTCTAATAGTTTAGCTAATATTTACACTCCCGCCTTTTCATTTGTGGCATTTTTCGGAAATACGTTATCTACAGCCATATTTACATTTAACAGATATCCTGTCTAGAGTCTCTATTTACTGGGTGGCAAAACCCAGCACTATAACAGTGTGATTATTTTGATTTTCTTTCTATGGGGTTCCCTCTCTTTCCTGTACATGGCATACAGTTATGTACAATTGTGATCAAGAGTTATGAGACTGACACAAATTTTGGCTTTAACAAAGTTTACCGCTTCAGTTTTTTTTATTGGCAATTTGGTTTAACTGTAGACTGTTATTACAACTGATCAGATGAACTTCTGGAGTGGTGTTTTAACCATGGTTATCTCCAAGGAAGCATGTGCAATCATTGCATTAAAACGGTTCTACAGGCATATACATGGCTGCTTGTAAATTTGCCCCTACATCAAACATTTAACAGATTATCAAGATCTCCAAAAACATAGGTTCAATTCCTGTGATGATTTCAGAGTGTCCATGAAATCTAGCAACTGCCAGGACTATCGCCTAAAGAAATTCAACTATGGGATCGGTTCAACCCCAGTGCAGAGCTTGCTCAGGAATGGCAGCAAGCAGGTATCAGTGCATCTACAAGGACAGTAAATCAACATATTTTGAAGACTGGACAGGTGTCAAGAAAGGCAGCACACAAGCCACTTCTATTCAAGAATAACATCAAGGACAGACTGATAATCCGCAGAAAGGACAGGGACTGGACTGCAAAGTACTGAGGCAAAGTTATTTTCTCTGATGAAGTCCCCTTCAGGTATTTGGCAATGAGCAATATTTTTTCATCATGTTGAAGCACCATGTCACAAAAGCAAAGGTGATAACTAAGTGGCTTCCATGGTCAGGAAACTCCCCTGATGTCAAACCCATAGCGAACCTGTGGTTAATCCTCAAAAAGTTGGTGAACAGAAAAAAAAACACAAATTGGGATAAGCTCCAAGCACTGATTTGACAATAATGTGTTTTCATCAGCCTAGAATTGGTCCTGAAGCTGATATTCAGCATGCCAAGTCAAATTGCAGAAGTCTTGAAAAATAAGGAAAATACTGATTTTTTTCGCCATAAACTTGATGTATGTGTCAATAAAACTTTTACTTTAAAAAATAAATAAAATGCTGATATCTGTACATCAGTAACCATAGAAACATCTGACTAAAAGATCTAAAAACATTGAAGGAGCAAACTTTGTGAAAAGCAAAATTTGTATTGCCCTCAAAACTTTTGGCCATGACTTTATGTACATTTTTTAGGAAAAATGTCATATACACATATGGCAAAAGACAGTAATTCTGCAGGTAGACATAAAGCTCTCAGGCTGCAGTCTAACTGTATCTGTAAGGGTGCTTTCTCATTGCATTTAGGCACTCGTTCAGTGTCTCACATTGGAGCTTAAGTCCCAACCTCCACAAAACGGGATTTGGATGTTTACGCAGACATGGCCTGAGACTATTATGGTGCTGACAGAGCATACGTGGTCTCTGCAGTGCATCATTTTTTGGACGTGTAAGTCTACTGGAGGCGGACACTCAGGCACAGTAGACTGTGTCTGGGTGTCCCCCTTCAGGCTATTTTCCCACAATGAGCTTTTGGGGAGTTTTTTATGTTGCAGATTTTCTGCATTCATTAAGTAAAATAGGTCACTTGCATGTTTTCTAAAATTCGCAGAGCAAAAAACTCGCCAAAATCTCATTTTGAGAATGGGTATATTGAGCAAACAAATAGTTACAGAACGGCGGTTTAGAGATAATCATATCACATTTGATCTCCTAATGTGACTCATACCTTCAACTATCTACTATATAATTGTCTAAGGTCCACTTCCGTCTGTCTGTCTTTCTGTCTGTCTGTCAGGCACGGATATTCATTGGTCGCGGCCTCTGTCTGTCATGGAAATCCAAGTCGCTGATTGGTCGTGGCAAAACGCCCACAACCATTGCCACGACCAATCAGCGACGGCCATAGTCTGGCAGCGAAATGGCCGCTGCTTTACTGCCCTGCAGTCAGCGCTGAGCGCTCACACAGGGTTAATGCCAGCGTTAATGGACCGCGGTGTAACGCACTCCATTAACGCAGCTATTAACCTTGTGTGACCAACTTTTACTATTGATGCTGGGTATGCAGCATCAATAGTAAAAAGATCTAATGTTACAAATAATAATAATAAAAAAAAAGGTTATTCTCACCCTCCGACGTCGTGCGCTGTCCTCGGCAGTGCAAGCGGCAGGTTCCGGTGCCAAAGATGCTAGACGTCGCACGCTGTCCTCGGCAGTGCAAGCGGCAGGTTCCGGTCATGTGACTGCGACGTCATCACAGGTCCTGCGCTCATACCAACCCTGGGACCGGAAGCTGCCGCGTGCACCACACACAGGCGCCAGGACTTCAAGGGGCCTTCGGAAGGTGAGTATATGTTTATTTTTTATTTTAAGTCTTTTTTAACCACGCATATAGTGCCCACATTGCTATATACTATGTGGGCTGTGTTACATACTGTGTGGGCTCTGTTATATACTACATCTCTGTGCTATATACTATGTTGCTGGGCAATATACAATGTGACTGTCCAATATACTACGTGGCTGTGCAATATACTATGTGCTCTGTGTTATATACTATGCAGCTGTGCAATATACTATGTGTTTGTGTCGGTTCTGTTATATACTACATCGACTGTGCAATATACTATGTGGCTCTGTTATATACTACGTGGCTGTGCAATATACTACATAGCTATGCAATATACTACGTGCCTCTACAATATACTACGTGGCTATGTTATATACTACGTGGTTCTCCTATATACTACGTCACTCACCAATATACTACATAGCTGTGCAATACACTACGTGACTGTGTTATATACTACGTGGCTGTGCAATATACTACGTGGCTCTATAATATACTACGTGGCTATGTTATATACTATGTGGCTCTGCTATATACTACGTGGCTGACCAATATACTATATACCTGTGCAATACACTACGTGGCTATGTTATATACTACGTGGCTCTGCTATATACTACGTACACTGTGTTACATACTACGTAGCTCTGTTATATACTATGTAGCTATGTTATATACTTTGTCGGTTGTGTTATATACTATGTCACTGGGCAATATAGTACGTAGCCTGTGCTATATACTACCTACATATTCTAGAATACCCGATACGTTAGAATCGGGCCACCATCTAGTTCATAATATGTGTTATAGTTGATATAATATGTTTACTGTGAGTCTCAGATGGCACTCATTTTTTCAGTTGCTTTGATAATTATATGTGTACTAGATGGTGGCCCGATTCTAACGCATCGGGTATTCTAGAATATGTATGTAGTTTATTTATGAAGATTTCAGAATAATGCAATGAATTCATAGGATTCGGCCGGCCGGGCGCGACCAATCAGCGAAGTGTGGTTCAAATCCCGCGCCAATTCACGGCCGGACTGCGTCTGTCGCTGATTGTTAGTGGCCGGCCGGGTGCGACTAATCAGTGAAGCCAGGGCCAGCTCCTGGTTTTTGAGGGCCCTGGGCTTAAGAGTCAACATAGTATATAGCACAGCAATGTAGTATATAACACAGCCCACGCACTATATAACAGAGCCCACGCAGTATATAACACAGGCCACGTAGTATACAACACAGCCCACGTAGTATATTGCACAGCCACGTGGTATATAACACAACCCACAAAGTATATAGCACAGCAACTCAGTATATAACACAGGCCACATAGTATATTGCACAGCCACGCAGTGTATAACACAGCCCACATAGTATATAACACAGCGACGTAGTATATAACACAGTCCACGCAGTATATAACACAGGCCACGCAGAATATAACACAGCCCACATAGTATATAACACAGCCCACATAGTATATAGCAATGTGGGCACCATATCCCTATTAAAAAAAACGATTAAAATAAAAAATAGTTATATACTCACCTTCCGGCGGCCCCCGGATCCAGCCTAGGTCTTTAGCGATGCTCCTCGCGACGCTCCGTTCCCAGTAATGCCTTGCGGCAATAACCCGTGAAGATGTAGAAGTCTCGCGAGAAAGCTACGTCATCATCTCGCGAGACCGCTACGTGATCTTGAGTCATTGCCACAATGCATTCTTGGGACCGGAGCGTCGCGAGGAGCTGGAAAGGCTGCCGCGGATGCTGGAATGTGAGAATATAATGTTTTTGTTGTTTTATTATTATTTTTAACATTTTATGTTTTTACTATTGATGCTGCATAGGCAGCATCAATAGTAAAAAGTGAAGCGGTGTTTAAATCCCGACCCAATATCGCTGATTGGTTGCGGCCCGCCGGGCGCGACCAATCAGCGACCCGGGATTTTCGCGACAGACAGACGGAAGTTACAAACAGACAGAAGTACCCCTTAAACAATTATATATATAGATTGCTTTCCCCTATGTGGGGAGTCAGTTTGTTAAATTAACTTTACGGTTAAAAACTTTATAAATTTTAACCAAACCAAATAAACATCATACTTTACCTTTTATTATCATACATTTCTCGTATCATATACTAGATAGATGTGATGCCTTAAAACTGGTCTTTCTTTTGCTTTATTATCTTATATACTGTACTAGGATATATGACTTGTATAAGCTCCAATTATATAAAAAAACAAGAATTATGTTCGGTGTATGTATATATTTTTTTACAGTGTCGCTCAGATTAGAGAATTCTTGCAGACTATGTTTTTCTATGCTGTTAAAAAATAAAAAGGAAACTGATTTTGTATTTGGGGGAAAGGGGAATGTAGAAGGAAGTATACACTGGGGAATACCGTATATACTCGAGTATAAGTCGACCCGAGTATAAGCCGAGACCCCTAATTTTGCCAAAAAATTGGAAAACTTAATGACTCGAGTATAAGCCTAGGGTGGAAAATGCAGAAGCTACTGGTAAATTTCAAAAATAAAAATACACATCAGTAGGTTAAGTGTTTTTGAATATCCATATTGAATCAGGAGCCCCATATAATGCTCCATGCAGTTCATGATGGGCCCCATAAGATGCTCCATACAAAATACACCCCAGATAATGCTCCATAAAGTTCATGATGGACCCCATAAGATGCTCCATGTTAAAATATGCCCCAAATAATGCTACATAAAAGGTTAATGGTGGCCCCATAAGATGCTCCATATAATATTATGCCCTATATAATGCTGCACAAAGGTTGATGGCCCCATAAGATGCTCCATAGAATATCATGCCCTATATAATGCTGCACAAAGGTTGATGGCCCCATAAGATTCTCCATATTAAAATATGCCCCATGTAATGCTGCATAAAAGGTTTATGATAGCCCCATAAGATGCTCCATAGAATATTATGCTCCATGTAATGCTGCACAAAGGTTGATGGCCCCATAAGATGCTCCATAGAATATCATGCCCTATATAATGCTGCACAAAGGTTGATGGCCCCATAAGATGCTCCATAGAATAATATGCCCCATACGCTGCTGCTGCGACAAAAAAAAAAAAGAATAAAAAGACATACCTCTCGTTGCTGGGGGTCTGGTGCCGGTGTTCTGAGCAGGCGGGGACACCAGCGTGCTACGGGAGCCAGGAGCGAAAGTCGCCGCTGGCTCAGGACTCCGGCACTTGCAATATTCACCTGTCTCCGTTCCACTGCCGCGACGCTGTGTCTTCCGGGTCTCTGCAGTGACTGTTCAGGCAGTGGGCGCGCACTAACCACGTCATCACGCCCTCTGACCTGAATGTCACAGGCAGAAGACACAGAAGACAGAGCCCGGCGGTGTAACGGGGACAGGTGAATATCGCATGGCTCACCCTCCCCCATCATACTCACCCCCTCTTGGCATGGTTCCTGCTTCTCCGATGGTCTCTGGCGCCCACAGCTCTTCCTGTGTTCAGCGGTCACATGGTACCGCTCATTAAAGTAATGAATATGCACTCCAAGCCTATGGGAGTGGAGTCACATCCATATTCATTACTTTAATGAGTGGTACCATGTGATCGCTGAACACAAGAAGAGCTGCAAGTGCCAGAGACCACCGGAGAAGCAGGGAAGTGCAGAGACCGCGCCGGGAGGAGGTGAGCATGATGTGACAGCCGCCACTCCTAAAGCAGCCCCCTCCCCCGCCGACCCCCTGGGACAATGACTCGAGTATAAGCCGAGGGGGGGGGGGGGGGGGCACTTTAAGCCTAAAAAAATGGGCTGAAAATCTCAGCTTTCCTAGAGTATATATGGTGCTTCCAACATATATCCTCTAATCCAATTTAAAAATTAAAGGTCCGCAATATTAAAGGGGTTGTCTGACTAATACAAATTTGAGTCAATGGCAGATAACATCGTATAATAACAGAAGCTATACTCCCTGCTTTAATTCCCCATCAATCCATGCAGGCCATTCTGATGTCTCAGCCAGGACTGGGAATGATTATGTCGAGTTCTGTAGTCCTGACTTGGGTGGCTGGATCAAGCGGTCATGTCCCACGACTTGGGAATCATACAGTATTGTATTGTGTTGTTACTATACAGTAAGGTTTGCCTTTTAGAAGTTTGTCCTCGCTTTCTCCTTGTCTGTCTCCATAGCTCTAATGTCAGCAACCCCCCTTCCTTTTCTTCCTCATCCTGTGTCAGCCATCTTAGGAAGCACATATCTTTCATCTCTGGTTCAGAATAGTCTTTTTTACCTAGTGCAGCTGTTACAGCTGCTGTATTTATGAATACTACAAGAATTCAGCTTGAAAATAAACCTTCTTCTGGAATTTTCATGAGTGCCTCTGCAGTCTAGTTCAAGCTATCTGACGATATCTCTATGTGTGAGTACTGATACAAACAGAGGCAGCCTAGAAACGGTATCTCAACCACCCTACACTCAGCCTAGGTATGAAGTCAGAATAAAACCCATTTAATAACTGAACTTTTAAGAGAAAGCCTTTACAAAGGTGTCATTTATAAGGTTCAAAGAGCACTGAAGAGTTTTTCCCTCAAAATGGGGTTGTTATACCTCATTCTTCTGCTCATGCTTGAACTGTGAAAAGATACTTTTAATAAATATTAATTTATTATTTGTGAATCAACTTGGTGAAAATTGCCACTAGCAGAAAGGGCTTGTGTTCTCCCACACATAGAGGGCCCGTGACTTTAACAGTACCTAGTGAGAGGCCCACCCAGGGTATGTGCTCTAATGTAGAGTCTGCAGTGGCAGAACTACAGTGGCATGTAAAAGTTTGGGCATCCCTGGTAACAATTACTGGTATTGTGAACAATAAGCAAGTTGAAGATGAAATTATTTCTAAAGGGCCTTAAGTTAAATATGAAACATTTCATTTGTATTTTAGGCAAAAAAAAAAATTATACACTTTTTTATTTTAAAAATTACAAAAAGGGAAAGGGGACGATGCAAGAGTTTGGGCACCTTTGGAGATTTGTGTGCTCAGATAACTTTGACAAAGGTTTCAGACCTTAATTAGCCTCTTAGGGTTATGGCTTGTTAACTATCATTATTAGGAAAGGCCAGATGATGCAAATTTCCCAGCTTTGCAAAACCCCTCCTCTCACCTTCTGCCAAAAAACAGCAGCCATGGGTTCTTCTAAGCAGCTGAAAATGGTGGAGGCCCACAACGTAGGAGAAGACTATAAGACAATTTTAAAGCATTTTCAAGTTACCCTTTCCTCAGTTTGAAACGTAATTAAGTAATGGAAGTTAACAGGAACAGTGGAGGTCAGGATAAGGTCTTGAAGACAATGGAAAATTTCAGAGAGAGCTGCTAGTAGGATTGCTAGAGACGCAAATCGGAATCCCGGCTTGACTGCAAAAGACCTTCAGTTGTGTACATTGTTCTACTGTTCAGAGACACCTGCACAAATATGGAAGAGTAATCAAAAGAATACCTCTCTTGCATCCTCATCATAAAATTGAAAGTCAGAAATATTAAAAAGAACATATAAACAAGCCTGATGTATCTTGGAAACAAGTCCTGTGGACCGATTTGGTTAAAATACTGTAGAACTCTTTGACCGCAATGATCAAAGGTATGTGTGGAGAAAAAAGGGCACAGAATTTCAGGAAAAGAATATCACGCCAACCATTAAGCATGGGGGTGGATCAAGCATGCTTTGGGGCTGTGTTGCAGCCAATGGCACGGGGGAACATATCACAGGTATGAGGGAAGAATGGATTCAATAAAATGTAAACAAATTTTTGATGCAAACATAACACATCTGAAAAAAAGGTGAAGTTGAAACGAGGATGGCTTCTATGAATGGATAATGATCCTAAACACAAGTCAAAATTCACAATCCACAACTACCTCAAAAGGTGCAAGCTGAAGGTTTTACAATGGCCCTCACAGTCCCCTGATCTGAACATCATTGAAAATCTATGGCTAGACCTCAAAATAGCAGTGCATGCAAGACGACTCAGGAATCTCACAGAACTGGAAGAATTTTCCAAGGAAAAATGCATGAAAATCCATCAAACAAGAATCAAAACACTCTTTGCTGGCCACAAAAGGCGTTTACAAGCTGTAATACTTTCAAAAGGGGGTGCTACTAAGTACTAACTATGCAGGATGCCCAAACCTTTGTATTAGCCCATTTTCATTTTTCCAATTTTTAAAATGTAAAAGATGAAAATACAGTTGTGCTCAAAAGTTTACATACCCCGGCAGAATTTTTGCTTTCTTGGCCTTTTTTTATAATATATGAATGATAACACCCAAACTTTTTCTCCACTCATGGTTAGTGGTTGGGTGAAGCCATTTATTGTCAAACTATTGTGTTTTCTCTTTTTAAATCATAATGACAACCCAAAACATCCAAATGACCCTGATCAAAAGTTCACATACTCATTTCTTAATACTGTTTATTGCCCCTCTCACATCAATGACAGCTTGAAGTATTTTGTGGTAGTTGTGGATGAGGTTCTATATTTTCTCAGATGGTAAAGCTGCCCATTCTTCTTGGCAAAAAGCCTCCAGTTCCTCTAAATTCCTGGGCTGTCTAGCATGAACTTGAGATCTCCCCAGAGTGGAGACTGAGATGGCCACTCCAGAACCTTCACTTTATTTTGCTGTAGCCAATGACAGGTCGACTTGGACTTGTGTTTTGGATAGTTGTCATGTTGGAAAGTCCAGGTACGTCCCATGCACAGCTTCCGGCTACCAATAGATGGTAATGCATTTTTCTGGGACGTTTACCAGTATTAAAATTAATACCTAATGATCATGAAGCGAGCTGCTAATGAGTGTGATCCTGTTACAGCTCAAGCCGTCAGCAAATAGAATGCTAATATTAATTATTACAAATAATTCACTTTAGAATAACGCTTGGATTTTCCACAGCAAATCTAATTGCACTTTTTTTATTATATACAATTTGAACTCAGATTAAAAATAATACTGCTCACTGGTTCTAATGAGTCATTTTAACTGTTATAAAGGAGCAGGGCATATGGCACTTCAAACATAACAGTGGGCTTGGGAATGTTATTAAAAAGCAACATATTACAATTTGTCAAAATGTTAAGTCTGCAGGATTGTTATAAAGGGCACCAGACACAATGTGGCATGAATCTTACTGGGAATTTAATTTCTGTATTTCAATGATGCCGATGCATTTATTAAAACAGCGGCGATTTAGCAACATCAAATTAAAAAAAAAAAAAGATGACGACGAACGGTCTCTTAGGATTTGATTTCCTTCTTAATAGCTGTCGCAGTATTGTTTAAATCTGATTTATGTAAAGGAAGGATCTGGGGCACTAAAATTCAAACATAGCCAGAGAACATATTGCAAAGTTTCTCTTCCATTGTTACTTGGGGGATTTCGCCTTGAAGTTCAGCAGCGTCTGGCACTGCTGTCTTTACTACAGCAAATTACAAATGGCAGGTCAGGAGGGGTTCAAAGTTAAACTCCGAGGCTTCCAAACAAGAAACCATCTTATGTAAATATCACTGGATCCCAGTGGAACACAACAAGTGCCCCCTTTTTATTAGGTACACTTTTCACAGCTACCTCCCCATGGGCTTGAACATTTGTTTTCTCCGACTGAGAAGGAATTACAAAGCTGCCGGGAATACTTAAGTGTCTGGTTTCCCCCACTGTCCCTTTCTACACTCTTTGAAGTCTTTTCTTCCAAATCTGAGCAAATTGTTATCCCACATATTTCTATGAGTCTGGAACAAATACATCTATCATATTTCAAACAGAAGCAGGAAATGATATTTCTATTGTCAAGTTCCAGTAAAAAGATAATCTAATCCGGAAGTTTAGTAGCATCGCAAAAACAATCTAAAAAGTGTGGCTGAACTTTCTCTGAGATGTACCACATGACAGAGATACTCCTCAGCTTCTGATCTCATTAAAACAACAGGCAGTAAAAGAGCATTGTCAGAAGCTGAGGAGCAACTGCCAGAATTCCTACTCCTATGAAATAAATGCATCAGAAATGCAGGGAGAAATTTCTAAGCTGAACTTTTTGCAGAGCTGCAGCGCAACGACTTCATGCCACCACTTCGAGGAATATTAACCCTTTTTTTTAACAAGACCACGTGCACACATTGATTATTTGGTAAGTTTTTTTATCTTCGTATTTGTAAGTCAATACAAAAAGTAGAAGAAAAATGCAGAAGTGGTGACATGATTCTATTCTACTTTTCCTGTGATTTATATACTTAACAAAAAAGTGTGAAACAACTGAAAATATGTCTTATATTCTAGGTTCTTCAAAGTAGCCACCTTTTGCTTTGATGACTGCTTTGCACACTCTTGGCATTCTCTTGATGAGCTTCAAAAGGTAGTCATCGGGAATGGTTTTCACTTCACAGGTGTGCCCTGTCAGGTTTAATAAGTGGGATTTCTTGCCTTATAAATGGGGTTGGGACCATCAGTTGTGTTGAGCAGAAGTCTGGTGGATACACATCTGATAGTCCTACTGAATAGACTGTTAGCTGCTTTTTTTCTTGCCATAATACAAATTCTAAGTAAAGAAAAACAAGGGGCCATCATTACTTTAAGAAATGAAGGTCAATCAGTCCGAAAAATTGGGAAAACTTTGAAAGTGTCCCCAAGTGCAGTTGCAAAAACCATCAAGTGCTGCAAAGAAACTGGCTCACATGAGGACCGCCCCAGGAAAGGAAGACCAAGAGTCACCTCTGCTTCTGAGGATAACTTTATCCGAGTCACCAGCCTCAGAAATCGCAGGTTAACAGCAGCTCATATTAGAGACCAGGTCAATGCCACACAGAGTTCTAGCAGCAGACACATCTCTACAACAACTGTTAAGAGGAGACTTTGTGCAGCAAGCCTTCATGGTAAAATAGCTGCTAGGAAACCACTGCTAAGGACAGGCAACAAGCAGAAGAGACTTGTTTGGGCTAAAGAACACAAGTAATGGAAATTAGACCAGTAGAAATCTGCTTTGGTCTGATGAGTCCAAATTTGAGATCCTTGGTTCCAACCACCGTGTCTTTGTGCGACGCAGAAAAGGTGAACGGATGGACTCTACATGCCTGCCTGAAGCATGGAGGAGGTGTGATGGTGTGGGGGTGCTTTGCTGGTGACACTGTTGGGGATTTATTCAAAAGTGAAGGCATACTGACCCAGCATGGCTACCATAGCATCTTGCAGTGGCATGCTATTCCATCCAGTTTGCGTTTAGTTGGACTATCATTTATTTTTCAACAGGACAATGACCTTAAACACACCTCCAGGCTGTGTAAGAGCTATTTGACCAAGAAGGAAAGTGATGGGGTGCTACGCCAGATGACCTGACCTCCACAGTCACCAGACCGGAACCCAATTGAGATGGTTTGGGGTGAGCTAGACCGCAGAGTGAAGGCAAAAGGGCCAACAAGTGCTAAGCATCTCTGGGAACTCCTTCAAGATTGTTGGAAGACCATTTCCGGTGACTACCTTTTGAAGCTCATCAAGAGAATGCCAAGAGTGTGCTTGTAGGATCGCTACTTCCAATAGGTGGCGCTGTAGAGTTTAAGTCCTCTTTTTCTCAGAAGAGGCAATTTGCATATTTAAATTCCCAGAGGAGCATTGTACGGCAAATAAGCCTCCTTACCTTGACAAGCCAGAGATGGTATGTCACTCTCCATAAGAAGAAACGATACCCCTTAGACCCCATGTCCAGAGCCTCTCACCTAGCCAAATCAGTTCTCATGCTTCGCACTGACGAGGGCCAACAGCCCGAAACACCGTGTCTGCGAATTGAGATACTGATTTGGCTTTTATCCTAAGTCATATTGCACGACTCGTTAAAGGGTTGATTGTGACTTGTAGGATCGCTACTTCCAATAGGTGGCGCTGTAGAGTTTAAGCCCTCTTTTTCTCAGAAGAGGCAATTTGCATAAGAGTGTGCAAAGCAGTCATCAAAGCAAAAGGTTGCTACTTTGAAGAACCTAGAATATAAAACATATTTTCAGTTGTTTCACACTTTTTTGTTAAGTATATAATTTCACATGTGTTAATTCATAGTTTTGATGCCTTCAGTGTGAATTTACAATTTTCATTCTCCTGAAAATACAGAAAAATCTTTAAATGAGAAGGTGTCCAAACTTTTGGTCTGTTCTGTACATATGGCCTTTGAAAATTAAGCTGATAGTGCTAAGGTAGAATGGTCAGAGCTCAGGAGACAAGAAAAGCTCATGTAGAATACATACAGGACGTATTAATGCGTAAATGGGGAACGCCATGGTGAAATGTATCTATTTCAGACCGGGAATTTGACGGTGTTAAGAATGAGTTTCGTCATGTGCAGAAGTCAGTTAGCATCTCAGTTTTGCTTTTGCAACGTGCTATGAAAAGTCTAAGTAAGATCAATTGGGAGAAAGTCCGACACCCAGGACAAAATCTTCCAAAGCTTAATGCCATCTTCTTAAAAAATATAATACACATATTGGCAATGCAAAAACATTTATGAAAAAAACCCACATGCTTCGAGTTGAAAACTGCTAATTTTTTATGTTTTGAACAAGAGCAGTGTTCAGCTCGAAACACTTTGTAGCTTTGCACACATATTTTGAAATTGCCAAAACTGCCAATATGTTTATTTTTGTAAGAAGATAAAATTTTACTTTATTCTATCCCACATGCTGAACTTTCTTTCTCCCACGCTGTATGGTAATCCTCTTGGACTGGTCTGATGGGTGTGAATTTGGGCCTTACCATCCCTCCTCCCGGCTGCTTCTCGTCATCCTCTTTTGATTGACGTGGATGATGCCTCCTGCATCATTCACTTTGCGGGGAGAAATCTTTCGCCTGCACATAGAAATCGTGACTTGCGCCTGTGCGCTATGCTTTGCCCTACTGTGAGCAGAAGTGAAAACATAAGTGCACATGCGCAAGCACGTGTCGAGGCTCATGTTCCGTTACGACATGTGGCGGCATATGCACACTTATGCTTTTGGCTCTGCCAGCAGTAGGGCAAAGCACAGTGTGCAGGTGCGAGCCACGATTTCTCTGCAAAGATGCAAGATTTCTCCCCGCAATGTGGATGATAAACCAGGTGTCATCAAAGTCAATTAAAGAAGGAAAATGTTGAACAACGGCCAGGAGGAGGGATGGAGAGACCAGAGGCTGCGCCCATTGGACCAGACCGAGAAAATTACCATACCATGTGTGAGAATTTCAAAGAGTTTTTTGGGGGTATACAATTGGTTATATAAGCATTTATGGAATGCACACTGATGCTGAATAAAGTATTAGTTTTAGTTGATAAATGACAAAACTGTTGACAGGTTCCCTTTAATCTGTATCAGTAGTCATATTGGGGTTTTTTACTGTTAACATAGAAACTGGCAAAAAAATAAATAAAAAAAAAATGTAAAATTCCTACAACAAACCAGCCGGCAATTGCAAGTTAGACCTGCTCCAGCACCACAATTTACAAGAGGTGAAAAAAGTAATGAACACATCACCAAGTTTCTAAGTAAATATATTTTTAAAGGTGCTATTGACAAGAAATGCTCACAAGATGTCGGTAACATCTCATCTACTCCACACAGGCAAAGAATTCAAACTATAGATGTCTTCATAAATTAAGTTATGTGTAACATTGAAAAATAACACAGGGAAAAAGTATTGAACATATGAAGAAAGAGGTGCAAAAAGTCATGGAAAGACTTGATGCCAGAAGAAATCAATTGATGGCCTATAAAAAGGTGCCTCATTACCAAGGTGCCACTCAAGAAACATCTGATGATGTGTAAAACCAGTGAGCGATCTCATGACAAGGGGACAAATGTACTAAGACATTCTTAATAAAAATCTGCTGCCATCTACCAAAATGATGAAGAAGAAATAAGGGTGGACATTTCAGCAAGACAATGATCTCAACACACAGCCAAAGACACTCAAATGGTTTCAGAAAAGGAAAATAAAACTGCTAGAATTACCCAGCCAATCACCTGACCTGAATTCAATAGAAAATTTATGGAAGGAACTAAAGCTCAGATTTCATACAAGGAGCCCACCAAACCTTTAGGATTTGAAGAGTGTTTATGTGGGAGAATGAACTAAAAAATCACACTTGAGCAATGCATGCGACTAGTTTCTCCATACAGGAGGCGTCTTGAAGCGGTCATCACCCTCAAAGGCTTTTGAAAGAAGTATTAAATACATTTCAGTAAGTGTGTTCAATACTTTTTCCCTGTGTCATTTCTCATTGTTACACATAACTTATAGACATCTATGATTTGATTTATTTGCCTGTGTGGATTAGATGGTTTGTTACCGACATCTGGTGAGAATTTCATGTCAATATCACCTTTACAAATATATTTACTTAGAAAATTGGCGACATGTTCAATACTTGAAATTAAGCAAAAAATAAGGACTTACTTAAAACTTAACATTTAATATTACCATTAAAAATGTTACAACACAACACACATAAAAAACAGAACCCCAAAACAAAGAGTAGCCAGGGGTGACTCAGGTGGAGGTGAAACGTTCTGAAACGCATGTCGTATGAGATGAAACGCACGCCAAGATGTCACTTCATTCCATACTTGCCAATGCAGCTAGACCAGTGTGCAGAGACATACCTTGCTTCCGGTATGTTCGCGCCAACAGAGGCATCCAACACTTCGGGTCCATGGACCGCAAAGGGATTACATGCACAGATAGCTTCCGGTGACTCCACTTGAGTCACCAATGTGGTGAGCGTTTTGCCCCATGTGATGTGTGAGGAGTAAGTTTGAATTGCTGTGATTTGTCATGTGTGACCTTTTGCTTGCCACAATATGATTGGCCGTAGGCAAACAACTGATTGACACATTTGGGCATGTCCTTTAATTTTTAAATGAATATATAAGTGGATGCGGCGATGTGAAAATCTCTCTATAGGAGGCTCTGAAATAATACCAGTGATGGTGGAGCATTCCTGTTTTGGCTGCTATATCCTATGAGGATGACACACGTTGGAAGGTGGCCCTCGCTTGGACGGACACATTGAATTCTTTATTCAGGCATGGATATTTGCTCTTCTGGGTTCTTGTCCACTGTTCCATGGGAGGTTGTCTCTATGACATTGGAGAGTTAACACCTACGGATGTGGTGAGAATGTTACAAACTTTTCTTATGGATCTCCTTCGGTTGTTGTGAGACACATTGATTTACAGACTGATAAGCTCAAAGAGGCTGCAGAGCAGGCTGTCAGTCACAGTGCTGGGGAGTTATTATACCTGTGCTCACTGAACCCTGCACCACCTTAGTGACTGGAAGCAAGTGACAGCGGGGAGAACATTTTCTTCTTGTAGCCACTGCTCCAGTAAACTGGCTAAATCATCAGATTAACCCTAGATCTGTAGATTTACCTGCAGTTTACCTCTTTATCTGCACATAAAAAGCATTTCTGGATGTGGATAAGGGATCATAGAGTATCTAACATACAAGACTCCCCAGACTAAATATACCCTGCCCTGCAATACAACATCTTATTAATTCATTGTGTACAACTTACAGCTCTGATGTAAACCAATGAAATGGTTACCTTTACCTCACCGTTAACAAGTTATCCCTCAACAAGTACATGAAGAATAAACGAAAAAACAATAGGAGTTAATATACTACTTCAAATACCTTGAGATACTTACATGACAAATCTCCAGGCTACATGCTCATCGGTTATCCAGCTAGAAGAGAGAACAGCATTGACTGAGTAAAAATTGCATGTAAAGCCTTGGGTCTTCTATGTTATTTTCTCATAAGCTGTGAAATCCAAACCTATCGCCATGAGATGGATGGATAGAAGACCCCCGTGAATTTCACACTAAGTCAAAATGTTAAATGCTATAGCTTCCTATGAGAGGGTGGTATATAAAAATAAACATTGTCCTCAAAAATTTGAAAAGGTATGGAAGCCTTGGTTTGATTCCCGCTTGACTCACATTAGTCCCCAGGGCGATGAGGAGTATCTCTCACAATTAAAGTATGTGATATTTGGTGCCTGACATGGGTGTCTAATGCTTTTGGTAAAGATACTAGACCCATGGTATGTTAAGGGTAGGGTTAACTTAGCCACACAATATTAATGAGAAATGATGTTCATTCTATGATGTAACCTTGTTATATTATAAATCCTTCTAATCTCTATGTAGAAACAGGAGGTCAATTTTCCCTGTATAATGTGTGAGTTATAAGTCACTGCAAAAGTCCCTGGCAGGAGGAGTGGAGAGAGCAGCTGGATCAGGAGTTGTAGAGGACAATGATAGATGCAGGGACAATAAACTTCCTGTTTCTACATAAAAAAGAGAAAAATATAAACAGAGATTGTCATATACATAGTCATGCAGAGATGCCCATATACAAGTGTGCAAATGGAAACAATCCTTAAAGCTATCTCAATGCATGTATATCCAGACCGTAATCAGGAAACAACTGCAAACCATATGGTACAAAACTAAACACACTTACAGTCACAAATTTCCATAAAAATACAACTTTATTAATGCATAATTAGCACATAAAACTGTAGAACAGGTTAATGGACAACAGGGAGAAATAAGATACGCACTAAATGGCGGTCCATATGCCCACAGGCTCAAAGCTAACTAGCTGCAGCGACATCAGTGCGGTAAAATCAATCCAGTGCAGTAAATATGGGGCCCATGATAAATAATATGCAGAGTCAATGCCCCCAAACACCGCATCATAGTAACATAGTAATAAAGGACCAGTATATAACTACCTGATGATGTCACAGCTAGACGCCAAGAGCGCACCCGACGCGCGTTTCGGAGCTAACCGCTCCTTCCT
This sequence comes from Ranitomeya variabilis, assembly GCF_051348905.1. Taxonomy (NCBI): domain Eukaryota; kingdom Metazoa; phylum Chordata; class Amphibia; order Anura; family Dendrobatidae; genus Ranitomeya; species Ranitomeya variabilis. The sequence continues at coordinate 159,300,434 of NC_135234.1, forward strand.
GAGGATTTACTGCACTGGATTGATTTTACCGCACTGATGTCGCTGCAGCTAGTTAGCTTTGAGCCTGTGGGCATATGGACCGCCATTTAGTGCGTATCTTATTTCTCCCTGTTGTCCATTAACCTGTTCTACAGTTTTATGTGCTAATTATGTATTAATAAAGTTGTATTTTTATGGAAATTTGTGACTGTAAGTGTGTTTAGTTTTGTACCATAAAAAAGAGAAGAATTAACTGGGTAGAAAGGCAAAATGAGCAATTGTAAGTACACAGTGCTATATTACATGATGATTGCAATATATTAAGAGGTGTAAGAAAGCAGCTGGACAGGTTCTGAATGGAGTATATGTATTACCCTGGTGTTTAGCCTTGGTGATGTGAAACCCGGAGAACGATTTTCTAGGTGAAAAGGCTCTTTGCTAACAAAATCAATCAATTCATTTAAAAAACAATTCATGTTGCTGCAGTTTCTGGCCACATTATGATGGTGTCAGAGCCCTAACCTTAAAGAAAAGTTGTACCACCTAATCTAAGAGCACTATAATGTGAACACTGAGACCCTGATTACAGTGATGTGTCACTTATTGGGCTACTTAGTGTAATTTTGATAAAATCACTGTTTTATCAGCAGAAGATTACCCCTAGAGGACTAGTACACCTGCTGTCATGTAGTCCACCATATTTATGAGCTTTACATAACCCCATCTCCACCACTGATTGGCAGCTTTCTGTGTACTCTATGCATAGGCAGAAATCTGCCAATTACTGGTGTGGGCAGGGATATACAGAACTCAACATTCAGATAACTGCTAGTTCTGCAGTAGAGAAAACAGGGATTTTATCAAGATGACAGCAAGCAGCTTATTATGCTATACATCATTGGAATTAGGGTATCTGCCCCTACATTATCATGCGCTCAGATGGGGTGGCAAAATCCTGGTGATAGATTCCCTTTATAGCTGTTTGGATACAAACCCTTTGGTAATCGCATTTTCATAGAGTTAATGCAGACCTCTGCATAATCAAGCCTAATACGTGTGTGCTCTGATGTAGCCCAGAGGATTAGCAGGATCAGTGTCTCCAATGGTACAAGAGAACCAAGCAGCCGACACTTAAAATGTCCGCAAGAAGGAGCTCAGGGTTATCTAGTTACAGCATGGTATTTTCTCATAAGCTGGATATTGGAAGTCACAGCACAGAAACCACAACTAAATCCAAAATCATTTGTCTTTTCACAGCACATAGGTCATTGGTAAATATCCAGATGAGGATGAAGACATTGTTCCAAAAAAGTAGTTATTATCACGGTATTGCAGTCTTATGGCCTTGTGTAGACTTTACCTATGAGCAAGGACTGGTCACAGCAGACAAGTATTACATTGAAATCAACATGAACATGACTTAATAAAAATCTTCTCATACAGTAGAGGTTGATCTTTATTGTATGCTGTACTGTAAAAACATACAATACCCTATGTTTATGGTATACTGGGAACACAGTTGTGTTGGAATATCAGAATGTTACTGTGATTGGCTCTTCACTTAGCTCTTCAATATGGCACAATGCATATACATATGCTTAAATTTAATAAACCTGTATGCAAATGATTTGCTTAAAATTACAAAATCTATCTACTACAATATAGGGTTGTAACATAATAGTAACAAATTACATCATTTTATTCTGTTACTGGTTCTACAATTGTCAAGCTTTTTTGTCATGGCACTGTTGTCAGATAAACAGCGCCTAGGGGCTCCTTCCCTGTCCCTAAAGTTAGGGGCGCCCTAGCTATCCTTGCTCCCTGGATTACTTCTAATGGTGAAGACTCCGGGGCTACATTCCTTGTTGAGCTTCTAAATCAGCCATTCTGTACCCTCCCCCACCCAGGGAAGTGGAGATTTGTAATGTATAAAAAAACACAACCCAGACTAACAAGGGAAGACATACAGGGATAAACACCAATCAAACAAATATGCACTCACTAACAACAGAGTAGAACACCGGGAAGTAAAGGAAGGAAAAAACAAATAGGAAAGGATGAGGATTAGCACACAGACAAATCACCAAGCAACAGTCTTTAGAACAACATTTCAAACGACTCCTCAAACAACCAACACCTTCTACTCCAGAACAAGGCAGTATGAAACTAACACTGGCAATCCATGATTGCCAGAGGGGAGTATATATAGCAGAAAGGGAATGGCCAGCACTGAACAGCTTAGATCATCAAAGTAGGAAAGTTCCAGAAGCTCTCAACTGAACAGATTGACTCCTGCACTGCTAGCAGAAGCCTGCACTCTTTAATATGATGGTGAAGTGCTTCTAATCAGTGCAGGAGTACGTGAAATCACACAGCATGGTTTTCTGGCCCCTCTCTGTTGCGGTAAACCAGAGATATTTCTATAAACTTTGTGATGTGCAGCCCAAAAACACACTAAGGTCCACAAATCATTTCTTGGCTGTATGAAAGTTGATCAATCCCAGGTAGTGCTATATGATAGCTATATATATTATAAATAGCAATAAATTTGCCTTATGTAGTCCAGTACAGAAATGTTCGTTTGGTGTACTGGATGGTTTAGTCACAAATTGTAGTCATGTACATGCACCCAAATAAAAAGCAGATAACCCACTAGTATAGCCTTCTTTCTTCACATGTACCCACAGTAGTACTTAGCATGACTTCACTGAACCAGAGAAGGGACATCTACTGGCCTTTCAGAGCAATCAGCTGTTTAGATGCACAAAGAAATTGCTAATAATAATTTTTCAATCGCAGCTGTTATTGTAGAATAGTCAAGCTACATATACAACATTGCCAGGAGCGTAACTAGAGAAGTTAAGGCCATATAGCAAACTTCTGCATATGGCTCCCCCCATGTGATATCCCATCCTCATTATGACTGGTGCACAGCAGAGCACTATACAAAAAGACACATCCCAGATTTAAATATTATATGGGAAAAATTATTTCCTACTAATTAAAACTTCCTCGGTGATGTAAAAAAGTGGAGGGATTAATAACTGTAATTTTCATACATTGGTAGTGGTGATAGTTAACAGTAAGCTTCTGTTAGTATTCCTAAGCAGCGTGTGCATTAAATAGGCACAGCTCTCCAGCATCCATAATAGACACAAAAAAGTCTTCAACACACACATACACACAACAATTATGCATTCCCAGGACATGCACATACACAGCTCCAAATATTGCAAACAGATCTGATCACTACATACACAGTGGTATGTAAAAGTTTGGACACCTCTGATCAAAATTACTGTTGTTATTCTGTCCAGTCCAGCCCCAGTCCAGAGCCTCTCACCTAGCCAAATCAGTTCTCATGCTTCGCACTAACGAGGGCCAACAGCCCGAAACACCGTGTCTGCGAATTGAGATACTGATTTGGCTTTTATCCTAAGTCATATTGCAAGATTCGTTAAAGGGTTGATTGTGACTTGTAGGATCGCTACTTCCAACAGGTGGCGCTATAGAGTTAAGTCCTCTTTTTCTCAGAAGAGGCAATTTACATATGTTGTTTTTCTGAACAGCTAAGCAAGTTGAAGATGAAATGATCTCTAAAAGACCGAAAGTTAAATATAACAAATTTCACTTGTATTTTAGACAAAAAAAAATGTCTTTTTTTACATTTAAAAAAATGACAAAAAGGAAAATGGGCCGATGCAAAGGTTTGGGCGCCATTGGAGATTTGAGTGCTCAGATAACTTTGACCAAGGTTACAGACCTTAATAAGCCTGTTCTGGTTATAGCGTGTCCACTATCCTCGTTAGGAAAGGCCAGGAAATGCATATTTCCCAGTTTTATAAAAACTCGACCTCCTAACTTTGTGCCAAAAAACAGCAACCATGGGTTCTTCTAAGCAGCAGCCTAACACTAAAATTAAAAGTGGTGGAGGGCCACAAAGCAGGAGAAGGTCATAAGAATATAGAAATGCATTTTCAAGTTGCCCTTTTCTCAGATTGAAATGCAATTAAGAAATAGCAACTAACAGGAACAGGGGAGGTCAAGATAAGGTCTGGAAGACCAAGCAAAATTTCAGTGAGAGCTACTTGTAGGATTGCTAAACAACCCTGATGCATTTTGGGAACAAGTCCAGTGGACAGATGAGGTTAAAATATAATTATTTAGCCACAATGATCAAAGGTATGTGTGGAGAAAAAAGGGCACATAATTTCAGGAAAAGAACATCTTGCCAACCATTTAGCATGGGGGTGGATCAATCATGCATTGGGGTTGTGTTGCAGCCAATGGCATGGAGAATATTTCATGGATAGAGGAAGAATGGATTCAATTACATTTCACCAAATTCTTGATGGAGACATAACACCATCTGTAAAAAAGCTCAAGTTGAAAAGAGGATGGTTTCTACAAATGGATACTGGTCTTAAACATGTCAACATCCACAATATGGCCCTGACTACAAAAAGCGTTAACAAGCTATGATCCTTTCAAAACAGGGTGCTACTAGGTACTAACTATGCAGGGTGTGCAAACCTTTGCCTTGGCCCATTTTCCTGTTTGTAATTTTTAACCCCTTCACGACCTTGGGATTTTCCATTTTTCCGTGTTCATTTTTCGCTCCCCTCCTTCCCTGAGCCATAACTTTTTTATTTTTCTGTCAATATGGCCATGTGAGGGCTTATTTTTTGTGGGACGAGTTGTACTTTTGAACGACATCATTGGTTTTACCATGTCATGTACTAGAAAATGGGAAAAAAATTCCAAGTGGGGTGAAATTGCAAAAAAAAGTGCAAACTTTGCTTAAAAAAAAAAAAAAAAAAAAAAATTGCGCGATTCTCCAATACCCGTAGCATCTCCATTTTTCGTGATCTGGGGTTGGGTGAGGGCTTATTTTGCATTTTAATGCAATGTCGCAGCGACCAAAAATACGTAATTCGGGCGTTTCTAATTTTTTAATCGCTACGCCACTTAGCGATCAGGTTAATCCTTTTTTTTATTGATAGATCGGGCGATTCTGAACACAGCGATACCAAATATGTGTATGTTTGATTTTTTTTTATTATTGTTTTATTTTGAATGGGGCGGAAGGGGGGTGATTTAAACTTTTATATTTTTTTTATTTATTTCATATTTTTTTAAACATTTTTTTTTACTTTTGCCATGCTTCAATAGCCTCCATGGGAGGCTAGAAGCTGGCACAACTGGATCGGCTCAGCTACATAGCTACATAGGAGCTACATCAGATCGCTCTTATGTAGCTGAATTACAGGCTTGCTATGAACGCCGACCACAGGGTGGCGCTCACAGCAAGCTGGCATCAGCAACCATAGAGGTCTCAAGGAGACCTCTGGTTATTATGCCGACGCATCGCTGACCCCCGATCATTTGACAGGTCGGCGATGCGTGTATTTCCGGCCGGATGGCCGTAAGTGTTAGTTAAATGCCGCTGTCAGCGTTTCACAGCGGCATTTAACTAGTTCATAGTGGTGGGTGGATCGCAATTCCACTCGCCACTATTGCGCGGAGCCCAATACCGTCGGAGCCCACATCAAAGCAGGGAATCTGACCTCGGACGGGATACTATCCTGTCCGAGGTCAGGAAGGGGTTAAAATGTAAACAATGAATATATATATACCATATTTTTCCGACCATAAGAAATATAATACGGATGTCACGTGGGGAGGGGGCAGCAGCAGTGGGAATCGGACTGTTATCCCACTTGCAGGAGGCAGAAAAATGTCCCAGCTGCCTGAATTCAGCAATGGGTAAACCTTTGATTAAAGTGCAGTGAATATTCATTAGCCGCTTCCCCGCCCACCTGTCAGCGCTGAGCAGTGAGTGAGGAGCAGCCATTGAATACTCCTTCACTTAAACAGCAGACACAGTTTCCCCAGAGCTGGATTCCTACAGCGGCTGGGGAGATCTGTGTGTCCACTGGAGGAGGGGGCAGCAGCAGGGGGCCAGAGGAGACAAGATCGCTGCATACCTGTCTGGGCTGTGCTGGATGCTGAGTGCATAAGGACTTGTGTGATGTCAGGAAGTGGACGGGCTCGAGCATCACATGACAGCAGAGCCCTCCCCTCTTCTTGACATCATCACAGGTCCTTCAGACACCACACTAGAATCTGCAAGCTTCCTCTTATGACCTGTGCTATGGAAAGGCAACAAGAGGGAGGGCTCTGTGTTTGCAGTCATGGGATGCTCCAGCTTTTTACCTCACCACAGTGTTGCTGGCTACCACAATTAAAAGGTTAGTCTTTACAACACACAATAAAGCACTCTGCCACTCCTGTGGTGAACTATAACTCCCAGCATGCCATAGCATCTGCAGGACATGCTGGGAGTTATAGTTCTCCCATAGGTTCTTAAAGCAGCACTCCAGTGTTACTTTTCAGTGCTGGAGTGGTGCTTTAAATATAAGTCCTGTGCCCCCATTCTTATACTCACTCTCCAGCGTCTTGATATAGTATTTTACAGATACCACACTGGTCCCACAGCGCCATCTTCTACCCACAGCTTCCAACATAATAACATACTATTATATATAATAACACCACATATAATAGTATGTTATTTGTGTTACTAAATATTTTACCACATTTTTTGCTTCAAATATTTTTTTCCCTATTTACCACCTCTAAAACCTGGGTGCGTCTTATAGTCTGGTGCGTCTTATAGTCCGAAAAATACGGTGTGTGTGTGTGTATGTATATATATATATATATATATATATATATATATATATATATATATTATTTTTTTTTTTTGTCTAAAATACAAAGGAAATGTGTCATCTTTCACTTTAGCCCTTTGGATCATTTAATCTTCAACTTGCTTAACTGTTCACATATCAGTCATTTTGGGGTGTCCAAACTCTTACATGCCACTGTATACACCTCTGAAGACATCCTGCATCAATTTTGTACAAATACACTGTCCTCATAGTGATCAGAAGGGCAGTTGCAGAACTTTTTTTCTTTTTTGCTGGCGTTCCATATTCTCTTGCAGTCCCAGGCCCCATAGCATCCGCTTTGGCTGCTTCTGACCCTGAGCACTTTGTGACATTCAGTTTATCTTTCCAAAGTCTGTATTTGGCAGAATGAAAATAATATTTTTTACTTCACTCAAGTCTGGATGCCGTCTACTGTATTGATGATATGATATCTTTTCAAAAATGTCTCAAATGTTTTTGCACCATAGAAAATAATGATGAAATAAGCAAGAAAAAAAAGAGACAAACACTTACCACCATGCACCAGCGGGGCCGTACAGATCCCCAAAGAGCGGGAGACAAGACAGAATAAATGGGACTCCCCAAGCAGTAAACTGGTATGCCCTATAAAAGATAAGAAAGGTACTGAGTGATATAGGGATAGTATAATGTAAATTATATTTGGTGTCAGCAAGAAAGTGTCTATCACAAATATTAAGTGGCCATACATGAGATAACTGCACAATGAATGAAAGCTCGATAGACAGTCCCCTCTCCTGACTTCACCATACACATGATCAGTCACTCAACTCGGCCGAGTGGTTATGTGTTTTCAATTGGGAAAGAGGTATAAAACACTTCTGGCAGCAGAATATCTCCCCTAAAAATAAAAGGATTGGCCATTAACATACCAAGGCCTCATCATTCTCTCCCGAACACCTTCTGTCAGGGGAGAGAGAGTTGGATCAGCTGACCACACATCAGATGGTCAGTTGATCCTGCAGAAATTAGGTGGGTTCAGACAACTTTCATCTAATGTTTATGGCTTTTTCTTTTTAAATCAATGACTTGGTTTTCTCTAAAATAATCTCATCACTTCCTAAGATTTCAGTAGACTGGTCACAATCAAACCTGATTTTTTGCAGAATGGAGCATGTCACTTTCACCGTTTTTTCAGCAAATTTTACCCATTGATGGTGGTGAAAAAACACAGGTTTCAGGTTTTGCCGTGTTTTTGGTGCCAAAATCTGATGGAGTAGAATAAGATTTATTTTTTTTGCCACTAAACTTTATCATCATACACAAGAGACAAATGTAGTGTGACAAAAATGCAGCAAAAAAGACAACAAAAGCTAAGAAAAACCTGCTTTATTGCAGGAAGTTTCTTACAGCCAAGAAAGAGAGCAGATTTTGCCTATGGAAAAAAACGCACCAAAAACTCAACGTGTGAACATTGCCTAAAGTATCTAAAATAAAACATGAAGCAACTTTGCGAATGGTGCTGAAAAATAGATATCCTTTGTGAATAGAGCTCTTACTCAGACCTATGGGTCTCCATGGCAACAAAAAAAGCATATGTAGGCCTATCATACAGTCATACCCAACTTTGCCTTACTTTATGGACTACTTTGTTTGCAGTCTGCAACCGTGGAGATATAAAGGTCAGCATAAAAGCTGTTGACAGTAGAATGTTTTCAAAACTATTGGTAAAGTTGCTTCATTATCTTTAGATGCGTATTCATGTGTACACCAATAGGGTATTGTCCAGTGCCTTGAAAAAGTATTCATATCCTATGAACTTTTCCACATTTTTTTGACATTACACCAGCAATCTTAAATGTATTTTATTGGGATTTTATGTGATATTCCAGCACAAAGTAGAAAGTATTTGTGAAGTGTAAAGAAAATGATACCTGGTTTTCTAAATCTTTGAAGAATAAAAATCTGAAAATTGTGACATGCATTTGTATTTAGCCCCCGGAGTCAATACCTTGTAGGACCACCTTTTTCTGCAATTACTGCTGCGAGTCTTTAGGGTTATGTCTCTATCAGCTTTTCACATATGGAGGATGAAAGCTATACCTGTTCTTCTTTGCAAATTAGCTCTGGCTCAGTGAGATTGGATTTAGAATGTCTGTGAACAACAATTTTCATGTCTTGCCACAGATTCTCAATAGGATTTATGTCTGAACTATGACTGCACCATCCAAACACATAAATAGACTTTGATCTAACCCATTCCATTATAGTTCTGGCAGTATGTTTTGGGTAGTTGTCCGATGGAAGGTGAATCTACATCTCAGTCTCAACTCTTTTGCATCCTATAACAAGTTTTCCTTCAGGATTGCTCTGTATTTAGCTCCATCTATCTTCATTTCAACCTTGACCAGATTCTCTGCCCTACCTGAAGAAAAGCCTCTCCATAGCATGATGCTGCCACCACCATGTTTGATAGTGTGGGGAGTAATACAAATTCATGTCACAATTTTAGATTTATATTTTTAAAATATTTTGAAGACCATGCATTATTTATTTACACTTTATAAATAATAGATACTTTGTGTTGGTGGAGCGCCCCCACACCGCCGCAGGGCCGAGGGGTACCCGGAGCCGGGCCTCTGAGTCTCAGTCCTGGGGTTGTCACGGTGGCTAGGCCCGGTCCGTGGCCCTGTCTGTCAGTGGGGGACGTCCGATGCAATAAGTGGGGTTAATGGTGGTGTAGCGGTGCAGGTCGCGGTAAATAACGAGGACACCAGGTTGCAGTCTCTTTACCTCTTTACTGGAGATCTCTGAGTCCTCAGTCCAGAATACGGTTCACCAGGCTGCGCAAGTCCGGCCGGTCCAATGGCACCTCCAGAGTTCACTTCACAGGTGGAAATCGGTGCCTTCCTTCTTAGCGCTATGTGTTGTAGTCCTTCCCTGCTATGCTTACGGAAAGTACCCCACAACCGTTGTGTCTGTTTCTCGTGTTCCCTCACAACTCGATTAACTGATCTTCTGCTAATCTTCCGTCCCTTCCTGATGTTACAGTTAGAACGGCACCCGTTTGTCGGGTAGGCCTGGAGTTCTTCCGGGACCCTAGAGACGCCCCTCTCCCGCAATTGCCTCCCAAGACTTCATAGGTGATTTAGGTGAGACAGCCCGCCTGAGACTGACTGTCCTGCCGCTGTTTAGAGTATTGCTTGAAGCTGTCTAATGAAATACTCCCTCGGCGTTCCGGCCGCCGGTAGTGCGCCTCAGTAGGATGTTGCTCCGGTCTTACAGCACGACCCCTACTGGTATTCTCCTATTGCTTGATCTCGTTTCTCACTCAGCACAATCTATCTCGCTTCTAGTCCTTTCTTGGGTCCCGCCGCTTCCCGGAGCTGGCGCGGACCCGTTACGTTCTTTTCAATGCCAAGCCTCTGTCAGGATCCCACCCCTGACAGAGACCCTACTGTCTCTTCCTCCACAACACCCTCTGCCACTAGGTGTTGCTTCGTCCAATCCAGTCAGCTTTCTCCTCTAACTTCCTGCCTGACCCCCAGTTTACCCACTATGGTGGGGAGTGGCCTAATGAATAGAACCCTTAGCTCCCCCCGGAGGCCCAGCTGTGAAACATATTGGTGTCTGTGATACCTGCTCAGAGGAACTCCTTCAGTGCCATCGAACGCACCATGGCTCCCCATAGTGGCGGATCCACAGTACTGCAACGACCAGGACTCTGGGGCGCTGCACTCCCCCCTGGTTAAACACAGTACTCCGGGAGTGGGAAGAAAACAACAATACAGGTTAGCAAAAAGACATACAATTTTGTTGAGTGCAAAACAATAAGTATACTTGAACAGGCTTCCCTTTATGGGAGGTGAGGACACTTTTAACGTTACAAACATAATTAAATATCATAGCAACAGGCTCCAATTAACTCTCATTACCCAACCGGGTATTCTGCTAAGTGCAAATTTTGTGAACAATAATTTAACATTGCCTTTAAGGATTCACACTCTAAATCCACTAAAGACCTTCCTATAATCACATTATAAGGTATTCTAACTTTTCATTCGCCTTCTTTGGAATCTGCAGGACCGCCTGTCCTATCGGCGCCAGACCTACTGCCTCTCCTTTCTGTTACAGGACCGCCCCGTTCAGCCAGGGCCTACTGCCTTTTCAACTACTATACATAGTATAGAACATAACTTTACTTTCAATTTGAGAACACTGAGCCGGCTCTACTTGGCTCCTATAAGGACTCGCTCCCTAACCCCTACGGGTTCACTCTCTGTCCTTAGTAACGAACTAACTTTCTATGGGGACTCAGGGTTTACCTTCTATCCTCACCTTCGTTATTACTTCCTTTCTTTCAACTATGCAGGACTCTAATTCTTCCCCTACGGGCTCTCTGCATCTTTCCTTTTAAAGAACATTATCTAGGCTTCACATTTCAAACAGATTAAACACACATAACTTTTCTTTATGCATAACAGTTACATTTCTTCTAGAGCATCATCATATTACGGTTCTAAAACAGTATCACTTTCAAGTTTAGGTCACACATCCCCCTTAAGAGGGGATCAAGTCTTTCTGAGGTAGCTCGTCTTCTCAGCCTACCAGTCTTTGCTCAGCAAAGGTTCCAGAACGGTATCTTCGCAAAGAGTCTTTAAGTAAAACCAGTTGATAGCACCTTTAAGAAGGTGCAAACTATTTACAAGAAGTTTGTATCATGCATTGTTCATGATTCAGCAGTTTTTATAACATTGTGGAACAAAAAAAGCAAAAATGAAAGTGAAAGCAAAAATAAAAAGCAATAGGGATCCCGGGTAAACAAAGGGATCCCTTTAAGAGTTAACCCAGGACGGGTTTTAGCAGCAAAACAGCAAGGAAATAAACAGTTAACTATTTACAGTTTCAGGTTTCCGAGGCTTAGTTGGACGGCTTCCAGGGCTGCACCTGGCACTTAACCCCTCTTGGCCTGGGAAAAGTGAGGTCTAGGGTTACACCCAGTGCTGGACAAACGCCGTTAATCCGTCTTTCATGTACGGTTAAATCATGCGCAGCGATGGAGGTCTGCGCAGCTGGAGTAGGGGCATCTGCTGCAGCAGAGGTAGCGGCTGCTGCAAGATCAGTCACTGGAACGGAGTCAGCAGCTGTGGCACTAGCAGTCACTGGAGTGGTGTCGGTCGTCAGGGCAGGGTGGCTCTTCCTACCTGCTTCAGACGCGGTTCCTCCGGTGCCGGTCTGCTCCGTCTCCGCTGGGGTCTGGAACGCTGGCTGCGGGGCCTTGTGCTGCGACGCTGTCATCTCTGCTTGCAGCATTCCGCTTTCCGGCAGGGCCTTGCTTTCCAGCTTCGGAGCTCCGGTCCTTCTTCCCTGCTCCGGACCAAGCGAGGCTGCCGACAGGCGTCTGGTGAGGCTCCCGATGATGGTCTTCTTCCACCCGGCCTCAGTACTCAGCTGCGTCCGCCGGGGTTGGTGGATCAGCTTGTCCGCTCCGGTCTGCGGGAGGTCAGCTTCAACTGTGGAGGTCTGGCTGCGGTGCCTCTCCGGGTAGCTGGGGGAGTCCTCGGCTCCGACCCCACGCTCCGGCTCCGGGCGGCTGGCCATGGCGTCCTCCATGTTGCTCGCTTCTTCTTCCTGGTCCTTTTCCCGCTCTCTTCTTCGTGGGCGGTTTCGTTTTCGTTGTCTCTGCCCACCATTAAGGACCAGGAGGCGGATCTCGGCTGCTGACGGACACGTCCTCAAGGGGCCGAGATATTTAGACTGGGCGGCCATTGTCTTTCGCGCTCTTCAGCTTGTTCACGCCCACTTCCACGCCCTTCTTCTTCTCCTGCGCTCTCCTTAGCGCTGTAATGGCGGCGGTTTTGGCGGGAACTTTTGGCGGTAAATGGCGCAGCACAGTCTTTGCAATAAAGCACAGTCCAAGCACAACAAATCACAGTTCCAAGGCACACATGACCCGATTCCTCAGGCTTAAGTAGATCCTGTTCGTGACGCCAAATTGGAGCGCCCCCACACCGCCGCAGGGCCGAGGGGTACCCGGAGCCGGGCCTCTGAGTCTCAGTCCTGGGGTTGTCACGGTGGCTAGGCCCGGTCCGTGGCCCTGTCTGTCAGTGGGGGACGTCCGATGCAATAAGTGGGGTTAATGGTGGTGTAGCGGTGCAGGTCGCGGTAAATAACGAGGACATCAGGTTGCAGTCTCTTTACCTCTTTACTGGAGATCTCTGAGTCCTCAGTCCAGAATACGGTTCACCAGGCTGCGCAAGTCCGGCCGGTCCAATGGCACCTCCAGAGTTCACTTCACAGGTGGAAATCGGTGCCTTCCTTCTTAGCGCTATGTGTTGTAGTCCTTCCCTGCTATGCTTACGGAAAGTACCCCACAACCGTTGTGTCTGTTTCTCGTGTTCCCTCACAACTCGATTAACTGATCTTCTGCTAATCTTCCGTCCCTTCCTGATGTTACAGTTAGAACGGCACCCGTTTGTCGGGTAGGCCTGGAGTTCTTCCGGGACCCTAGAGACGCCCCTCTCCCGCAATTGCCTCCCAAGACTTCATAGGTGATTTAGGTGAGACAGCCCGCCTGAGACTGACTGTCCTGCCGCTGTTTAGAGTATTGCTTGAAGCTGTCTAATGAAATACTCCCTCGGCGTTCCGGCCGCCGGTAGTGCGCCTCAGTAGGATGTTGCTCCGGTCTTACAGCACGACCCCTACTGGTATTCTCCTATTGCTTGATCTCGTTTCTCACTCAGCACAATCTATCTCGCTTCTAGTCCTTTCTTGGGTCCCGCCGCTTCCCGGAGCTGGCGCGGACCCGTTACGTTCTTTTCAATGCCAAGCCTCTGTCAGGATCCCACCCCTGACAGAGACCCTACTGTCTCTTCCTCCACAACACCCTCTGCCACTAGGTGTTGCTTCGTCCAATCCAGTCAGCTTTCTCCTCTAACTTCCTGCCTGACCCCCAGTTTACCCACTATGGTGGGGAGTGGCCTAATGAATAGAACCCTTAGCTCCCCCCCGGAGGCCCAGCTGTGAAACATATTGGTGTCTGTGATACCTGCTCAGAGGAACTCCTTCAGTGCCATCGAACGCACCATGGCTCCCCATAGTGGCGGATCCACAGTACTGCAACGACCAGGACTCTGGGGCGCTGCATTGGTATATCACATGAAATCCCAAGAAAATTTAAGTTTGCAGATGTATCATAAAAAAAAATGTGGAAAGGTAATGAATACTTTTTCAAGGCATTGCATATAAAAAGAATGGACAGCCAGCCCTGTTACTTAAGACTACGTCATTCACCATGTTTGGCTATATAAAAATACACTGCTTATATTTTTTTTTGTTCAAGTCTTAAAGGGAATCTGTCACCCCCTGGACGATTTTTACCTATTACTATGGGCATACAGGTAATTGAATGGTTAAACCAGTCTTACCTGTATGCCTCATAGCTGTGGTGTAGACATTGAGAAATTGATTTATATTCTTTTATGTTAATCATTTCTTTCAGGCTCCGGAGCGTGCGGTGCATGGAAGAAATCACTGCCCCCTCACTTCATACTATCATCCCCCTCCCATCAGCGCCATACTGACCTTGTTGGCGCTGTAATTCCGCATATGTGCTGATTTTTTTTGTTTTTTTTACCCCTGAAGGCCTTATCTCTAGGTTTTACATATCTTTGAGCTAGAGGTGAAGACCAGCTGCTATATTGTCTCCCATGTATAGAGAAGTTCCTGCTGTCCTGTGTCTATGTAGCATATGTTCAGTTACAGCAGTAGTATGGAGGGCCTTATACAGAACAACTGAGCAGTGCACCTGTGAATTCAGTGTAAGGGTGATATAAAACAGTAACTCAAATATTTTGTTTGTTCTGTTCTATTCACTTTGTTGTCTTTTTTTTAATTTAAGTGATGAATTTTATTCATATGCTACGTACATGACTACAAATGGCATTGTCAGGATGGATGAGAAGTGCTTCTATCTCCACCTTTTGGATTTGTGCTGGAAATATGTCCTCAATTAAGAAAACCTACTCACCGCTATCTATGTTTGGATGGAAGAAATGGACCACACTTTGATTGCAATATTTATAATATAGTGTTCCGTTTCTTTCCCCCTTTCTTCTGCTTTTGCAGTAAATTGTGATATATGGAATAGCGGGACTTAATATATACTGTATGGTTGCATTCATTGTGCGGGGAAGTTTACCTTCTGGTTGAAGTGAAACGCTGACATACCATCTTCCTGCATCTTTGGTGAGGGGAGGTCTGATGCGCGTGCAGTGCGATTTCATAGCCTGTTATCATGCCGCACAGCGGCGCCGCCTTCTGTGTACTTGGTTGCCTGGTGACGGCCAGGCGCCGGCCGCCCCACGTGACCGGGTCCGGACTGATGGTGCTGGTGTGCAGTGATGGACGGCGCTGCAGTCGCGCGCATGCGCATCCAGCACACTACAATTGGTGCCCTCTGATCATGTGATCGGATAGGACGAATATAAATACTGAGATGGTTACCCGTATTAGCCACGCCCCCTGAAGGTCATCCGTACTGAAACGTACGTTGGGGAGTGAGTCCCAGCGTCCCAGCACCACACCATGATGGGTAATGTTATGTGACTTTACATCCGCACTTGTTGTCTTTGTATTATTAGGGTATACTTTACAGCTAGTAAGGGGTAGCCAAGTATATGAGGGTTATGGGGGAATTTCCTATTAGCTGCTGGTAGCTATCAGCACCTGCTAGTCTGTCATTATAAGTCGGTTTATCTCCTCCTGGCTATATTAACCCTTGTCTACCTAGTCACTCTATTAGGTTATGATACTAAAGACTTTACATGCCCTAGGTGCGCTGCACGTTCGCTGGAACTCATTATCTTGGGAGTCTCTTTGCTACAGACCCAATATATTTATTAGCCTACTTGATTGCTCTATATGTTGCTTTTTTATTCGTATTTATGTATGGTGTGTTTTACTTAGCTCAATAAAATTGTTGTCTATTTTCTAAAATTTAGCTATGACTCAGTTCTTTTGGTATAACATTTATTGATAGAGTCGCTAATGTCCACACTATGCAATTGGCATATAGATGTTATGTTATGCATCGCAATATTGATAGTAAATTATGATTTGGAGAGGTTTTTTTCTACTTATATCATCTGTGTTTCTCACAGCTTCCGGCTCCAAAGTAACCATGGACTTTAAAGCACGTGAGCAATCCTGGCTTACACGTATTAATGAGGTTTTTTGTGACAAACCCAAGTTATCAGTGGCAGGTGGTGACAGGGACACACATATGGCAATCAAAAAACTTAAGGACTTACTACATAGACGCACCAGGATTTGGTGGAATCGAGCATTCTTAATGAAATATATCGAAACAGGCCTCACACCTAGAGGCTTAAGGGTTCAGGTGTTTCCTTCATTTGAGGTGGAGGACATAGTTTTCCGGCAAAAATGGGAAGAATGTGCCAATATATGTTCAAAAGGATATATGGAACTACTGGCCCAATTAAACAACGATACAATAGATGATTTGGATAAGGAGATCGAAATAGTCCAAAATAATCTTAAACAGGATTTGTTGGAGGCTGAACTACAGGCATTGAATCGCGAAATGGAGAATGAGTTTCAAAAATGGGAAAAGGAGATATGTACATTAAAAACTACAAAATTTCAGAGGGATGTAAGCGATAAGCAGACTAACACTGTATATAAATGGAATCGCAAATCACGTCAAGTAAGGTGAGGGCCTAGGAGAAGGTCAAGATCAAAATCTGTGTCCATGACATCTTATGCATCCAGTGAGGAATCCTCCAAATCACTAATGACAGCGTCAGAATCCAACAACATGTTCCCCAATAGGGAGACACAGATGGCCAAACATAAGATCACGCAACCAAATAAACAGGATAAGAGAAATAAAAATAGTCATCTTCAGGTAATTAACCTGTCTACCCATATACTTACTCCATCACAGATTGAGGTTCTCTCTAAGGGTTTAACCTTTTCCCCTGTAAATAACTATGATTCTTTCACAGCAATAAAGGATCTCTTCCTATTTTCGAGAAAGCTGATCCTTAGAAAATTGCATACGAGGGGTATAGGTGAACAGTCTACTGCAGATCAGGCAGAAGAGGAGGCCTTACATGCCCTCGAGGAATTACTAAATGAACAGGAACCTACTGGTTCAGGTATGTTCCCTCACTCAATATATCCACGTTCTACTCGGTTTCCCCCTTTGTCAGCCTGCCCAGCGGTTGATATTTTCACCAGGCTGGTCATGGATGATTTTGGACGTATATCGGAAACATGGGGCAATGATAATCTTACTAGTTTACAACGCACTGCCCTTAACGAATAAAAGAAGTATGACGATATAGTTATAAAGCCGGCTGACAAAGGGGGAAACATAGTTATTTGGCCACAACATCTATATGAGAAGGAGGCATCCAGACAGTTAAGAGATAAAAAAACATATTTACGCCTGGATCAAAATACTCTAATGACCTTCTCTACGGAATTAGAAATGGTATTATATCAGGCATTTGAGAAAGGGATTATCCCCAAAAAAGTTTTGGAAGGACTGCTAACCAAATTTCCAAGGGTCCCAACCATATATTTTATACCAAAGATCCATAAGGATCCCTCTGACCCACCTGGCCGGCCCATCGTTTCCGGCATAGGAGGGCTGTGTGAACCAATATGTAAATTCATAGACTACTATCTGAGACCACTTGTTGAGTCACTGCCCTCTTATGCCTGGGATACGATGGATGTCCTTGCCAGGATTGATGGTATGTCATTAGATCAGGACATGTTGTTGGTTACTGCCGATGTTGAGTCGCTGTACACTTGCATCCGGCATCGCGACGGACTCGAGGCCTGTCGCTTCTTTCTCTCCAACAGTAACTGGGATGGCCCTATGTGTGACCTCATATTGGAATTGCTGCAGTTTGTTCTGTCTCATATTTTTTTTGTTTTTCGTGATACTTTTTATTTACAGAAGTGCGGCACTGCCATGGGGGCGGCCTGTGCGCCCTCTTTCGCCAACCTCTTCCTGGGGTACTGGGAGAGGGGTATATTTGGCGGGGAGGGCGCCCAGGCCGCGGACCATGTGCAGTGCTGGCTAAGATATATCGACGATTTACTTATTGTCTGGCAGGGTAGTGAACAGCAACTGCAGCTCTTCATGGATGGCTTGAATTCAAATGCATTCAATATCAAATTGACTTATAAATACAGTAGGACCGAGGTGGACTTTCTGGACATCAAAATATTGATTGATACACATTTACATCTGGAAACTGATGTTTACCGAAAGCCCACCTCGGTCAATGCATTATTGCATGCCCAATCTAGCCATCCGGGGAGCACTATTAGGGCCATCCCAGTGGGTCAATTTCTAGACAAATTTGTTCTACCGAGCAGGGATTCGAGCGGCAGGCCGCGGACCTGACAGATAGGTTCCGGATGCGCGGGTACAGCGGCAAAAGCATTAGAAGGGGGTATATGCGGGCCAAGAGAAGTAACCGTACTACGCTCTTGCACTCTCAGGCAAAAATGAGAAGTGGACAGGATCATATCAGGTTCATTTCTACCTTTAATGGGCGATGGGGGCAAATGAAGGAATGCCTTCAGCGACATTGGAATGTCCTGCATACTGACCCAGTCTTAGCAAAATGCCTGTCCAAAAATCCCCTCATGACGGCAAGGAGGAGCCGAAATTTGGCTGATATTCTGGTTCACAGTCACTATACTCCGGTGACGAAAAACTTGTTCAATTCCCGAGGCCCCCCACAGGGATGTTTCCCATTTGGGACATGTGTGGCCTGTAAGAACATTATGAGAACAACCACCTTTTCCTCAGTGGATGGGGTAAAAAACTTCTCCATTAAACAATATATCACATGTGCCACCACACAGGTGATATACTATGCGACATGTGGATGCCCCAAGATCTATATTGGCCTGACATCGCGCCAATTGAGAATACGCACAAGGGAACATGTACGGGACATCCAGGCAGCAGCGGGTGCTACTGACCTGGCATTATTGAATACAATCCCTAGGCATTATAAATTGTTCCACCAGTGCAACCCTAAATCATTCATGGTCAGGGGCATCCAACATGTCCAGTGTGGCATACGTGGTGGAGATGTTAAACGTCTATTAGCTCAGAAGGAATGTAGGTGGATTACCATTTTGGGGACTATGTCCCCGAATGGGTTGAATGAGTCACAAGGCTTTGCCTCATTCCTTTAATTGAATTTATTTCCTTTTGTCAATGTGTGTTCATGCCACCGTCCTGTCATTGATTGATTTTATGGCTATTTTAAAATATTTTGTTTGTTCTGTTCTATTCACTTTGTTGTCTTTTTTTTAATTTAAGTGATGAATTTTATTCATATGCTACGTAAGTGACTACAAATGGCATCGTCCGGATGGATGAGAAGTGCTTCTATCTCCACCTTTTGGATTTGTGCTGGAAATATGTCCTCAATTAAGAAAACCTACTCACCGCTATCTATGTTTGGATGGAAGAAATGGACCACACTTTGATTGCAATATTTATAATATAGTGTTCCGTTTCTTTCCCCCTTTCTTCTGCTTTTGCAGTAAATTGTGATATATGGAATAGCGGGACTTAATATATACTGTATGGTTGCATTCATTGTGCGGGGAAGTTTACCTTCTGGTTGAAGTGAAACGCTGACATACCATCTTCCTGCATCTTTGGTGAGGTGAGGTCTGATGCGCGTGCAGTGCGATTTCATAGCCTGTTATCATGCCGCACAGCGGCACTGCCTTCTGTGTACTTGGTTGCCTGGTGACAGCCAGGCGCCGGCCGCCCCACGTGACCGGGTCCGGACTGATGGTGCCGGTGTGCGGTGATGGACGGCGCTGCAGTCGCGCGCATGCGCATCCAGCACACTACAATTGGTGCCCTCTGATCATGTGATCGGATAGGACGAATATAAATACTGAGATGGTTACCCGTATTAGCCACGCCCCCTGAAGAAGGTCATCCGTACTGAAACGTACGTTGGGGAGTGAGTCCCAGTGTCCCTGCACCACACCATGACGGGTAATGTTATGTGACTTTACATCCGCACTTGTTGTCTTTGTATTATTAGGGTATACTTTACA
The DNA here is from genome assembly GCF_051348905.1 of Ranitomeya variabilis. Taxonomy (NCBI): domain Eukaryota; kingdom Metazoa; phylum Chordata; class Amphibia; order Anura; family Dendrobatidae; genus Ranitomeya; species Ranitomeya variabilis. Next base: position 159,320,242 of record NC_135234.1, read on the forward strand.
GCTAGTAAGGGGTAGCCAAGTATATGAGGGATATGGGGAAATTTCCTATTAGCTGCTGGTAGCTATCAGCACCTGCTAGTCTGTCATTATGTCGGTTTATCTCCTCCTGGCTATATTAACCCTTGTCTACCTAGTCACTCTATTAGGTTATGATACTAAAGACTTTACATGACCTAGGTGCGCTGCACGTTCGCTGGCACTCATTATCTTGGGAGTCTCTTTGCTACAGACCCAATATATTTATTAGCCTACTTGATTGCTCTATACGTTGCTTTTTTATTGGTATTTATGTATGGTGTGTTTTACTTAGCTTAATAAAATTGTTGTCTATTTTCTAAAATTTAGCTATAACTCAGTTCTTTTGGTATAACAAGTAGCTAGGAAGCTGTAGCACTAGTCAGTCAGTGACTGTGCCCATCTGTCTTACTCTTCTCTGCACTCCTCCTCTTCCTCTCTTAATATACTTCAATAGTCAGTTATAGTATGATCCCCTAGAAAGCTGGCAATCAATTTTGCCTGACCAAGATGGATTTTAGCAGCAGCATATCAGAGTCAATTGTTAGGTACTGTATATGAAGCAAGGGGAGGAGGAAGAGATTCTGAAGTGTAGAAATAAGCAAATTTCTCTGATAAGGTCTTGAGATCGGGGTCCATAAACCCCCAAGAACAAAGCTATGCAGCTTCAACTCGAATGGAGCAATGGTGCACATGTTCGTCCTCCACTCCATTCATTGTAAATAGGAGTGCTGAGTACAGCGCTTGGCTATTTCCAGCAGTCTCAGAGACAATGAATGGATCGGTGGTCGAGCATGTGCACCTTTGCTCAATTCAAGACTTGGTTACAACAGAGCCTTGTTCTTGTGGTTCCAGATCTCCAATCTTGGGATTGTTGGGAGTTCCAGCAGCCAGGCACCCAGTGATGAACAAGTCATCCTCTAACCAAAGGATATTTAACTTGTTATTTTGGGAATAACTCTTAAATCTTTGCAGCAAGCACCAGACATGGTTTCCACTGTGAGCGCAGCAGTTTCATGTATTTATAATTTGCACCCCAAACCCACTTTCCAACCACTAATTGACAGCTTTCTCAGCACAGTATTAAGGAGAAACTGTCAACCAGAGGCTAGTGGGAGAGGGAAGCATCAGCTCATAAATACATCAGATCAGATTTAAATCTAAGTTGAGATTGATCAAAAATACACATTAGTGCCATGTACCCCAAGATAGAAACATCTGCACTGCAAATGTAGTAATTAGGAACAGAAACCTTTTTGAAGAAACCTTGAAGCATATTCTACAAACCTAAAGGATGTCAAATAAAACTATAATGTTAACTAAACCTAAATCCAAATATTTCATATGACTTTTTGGCAAGGATATGGGATTTATAGAAGATAAAGGAAAAAAGAAAAAAACGAAAATCTAATGAAAGCTAGAGAACAAAATTTACAGTCTTTTGGGTTATTTGAAGGTTAATAAAATCAATTTAACAAAATTTTGTAATAAAATTGTGACATTTGAAATGTCAGCCTAAATGCCATTTGACTACTAAGAAATGTATGTTCATTTATGGTCAATAAGCAGCATCCAATGTGATAAAGAAAAAGAGTGTAGTCAAAAATACCACACTACATTACTTTCTAATAAACCATTGGAAAGGACACGTGAAATAAAACTTTAGTCTAGTTCAGTGAGCTGGAATTGCCATGATCGTAGAATGAAGGAGCCAGGCTTCACTAGAAAGAAAGCGACTATTCCACTTATCTGTTAGTTTAGATAACTTAAGGAGAGCCTGTCAGGTTATAGGGAGAGCAGCAGTTATAGGGTTAATCTGCAGGTTAACAGCGTTAGGAAGGAGCCCGGCCACTGTACTGAAAGTGCAGCATGTATATGGACCCCCTGATGTTTGTGTACTTATTCATAGCATATACGGACCATTGGCCAGGATATTAGATCATTGGAGACTGGCTTAAGTCCTCTTGTATGGTAAACCACAAGTTAATATATGATATTCCAGGATTCCTTATTGAACGTCTTAGGAACATCTTCTATTTGTACTAAGGGAAATGTAATCTCATACTTCATCATATATACTACCAATCTTGAGGCAGTACTTTTTGATATGTACAGTATAGTGAGAGAGTATTATATACATCAGAGGTGTCAAACTGCATTCCTCGAGGGCCGCAAACAGGTCATGTTTTCAGGATTTCCTTGTATTGCACAGGTGATAATTTAATCACCTGCACAGAATGATTCCAGCACCTTGTGGAATGCTAAGGAAATCTTGAAAACACTCATGGTTTGAGGCCCTCGAGGAATGCAGTTTGACACCCCTGATATACATGGCTATAGTGACTCATGACGGGGACACCATTACTATTATTGTTATACTCTGTACTGTACTTTAAACTTTGGGTTAAAAACAACCGACACCAGATATGTGTCACTTATATCTGTCTTTAAATTGGTGATAATAGCACCACATAAACTTTATTTTAATAAAACTATAAATGTTAAAGTATAAATATTTCTATTTATGGCAATGATTATAACTGTCTGTACTATCAAATGATATACTCTATATTGTGAAAATGTATTACCCAATGCATCTCCTTGAGGCACTCTTGCTCTTTAATATATGTTAATTTTAATTTTAGTGACGGTCTAATAAAAAGTGATTTTATTGATTGGTGGCATGGTCTTGGCACCAGGTTCCTATCCCTATGACCTAGGTTTGTGGGGTTGGTAAGTATGGCAGTTCTATACGACTTGACGCCGGCAGCTTCCAGCTGTATCTCTAAAAACATTTAATGTATTTCATATCTTTTTGTATCCTCTTCCTTGTTTGTGGAAGGCAATAAAACTTAACTTAACTTTTTGGAACACTCTTGACAAGCCAAGAATATCAGGGAACTGGACACCAATGCCTATGAGAAATGGACTAAGATTCCTCAGGAACGCTGACACAAGCTGGTGTTGCTATGAACCACATTTGCAGCTGGTCATAAAGCCAAAGGTGCTCTACTAAGTAACTGCAGTAGTCATTAAAAGTGTAATTTTGTCTGGAATTTGTATAAACCATTTGTTATAATAGTTGTGTTGAGTTATTTATATTTTGTTGCGGTGTTTTAATGCAATAGCAAAAAGTTTGTATATTTCCATTGTAAAATAAATTTATACCACATAGTATTTTTTTAATTGAATCTCTCAGGATAGAAAACGGTAGTGCATGCAAAAGAAGCCAACTAGGGTTGGTGTGATTTTATTTACACGTCCCATTCCATTGGCCGTAACAATGATCTGTGGCTGCTGCACGGGAAAATGAGTATTGTCTCTTACTTGCTGATGTTCATGGCTCTTCTTTTCATTAGCTCATAGTCATTGTTGCAGTATGATGCACATGTGACATAGTGCGGGTCTGGCTAATAAAAAGAAAAGCCTCCTATGTCAGCAGGTAAGAGACAGTACTCATGTTCCCATACAAAAGCCATAGATAGCTGTCACTGTCAATGGAATGGGATGTGTGAATAAATTCGCACCAACTCTAGAGCCAATGCATATGCAAGGGTAGTGGACAATGGTTATCTTGTTTCTGTCCCTGAGGACACCAATCGTGTGATATTGTACAGTAAACTATCTTGCGTCTTTTGGTATATATTGTGTACTGTAATATGGAAATGTATAGTGTATAAGTAATATAAAGGCAGTGTACAGTACAGGATAAAACATAGTTTAGGACTTAGGACATAAAATAGGTAGGATGAGGTAGTGACTGTAGTTAGATAATGACATTAGGGTAAGGTAAGTGTTAATCTTCAGGACTAGCCCATAGTGGAAGGGGTTTAGTGTTAGGGCAATTGACTGCTTCCTGTAGATAGTTAGATAGAGACAAGTTCAAGTTGTAGTAAAAAGTGTCTGTGAGCAGTGCTGCAGTTTGAGTGAACTACTAAGTAGGAGACTAAGGGAGCAATGCTCTGGGTACACCAACAACCAGCCAGGACCCATCTTTTTCTGAAGAGAATCAGTGCGACATGAAGAAGAAGTTCTCCCATGACTACCACCCTCTGGCACCTTACACATACCAATATGAAGTATGTCAAAAGGATATACTTTCACTGTATGCCAGATAAATGGGTATGTGTTGAGAGCTTTCCTAGCACATTCACTGAACAGAGTTCACAAATGTATTACGATCAGAGGCTTAGAAGTTGGAAATCGCCCTCTGATGTCCATATGCACTAATATGAAATTGAGGCATTTGTATATATAAATGGTTAAGTGATTTTATAAGTTTGGTAAAGCTTTGGACTATGGACTATACGCCCTCATTCATACTTCCTTTTTTTCTCATATGTGAAAAATACTTTTTCTTCAGTTTGCGGATTCCGTTATTTGGCACTGGTGTCAGTTTTTACAATCTGTGTATCATCCATTTTGTTTGTAAGAGCAAAAAGTAATTGTATGTGCTTCTGAATGGGCCTGTCAAGTAGTGACAAGGGACTGTGGGCACTTACCGGATCTCTCAAACTATGGGTACCCTATGCTATCTCTGTCCCCTGGATTACACTGGATGGTGGAGAAGCAGGAGTCTTGCACCTTGCTATGCTAAAATTTTACCCTTATCTATTCCCTCCCCCACCCAGGGAGATATGAGTCCCAAGTGTATAGGCAAACACTAACCAGACAAACAGGGCTCAAAGAAGTCATAAAAATACATTCACAAAACAACAGACTGGGAAACAGGAGGAATAGGAAGGAAGAAACCAAATGGGAGAGGATAAGGATAAACATGCAAACAGCGTCGGACTGGAGCACCTTGGGCCCACCAGAGAAAATCAATCTTGGGGCCCACTATGTAGCTACATAGAAATAAATACAAGACCACCAATTGTGTGGTAAAACGTGCTAATATCAGGGTATAATATAAGGTAGTACAAGTCTTAATTATGTAGCAAGGGTTGGGGTAGCCCCCCTCATAGAATATAAAGTAGCCCCCTCATAGAATATAAAGTAGCCAACTCATAGAATATAAAGTAGCCCCTTCATAGGGTACAATGCAGCCCTCTCATAGCATATAAAGTAGCCCGCTCATATAGTATAATGTAGTTCCCTCACAGAATATAATGCATCCCCCTCATAGAATATAATGTAGCCCCCCATAGAATATAATGCAATCAGCCTCAACGAGTATAATGCAATCCCCTCATAAGGTATAATGCAGCTTCCCATAGAATATAATGTAGCCCCCTTCATATAGTATAATACAGCCCCTCCCCAGAATATAATGCAGCCCCCTTCATATAGTATAATGCAGCCCCCCACAGAATATAATGTAGCCCCCTCATACGGCCTCATACTGCCCCCCTCTTAGGGTATAATGCTGCCCCCCTCATAGGGTATAATGTAGCTCCCCATAGGGAATACTGCTGCCTCCCATACAGAATAATGTAGCTCCCCCATAGGGAATAATGCTGCCCCCTCATAGGGTATAATGTAGCTCCCCCATAGGGAATATTGCTGCCCCCCATAGGGTATAATGTAGCTCCCCCATAGGGAATACTGCTGCCCCCATAGGGTATAATGTAGCTCCCCCATAGGGAATACTGATGCCCCCATAGGGTATAATGTAGCTCCCCCATAGGGAATACTGCTGCCCCCCATAGGGTATAATGTAGCTCCCCCATAGGGAAAACTGCAGCCCCCCATTGGGTATAAGTTAGCTCCCCACATAGGGAATACTGCTGCCCCCTATAGGGTATAATGTAGCTCCCCCATAGGGAATAATGCTGCCCCAGGACTATTTATATATATATAAATATATATATATATATATATATATATATATATACACAATTCTCACCTCTCCTCCTCACTCTCACGCTGATTCCGGTAGCGGCTCTGCTCCGATGTCAGGAGCTGCGCTGCAGACTGCCTCGCACACAGCAGGTACGCGATGAAGTGACATCATCGCGCACCCGATGTGCGTCAGAGGCGACGGGAATGATGGGAGAGGGAGCGTCATCTGACACTCTCTCCTCCATTAATGCGCATTGTGGGCAGCGCTGGCGCCGGGTCCCCCTGGCTTACGGCCCCATAGTGGCCGCGTGGGCTGGGGGTACCTGAGGGAGCGGGGGTCCTGATAGTGGGCAGTGTTAGCTGAAGCATACGCAAACACTGCCCGCTATTAAAGTGAAATGAAGTCACTCCTCTCCATGCCCATGGGGGCGTGGGGAAGCATGAATATTCATTTCACTTTAGCAGCAGGAACAGGCTTCGGCTTCCTGTCACCCGCTGCTGCTCCACTGGCACCAGAGGCCCCCATAGCAGCTGCGTGGTGTGCCGCTATTAGCGACATGCCACTGGCTGGGGGCCCCTGGAGCAGTGGGGGCCCTAGGCAGCTGCTGGCACTGTATATGCCAGCTGGTGTCATTGCCTGGGATTCTCTGGTGGCCCAGTCCGACCCTGCATGAAAACCAACTCCACACAGCAATCTCCTGAAAAACACTCCAACTGCCTACTCCAAACACTGAACTCTCTTCTTCAACTCCAAACTAGGTAGTGGTAACTATCATTGACAAGGTCTGAAGCAAGGCGGAAGGTTCACATGAGTTACACTAAGCAGTTTAACACTTGCTGCACCAAAGCAAAGAAAGCCAGAACTGCTAATAGGATGGTGAAGCTGTTCTTACTACCACAGGAGTGTCACAAAAAGTTGTGATCGTCTGACCCCATTCTGTCACGGTATACCAGTGTCAGGGAGAGTTTGATCTGCAAACTGAATCAAAAGCAGACATATCTCTAGTTTTCTAGTTCTTCATTTTTTTTTTTTATTTCTGATTTTTCTTGAATTTTGATGCACCTTTAGAACTGTAGTGGTAGAAATACACTGAATATGAACAAGTTCCTCCTTCCTCAATCTTAATAGCTGCCATAATTGTTGTCCACTGTGTAAAACCCTGGAGATAATATAACAGCTAATGAGAAGCTAAAAGGGAAAAAAAGAAATAAAATGCATACTTTTATAGCTCGCAGAAGGTAGCTTGTGTCAGAAATTAGTAGCAGAGGAATTGTAAGGGGAGAATACATAAACAGAGCATTTCAAAGGAACTAAAAAGTTAACAAGAAACTAGATATTACATACAATACACATATCAATGGTGTTCTCTAAAGAACAGGAAGACATGGCAATATTGTTATAAATGGGAATCACATCATTGAGAAACCTTTAGACAGAAGATAGAGCATTGTCAACCATGAATAAAATACTCCTTAATAGTAATGGGCAAATCTGTAGATGTTCGGGTTCGGCCAAAGAGTTAAAAAAAAAAAAAATTTGGTTTGGGTAAAAGAAGAGTACCCGAACCCAGACTCTATTCACTTGAATGGGGGGCCAGAACATCCATTGTTTGCCACCCTGTCATCATTACCGCCAGTCAGAGGTCTGCAGCTCCAATGCTCTCAGATTGCAGCGTGAGCCCACAGTTGTGACTGGAGGTAAAGAGTCGGCCGATGTAACTAATGCTCCCATCAGCCTACGCCTGTTGTCACTGATAACAGCAAAAGCAGGTGCGGCTGATGACCATATTCATGAGCGGGCACCTGCACTATAAATACCTTTTTGAAAAAAAAAAAAAGTGTGTGGGCTAGCCTGTATTTTTTATAACAAGCATGGAAAAACTGACAGATGCAGGCTGAAACCCTTAGCTGTCAGCTTTAGCATGGATGGTTATCAAGAATAGAGGGGTCCCCATGCCATTTTTTTACATTATTTAAATAACCAGACAAGCTAAAGCAGACACGGTGAACTGCCATAAACTCATTGAGCTGGCGATGATCTCACTGAGGTCACCACAGTTTATTGGCCCGGCTGGGCATGCAGCCTCAGTTACTTGAGGTAACCTCGATGATGTCATCGCTAGTCACTGATGCTGTGCTCGTAGCAGATCATGCTCACATCCTGGCACCGACCAGGTTGAAAACCATTTATCGCAGACATGGATTACGGCGAGAAACAGCTTCACTTTGAACAGGTGAGGGATATGGTTGTCTTTTTAATTTTGTATGTTTTACAGGAGACCAGGTCTTCAGTGGAATGGGCTTTAGGTGAGTATAACTGTGTTTATCATTTTTAAATAAAAAAGTAAAGGGAGTGTCTTTTTATTTCAAATAAAGGACTTTATTCTTGCTGTGTGTTTATTTACAATATGACTCTGGGTTTAGTAATGGATAGGCGTCTTATAGATGCCTCTCCATTACTAACTGCTGGGCTTGATGTCACCTGAAAATACAAAGGTGGCATCAACCCCATAAATATTACCCCACCACAACACGGCAAGTGGGAAGAGCCGTGCAAAGCACCAGAATTGGTGCATCTAATAGAATCACCGATCCTGGGGTGGCTGCAGGCTGCTATTTTTAGACTGGGGGCCAATATCCATGGCCCCTTACCAGCCCTTAGCTGTCTGCTTTAGCTTGGCTGGTTGTCAAAAATGGGGGAGACCACACGCCGTTTTTTTAAATGACTTAAGTAATTTTTAAAAACGCATGGGGACCCCTCTATTCTTGATAACCAGCCATGCTAAAGCTGACAGCTGAGGTTTGCAGCCCGCAGCTGTCAGTTTTGCCTGGCTGATTATCAAAGATAGAGGAACCCATACCATTTTTTTTTCATTTATTTATAGGGTAGGTTCCGGCTGATGAATATTCCCATCAACAGGCGCCTGCGCATGCTATTATCAATGACAGCGAGTAGTAGTCCCATCAGCTGATGCCTGACACCGGAGGTAAACTTTTTACCCCAGGTTACAGCCGGGGGATCACCTTGTCAACAGACAACGTGGGAGCTGCAGCACTCTAACCAGCAGTAATAACCTTACCGCTGACCAGAGCTGCTGGTGTTTCTCGCACTGTCGTGCAGATGAGAGAGTGGGAAACACCTGCTGTTTGGGGTGCCGAACCCAAAAAGTAATAGGGGTCCGTGCTTGAACAGTAGGTGTTCGGTACAAACAACGAACTTTACTGTTCAGGTTCACCCATCTCTACTCCTTAGATTTGCTTTATAGCCAAAATATTTTTACCTTTCCTGCGTATATTAATACCCTATATGAAAGGTTTTCTTCACGCGGAAGCCTAAAAAGCCATTTCTGTTATGCAAATAAGGAAATAAAGTGTCAGAAAATATATTTCCATATGTATTTGAGCTCCCCTTTATTGATCTAATTATTACTCTGTTTTCTCAGTCCTGAGACAGTAATTTCCACAGACGGCAATGACATCTGCTGGCACTTTACTAGTTGGCCATTGTATTCTTCTCACGCACTTGAGCTTGAAAAATCTTTTATGCAGAAAGAAGTACATACATTATTCTCTACTCATGTGTTTTTCTATTTCCACAGCTATAATCTTTTTTTTAGAAAACTTATTTAGCAAAACAAAAATTGTCAAAATTGTAACCCAGAGCAGTAGCCTCTAGAGCAGTGGGCGGAGGTTCTGGCGCCATACCTATTAGGGGAACTGCAGAAGGCCTATTATGGCCTGGCCTTGCAGGGCGCAAAAGAATATGCTAAGTTGATGACTGAGATCTTGGCATGCTTAGGAGTAAATCTGACTGCCAGGGTGCACTACTGGGCCTATTGTGGTGGCAAACCTCCCCGGTCCCAAATGTTTGACCTCCTACACCTTGTCCAAAAATGATTGCAACCTGAATCTTCCTCCCAAACACAGATGGTGAAGAGGGTTGGCTTAGACAGGTTCAAACACTCTCTTCTGAGGCAGGTGCAATCGTGGGTTGCCCAGGGAGATCCTCAGAATGTCGATGACCTGGTGGGTGAGGTGGAAAGGTATCAGGCGGTTGACAAAAGCCCGTTGGGGAAGCAAGGGGTCTTAGCATCTCAGTACTAAGGTACCCAAAGGGGGGCAGACACCCAAAGGGGGGGCACATGTAGGGGGCATCCAAGAGCCCAGGAGGTGTCTGAGTTGTTGCCAAAGGCCCCATCCAATAACGTAATTTGTTGGTGGTACAACACCCTGGGTCACATAGCCGCCAGTTGCCTCATGACTACAATGGACTGCAGCATAGGATGGTGCTGTTTGTATTTTGCATATGCTGCCTGCAGTGGTGACCCTCAACCAGGTGAGGGGCTGCAGGCATGTCCCATATCAGTGAATGGTGTGCAAATGGCTGACCTGCTGGACTTGGGTAGTTTGGTAACCTTAGTATGGGCCACAATTCCTCATCGGCTCATTCCTGGAAAGATGGTGGCTGTCTGCTGTATCCATGGGCACGCTAAGGACTACCTTGTGGCCCAAGTGGTCATAGACACAAAATGTGGAACCGAGTCCCATAAGGTGGGAGTAGTCAAGGACCTATTATACCCTACAAGAGGGCAATCAAACATGTGGCCCAGATGCAAGAGATAATGCTGAGGTGATGCACATAGTGAAAGAACACCTCCTAAAAGCACAAGAGGCACAATAAAGAGTGTACAATAGATCAGCGAATGTGAGACATTTCAACCCTGGGGATTGGGTACTGGTACCTATGATGAAGAGCAAATTCCTGCCCAAGTGGAATTTGAAAAGGTTGGCGACGTCAGCTATAAAGTCCACCAACCAGGGAGAAGGAAGCCCTACCAAGTGCACCACGTCAACCTGATTAAGCCATGGCGGGATAGGGAGCCCATTGAAGCATCGTGTTTGGTGGCTATGTTTGAAGCCTACGTGGAAGCGGTTAAGGTAACAGAGATGCTGTCACATGCAAAAAAGCAACAGTGCCGAGAGATGCTACATCAGAACAGAGACCTATTTTTAGAACTACCAGGTTGCACTCAGATCATAGAGCATGAGGTTCTGAGGCAGCCTCATATCCGGGTAAACTTGAAACCGTATCGGATACCTGAAGGCCACTGAGAGGTGATCTTGAAAGAAGTGAAGAGGATATTAAGCTTGGTAGTAATTGAAGAGTCCAAGAATGACTAGTCCAGTTCCATAGTTTTAGTGCCCAACCCATATGGAGAATGACGGTTTTGCAATGACTAAAGGAAGCTGACTGAAGTTCAATTCGCAAACAATGTCCCGTGTCGAAGAATTGATTGAAAGGCCATGGTCAGCTGTCAAAACATTCATTGCTCCCCACGCCCCGGACTATGGGAGTGGAGAGCAGTAAATATTCATAGTTTTTAATAATGGGCACACTGTTAGCACAGCCATCAGCTTTCTGCAGCGGCTAGGCATTCACGTGTGCCCGCTATTAAGAGAATGAATATTCACTGCACCCCATGCCATTCATTCTCTTTAATAGGGGCACACGGGATCATCCAGCTGCTGCTGGAGTGGCGGCTGCTGCTAACAGTGTGTCCGCTATTAAAAACAATGAATATTCACTGCTGACCTCGGCATGTGGGCGTGCATGGCAGTGACGTCATGCACTATTATACGCTGAAATCAGATGCTGGCATCAGCACAGGACGCCCCACTGCGAGGCAGTGGAGGTAAGTAAAATTGTTTATTTTTATGTGTGCAGCATGATGGGGGCCATATATACCAGGATGGGGCAATACATAGAAGGATGGGGATTAGGCGACCATGTATACCAGGATGGGGATGAAGGGACCATGTATACCAGGATGGCAATGATGGGGCCATGTATACCAGGATCGGGATGAGGGGCCATGTATACCAGGATGGGGATGAGGGGGTCATGAATACCTGGATGGGGATGTTGGGTTCATATATACCAAGATGGGGATGAGAGGACCATGTATACCTGGATGTGGATGAGGGGGCCATGTACACCAGGAAGGGGGGCATGTATAGCAGGAAGAGGGGACATGTATACCAGGATGGGGGACCATATATACCAGGATGGGGATGAGGGGCATGTATACCAGGAAGGGGGGCCATGTATACCTGAAAGTGGTCCAGGGGGCCATACATACCAGGATGAGGGGCCACATATACCAGGATGGGGGATATTAATACAGAATTGGGGGACATTACCCCTACAACAGTGTCAGCAGCAGATACCCACCCCATAACAGTGCATCATGATCACATTTTTTATTCCTTTTTTTTTTCTATTTTCCTCATCTAAAACCTAGGTGCGTGTTATCATCCAAAAAAATATGGTATATATAGCTCATCGCGATTAACATCAGGTTTTTAGTTTAATTTATAGGATATACAGTTATGGCCCAACGTTTTGACACCCTGCCTTCTTCCAACAGCAATTTTAAGATCTCTCCACAGGTGTTCAATGGGATTTAGATCCGGACACACTTCAGAACCCTAAAGTGCTTTGTTTCCATCCATTTCTGGGTTCTTCTTAAAGTATGCTTGGGGTCATTGTCCTGTTTGAAGATCCATACCTAGGACGCAAACCCGGCTTTCTGACAATGGGCACTACATTGTGACCCAAATCCTTTGGTAATCTTCAGGTTTCATGATGCCTTGCACGCAGTCAAGGCACCAAGAGTCAGAGGCAGCAAAAAAAAAAAAAACATCTATGAACCTCCATCATATTTGACTGCAGGTACTGTGCTATTTTCTTTCTATGCCCCATTTCATTTTCGGTAAACAATAGAATGATGTGTCTCATCTGTCCACAAGTCTCTTTCACAGAAGGATTTTGGCTTACTCACATACATCTTGGCAAACTGAAGTTTAGCTTTTTTATGTCTCTGTGTCAGTCAGCAATGGGGTCCTCCTGGGTCTTCTGCTATAGTGTTTTATTTCATTCAAATATTGACGGATAGTTTGCACTGACACTGATGCATCCTGAGCCTGCAGGAGAGCCTGAATTTCTTTGGAACTTGATTGGAGCTGCTTATCCACCATCCGGACAATCCTGCTTTGCAAAGTTTCATCAATTTTTCTCTACCATCCACATCAAGGGAGATTAGCTACAGTACCATGGGTTGTAAACTTCTTGATTATGTTGCGCACTGTGGACAAAGAAACATCAAGATCTCTGGAGATCGACTTGTATGCTTGAGATTGTTAATATTTATTAACACTTTTGGTTCTCAAGCTGTCAGAGAGTTTCTCTTCTCTTCTTTCTGTTCTCCATCCATGCTTAATGTGGCACACACAGACACACAATGCAAGGATTGAGCCAACTTCTCCCCTTTTGATCTGGGTTCAAGTGTGATTTTCATATTGCCCACACCTGGTACTTATAAATAAATAAACAAATAATCTCTATTTTTATATAGCGCTAACATATTCCGCAGCGCTTTACAGTTTGCACAAATCATCATCACTGTCCCCGATGAAACAAAGCTGTTTACCCACAATTTTGGAAAGGTGCCAATAATTTTAGAAGGCTCATTTTGAGGTTTTGTGTGAAATTATGTTTAATTTGCCTTTTTTCTCTGTTTTCTTTTGTGTTGTTCCAATACACACAAAGGAAATAAGCATGTGTATAACAAAATATGTGTAACTGCAATAATTGTCTCGGAGAAATACTTCATTTTTTAAAACAATTTCAATGTGCCAACACTTTTGGCCTTGACTGTATACAATATATTTCAATATCTACTGTATATCTTAATATCTTTGAAATATAAAATAATTGCAGCAAAATTGAATGTAGTATTTTATGTATGTTCAACGTGGAATTGAAACATGAGAAAAATACTATATATTGTTTGCTGGAAATACAGAAATAGTCCACTTGAGAACAACTTCTAGTTAACAAGTGGGAGTGATTTTCATTTGGGTTGTATCTTTCAAACATGAAATATAACCGATTGAAGCAGTGAATTAAGCAGGAGGATGGAAAGTCTACATATGGCAGAGGAAATTAAGAAAAGTATTCTTTTGTTTTTTCAAGGAAAAGTCCTCATCATATGAACAACTGTTGATATCTGAAGAGCGCATGGAAAATGAACATCTTTTGTAGAAGCCAAACAAGGGAGAAATAATACAGTATATACATGAAAACAAATTCTAAAAGAAAATTTCCTGTGAAGGTCAAAGATGGGAGGGAAGCTGTGGGGGCAGAATAAAAGGCCTGTGTTGTCTTTCGCAGAAGGATGAGAAATTAAAGTTATTATGACAAGAAGAAATCACATGTATGTCGCTGGGCCCCAACTGTAATTTTCTCTATGAATGAGCATTTCAGCTGTCCTTTCTGCCTAGATTTCACTGATTTAATTAACTATTAAATGACAAGTGCAAGATATATAATTTGAACGGAAATTATATTTACAGGGAATGCATCATCAGAAAATTACCTACATTTTTATTCAAGCTTATGTTACATACATTAGAGCATATTTATCAAAGCTGTCTAATTCTAAGACAGCAAACTTAAACTACACAGTCTTAAAATACACCAAATTTATCAATGTACCGAATTTTTCGGATTATAAAACGCACTTTTGCTCCCCCAAATTTTGGGAGAAAGTGAGGGGTGCATCTTATAATCCGAATCTGTGTGGCGTGCTGTAGAGCGGGGGGGGGCTCTGGAGTGGCGTCAGGGGGCTGGAGTGGGTTGGCTGCGGGCTGCTGAGACAGTGGGAGGTCATGTGCTCCTGCTCATTAGTCTCATGTAATATTCACTGCACCCGCTGTCCATCACCTCGGTGCTGAAGCCGCGCCGAGTTGGTTGACAGGGGAGCAGCGCATATTGCATGTGACTGCGCTCTCCCCCCTCCCATCATGAAAATGCCCCCCCGTCACTCTATATGCCCCCTGCTGGCACGCACATGGCCCCCCTCTCTCTATATGCCCCCCTGCTGACATGCACATGACCCCCCAGTCACAATATGCCCCCCTGCTGGCACACACATGGCCCCACCGGTCACTATATGCCCCCTGCTGGCACGCATATGAACCACTATCACAATATGCCCCCCTTCTGGCACGCACATGCCCCCCGGTCACTATATGCCCTCCTGCTGGCATGCAAACTGTGTGACCAGGTCACATGTTCCGATGTCCTGTAAACAGGAAGCGCAACCTAGGAGCTGGGAGCACGGAGCCATCATCAGAAGGTGAGTTAAGTGTTTGCTATTTTATCATGTGCGTACCAGCAGGGGGGCATATAGTGACCCGGGGGCCATGTGTGTGCCAGCAGGGGGGCATATTGTGATGGGGGGTTCATGTGCATGCCAGCAGGGGGCAAAAAGTGAATGGGGGCCATGTGCGTGCCAGCAGGGGGCATATAGTGACTGGGGGGCATGTGCATGCCAGCAGGGGGGCATATAGAGAGAGGGGGCCATGTAAGTGCCAGCAGGGGGGCATATAGTGACCGGAAGGGGTCATATCCAAGATGGGATGGGGGGCAGTGTGCCAACAGCACAGGGGGCAATGTGCCAGCACAGGGGGCAATGTGCCAGTGTGCCAGCACAGGGGGGGCCATGTGCCAGGATGGGGGTTATATAGATACCAGGATGAGGGACATATATATGATTTGTAAGACGGACACTGGCATTATAAGACAGACCCCCATTTAACATAAAAATAATATTTTTTTCTCTTTTTCTTCACCAAATTTGGGGGTGCGTTTTATAATCAGGTGTGTCTTATAAAGCGAAAAATGCAGTAGTTTATGTAGTTTGACAAGAAAGTGCTACACTACCTAGTAGTTGGCTTGCTCTGTATCAGAAATGTGCGCCACTATTTTGACACAATTCTTCTTGCATTTTAAGCCATACATAAAAATAGAATGTGTACGTAACGTGTAACGTGTATTGTACTGAAAAAATGTTTCCATGTACAAACAAATTCATAGGTTTTACTAGGTTAGGTAGGTTGAACTAACTGCCTGACAAAATGCCGTTCCTACGATGTATGTATTCTTTTTAAACCAAAATCCCCCATACTGGTATAATAGTGAAAAAGAGGCATAGGCAATAGAGTTAAATTCATTAAAAACATATTTTTAATAGATAAATTTAAAAAAATATATTCAACAGGGGAATCCTCTTAATACATATGGCTGGGAACAATATCCAAAACCAGGTGATATCACAATGATAAGTAATCTTATTTATCAGCAGCAAAAATAATCCACAGTGTTAAGCAGACAGCAAAATAATGTTCTATGAAATCTCACTACAGATAATTATAAGATATATTGCACGCCTTCAATTATAATGGAACACAAGTTCCTATGGTGCTAAATATCCTAAAAGTCATGAACCTTGCTATAATACTTTAAATAGCCTACCGAGCATTGTAAAGTGCATAGTGCATTTCAATGGTCTGCTAGATATAACATAAGTGAAAGTTATAAATAATAGGGGGCATATTTGAGGAAGCTAGTCAGGCGACATGGCGCTGTCGGGGTCGCTGTGGAACGCTCCTTACCAGGAGAGATATCTATGTAAGTTTATAACTTTCACTTATTTTGCTGTCTGCTTAAACACTGTGGATTATTTTTGCTGCTGATAAATAAGATTACTTATCATTGTGATATCACCTGGTTTTGGATATTGTTCCCAGCCATATGTATTAAGAGGATTCCCCTGTTGAATATATTTTTTTAAATTTATCTATTAAAAAATATGTTTTTAATGAATTTAACTCTATTACCTGTTGAATTTACATCTATTACCTATTATTCTGTTGCAAGGTTGGTTACCAGAGAAGTCTTTTCTGCTTTTTACAAATTTTCTTCAGTGCACACAGAAAAAAAAACCCTACTTATCTCTGTGATTTTTGCAGGGACATGTGGTCAGTGAAAAAACACAGACATGTGAACTTCCTCAGAGATTATACTGTGTTTGTGTTCTATCCGTGAACATCATGGAAAGATCACGTACGTGCAACATGAACGTCTGAATGAGGCTTAAACAGACAATGTTAAAATAGTGTCAAAAATTTCAGGGAGTTGCAATTTGCTCTACATTTTCACAATTTTAAGGGGCATACAACTGACAGCAGTACCTGGTAATCATTTTTTTTATCTAAACCAGCATGCAGATTTTGAAGAAACAGAAGGAAAATTAATTCATTTGACTCTAAAAATGAAATAAAAGACATTCACGTTAATACACTGCAATACTACGAGCCAAGAAAGATATTCTTAATAAAAGCAAGATTCCACAAGAGCGGTTCACAAATTTTGTGAAATTGTCTCAAATTATATCATTGTGTGAAATACCAATTTTAAACCATTGAATTGAAACTCCTACGGATACATAAAATCATTATTGTAATTATCATCTCCTACCCCAAGGCCATAACTATTGTAGCTGTATATATTCTCCAGATTCTACAGAGCTGTAATACAGAACCCAAATATGTCTATGAAGCCCTTCTGTACCTACATATGCCTCAGAGATTATACAGAAGCAAACACTGAATTCTAAATACAACTGAGAAAAACAGGACACTAAATCACTTGTTACAGAGGCATTCAGGCCTGAAGACCATCTTCTCTTTAAGCCCTAGCAGACGATTTTTGCTTTTTTCAATGTAGTTTTTTCCCTTCTCACCTTCAAAGATAATTTTTCAACCATCATAGTCAGACGAGGGCTTGTTTTTTAGGACTGTGCTTTGCTCCATTCTCTTATGAAGCTCCCTCTGTACAAGTCCATTCAGGGATTCGCTGGCAACTGGTCAAGTATCTTTGACGTCATCACCAAAGGCTTTCTAAAACCAGCTTAGGCACTCATGTATGCCTGAGTATTTAAGAAGCATTGCTTCTAAGTGCTGTAGTCAGGTGTCTAATCATCTATTCAGCAAACTACATCTATTTTCTAACTACGGTACACTGACGAGCTATATGCGAGTTTCCTACACGATGGGTTAATTCGTACACTTAAGTAGTATGGTTATAAAAAAGACGTAATGTGTTCCGTTCCAGCAAGACAACATACGTTGAGATTGAAAGATAAATGGTTCAATGACAAGGTAGCAGAGGTGCTGGATTAGCCCCCATAGTCCAATTTTGAGAAGGTGTAGAAGACACCTGGGATCAGATTTCGGTCGAGAGATGCTTGAATCTGACCGAGAGCATGCCCATAAGGATTCAGGCAGTGTTGAAACCCAAAGGTGGATTTACAAAATACTAACAAATTAATAAATTGACATTTAGATGTTTAGAAGCAAAACAGTAACAGTGCAGTGATATTACATGAATATGCATAACTAATCATATACTAAGTGGTTTCAAGTCAAATTTATGTATAAGTTAGCCAATATGATTGCCTACAAAATGAAGGTAGTCTCACGCTTGAAGGATGGTGAGTTATGGAGCATGAAAGTCAAAAGTTCAAACCGTTGTTACCATTTTGCTCATCAGTGTACATAATGGGTAGAGCCAAGTTAAGTATAAATTCAGACAGATGTATGGTATGCACGTTTAACTCCTAATTCTGAGAGTCACTCTGCAACTTTGTGCTTTTACTGAATCAAACATAAAGCACTTTAGATATCTGTTTGAGCTCAGCAGGATGAGTGTTGTTATACTGTCAGCTCTGTCTGTAATCACTCCCCAGCACTTTGATTGACATCTTGCTATTCAGAGCTAGCTGTCAAGTGTCGGGGCATGCTTACAGCAACCAATCACCATTCAGTGGTGGTGAGTGGTGCCGTGAGCGATGACTATAGTCACTCCATGCATGATCCTATGACTGAAAGCTAGCCATTCCCGAGAGAATATAAGTTAATTTTTTTCCCAGTAGCTGCACTTTCGGCAAAGCAGTCAGGCAAAGGTCCTTGGTATCAACCTTACAACACCTACACAGGATTCAATTTCTGTATATGTGAGTCATAAAATGATAAAATGTTTCTGAGAATTAGTATTCGAAGACCTTGTAAATAATTTTAGAAAGCTCAAAGAACATACAACATATTAAATTACAGATAAAACATCTAATAATATAACTGGTGAAAAATTAGAAAATGATCCAAAGAGGAACAGGAGTATTTTAATCAGATTCTAAATTCAAGTAGAGCTTAATATTTATTTTGTTGGGACCTCACCATGCTCAGCCGTCAATTAAAAAGCTGAAGTTAATAGCTTCTGCATAAAAGCCAGCAGAGCTATTTATCACTGTGACCATCCATAACTTAATTCCTGGAGGTTGGCGAGTTGCGAAAACTAGTATGAGTATTGATATGTCCCTGTCTCACCCTCTGTCATCTGGCTCACAGGATCTCACCCTGGAATTTTCAGGGTGATCAGTCTTTGAGAATGATTCATTCCTTTTTAATAGTTAACAATTTGTGATTTAGTTTCGACAGGGATGACAGGTATTGACCACTCTGTGTTTTTAGCTACCACAATTGTGTTCCCGACATTCTTGGCAAATTTCCAGATGCTTCTACCTCTGAAGCGTGGGCAACAGCCTAATATAAAGAAACAGGTTTACGTGATAGAAACTGATTGCATTGAATTTCTGAAAATATTTTTAAATACGAAAAAATTCTGCACATTTGTTTAAATATTTCTCTAATGTCTAACTACATTACAGATGTATTATAAATGAAAGCATGCATCGATTTATACTATGCTTCCAAAAGTGACAAAAAACATTTTCAGGATCAATTGTAGCTGTTGGCAAAAGAGAGAATTTATGAGAAAAGTGAGCAGTGTTATCTATGTAAAGACTGAGTTCCAAAAGAAAATGGGAAATATGTATAAATCTGTAGGATGCAGATATAGTACTTATACTTACAGTATATACTTTATACACATGGTTCATATTGTAAGATTCCTTTTTTGTAATTTCGTAGGCTTGTTAGACACATTTATTGTTAATCCCAAATTGTAGACATCTTCAATAAATCGGACACATCTTGCCACTTATCTGACAAATATGCAGATTATAGCAGCAGAAGTATGAGAAATCATAGGTCACCATAGCAAACTTAATGGGTCCAACAACTTAATGAGAACTCCTCACTAGTGATGAGCGAGCGTGCACGGAAAAGGTGTTATCCGAGCATGCTCGAGAGCTAATAGTATCATTGGCGTGCTCCAATACTATGTTAGAGTCGCCGTAGCTGTTCGGCAGCCGCAACACATGCAGAGATTGCCTCACAAACATGCAATCCCTGCATGTGTTGCGGCTGTAGAACAGTGAGACATTCTAGGAGTTTCGGGGCCCCATACTGGCAAAATTTTGGGGGCCACCTTGAGACTCCACCCAGCCCTGCCTCCACCCCTCGAACTGTCCACAGTCCCACCGCTCTCTCTTGGAAAAACTCCACTTCTCACCAATCACACATTAACAGTTCCTACCACCAGATCACACATATAGCCAGCAGCTTTTGTTTTGGCCAAAAAAAATTTTAAGCAGTCAAAATGACAAGGTAGACTCTCTTGGCCGAGCTCTACTCTACTCTAACCTATTAAACATTTGTTAAAATATCAAATACAATTTAGGTATATTTTTATTTATTTTTCAATTTTTAAAATGACCAATAATATCACATAGAAGGGACAAATACCCCCGCACCATGACCAGACACCATATTACCACCACATAGAGACCTATAATACCACATACAAGGAACAAAGACAGCCACATCATGTCCAGATCACATATTACCACCACACTGACCGAATAATACCACATACAAGGAATAAATACCACCACACCATGACCAAACAACATATTACCACCACAGTGCCCGAATAATCCCACACACAAGGAACAAATACAACCGCACCATGTCCAGACCACATATTACCACCACATAGTGACTAAATAATACCACATACAAGGACAAATACCGCCACACCATGGCTGGACAACATATTACTACCACATAATGACTGAATACTACAATACTGATCATATAATAAAAAAAGCTGCAATACTAATATCACTATAAGTGCCATTATACACAAGAGATCTGTACTTGGTATGCAGTGTCTGTGTACAGGTAATACAGTGATTACAGGTGACATTACAGACAGGAGCTCTGTATATAGTGTCAGTGTCAAGGTAATACAGTGATCACTGGTGACATTATACACAGGACCACTGTATATAGTATACAGTGTATGTAGACAGGAGAATAAGGAGCATATAGTACTATATATGTAAACAATATATCTTTATTAGTACAAATCTTAAAAACAGAGATCAGTAATACAGTGCAATATTAGACATTCCAAATCAAGCACAGAAGGGGAGCCACCGCCCCATTGCCCCCCTGTAAATATGAGCAACTACACACAATGGGAAAAGACAAAAAGCCCCCATGTGAGAAGTAAGGTTGGCAAGCTGAAATATACTGTATATAAGGTAGTCCAACAGCCAAGGTAAGGCTGAAGTAGAAATAATAAATAGTCCAAAATGAAACGATGGATAAGGCAGGTGAGCTTACCAACAAGGAGGGCAAAGGAGGGGAGTCCCGCCAGAAAAAAGAGCCCCGACGCGCGTTTCGTGGCACTGCCACGCCGCTTTCTCAAGGGGATGAGGAGTGAGCCGGTGCAGGACCTTGTAATAACCCCCCTGAACCCGATCACGTGTGCAATCCCGACCAATCCGAGTGGTGCAAGCGGCACATGCGCACTACGACGGGCAGGGCCGGCATGGGGCAGGGCGTCAGGCCAAGTGCGCAAGCGCCGGGCTGAGAACCCAGAGACAGCACACAGGGCACGGAGACGCCCGCCCACATGCCGGGGCCACCAGTACACAGCGCGATGTGCACGGCCACAGGGGAAAACATGTAAAGTGAGTGATAACAGCCGCCAATGAAGTGGCAACAAATACATATATGAAAAATTCAGGGTGTCGCACATAATAAGAGCTGTACAAGGGCACACTAGTACAACGCCATGTCAATATATAAATGCATAAAGGTACCGTCACATTGCGCATAAAAAACAGGTGTTATCAAAAGCATGGGCTCAATGCACAGGTCAAGATATTACAAAAATAATGACAACCACAACATCATAACGATATGTTGCCACACATGATGGAAAAATATATATATACAAAAACAATATGGTATTGGACAACAGCATAAAAAAATACATCTGTCACATATAAATATAGTCCATTTAACATCATATGAGTATAGGCAGCAGGCTCAAGTCCATGGAAGAAGTCCACAATGTCAAATGGCGGGAGATGTTAGTTAATTGCATACGGAGCGAGGGTTAAGGGAGGGCCCATAGATGAAGAGTGTTACTGATAATAATAAAAATAGAAAAGAAAAAAAGAAAAAACATGACATTAAAAACACAAAAAATCTGGAAGGGTAATGATGGGAAACAACGAGAGCAAACCAAAAAGGCTGAAAGCTAAAGATAGGGAGCGAGAATCAAAGCTTCATTAAGACCTCTAGGGGTCGTCAAGCAAAACGATCCATTTAGATTCGATCTGTGCTAGATGTTTCTTGTGGTCACCACCTCTGATGCCAAGATGGATTGCATCAATCCCCCTAACTGAAAGCAATTTTTCATTACAGTTATGGTGTAGCCTAAAATGGCAGGGGATTGATTTTAAGTCAGTTACCGTGGACACTGTCCTGGCCGCGCCAATGTCCCGCACATGCTCTTTTACACGGACTCTAAGTTCACGGGTGGTAAGACCAACGTATATCCTTGGACATGGAGAAGTCGCATAATATATCACATTAGTGGTACTGCAGGTTATAAGTTGTCTAATTTGAAAAACCCTAGAGCCGTCACTTGAGATGAAATCAGAGCAGCGAAGGACATTGGCGCAAGCAAGACAGTGCCCACATGGAACACATGCACCTATACCAAAGATGTTGGTTGGAGCAGGAATATAATGGCTCTTAACCAACATGTCACTGAGATTCATACACCTTTTAGGAGTCATAAGAGGAAAACTGCTCAAGGCAGCATGCAGGGAGGGTTCAGTATGAAGAATGGACCAATGTTTTTTAAAGATAGAGCGCATGTTCTCCCACTCATGATTGTAGGTGGAAATAAATCTGATATGTCCACCGCTGCGTATGGTCCGACGTCGAGTAGTAGAGTGCAGTAACTCACTCCGTGGGGTTATCCGGGCACGGTCATAACCAGCTTTGATGGATCTACGACTATAGCCGCAAGCCATAAATCTCTGTTTAAGGTCACCCGCCTGTGACTCGAATTTGGTCTCGGAGGAGCAAATTCGGCGCATCCTGAGAAACTGTCCGATCGGGATGGCCCTTACGGTGGCTGGATAGTGAGCAGAGGTAGCATGTAGCAGAGAATTGACGGCGGTCGGCTTCCTGAACACATCCGTCTGGATGCGCCGGTCTGACGTCACAGCCAGGCTTGCAGACTGCACCTGTGCGGCCACCCACCTTGTGAATCCCAGCCCCGCAGTGTGTTATGCATTATGCAGAGTGCGGGGCTGGGATTCACAAGCAGGGCGGCCGCACAGGCGCAGTCTGCAAGACTGCATCGGAGGTCAGATGGCCAGAGCTCACTGCGCCTGCACCAGACAGTACTACACAGCGCAGGCGCCGGATTTCATGCGAAAACAGCGTGATGGGGGCGGCGCCTGGCGCCCCTGAAGATTTGAGTGACGGCAGTGTGGCGTTTGAAGCAGGGGGGTGAGGACCTGCCTCCCTGGCGAAAGACAGGTATTTTGGAGAAGTTATAGAAAGCTTTATTTTGGGAATACATGCACCAAAAACTAAAAGAGCCACCTTGTTAGAATGCAGCATTACTGCTGCACAAGGTGGTTCTTTTAGTTTATAACGGCTAGAGGGGGTGACAGTGTCCCTTTAACCCCTTTTAACATGTAAGGCGCCATGGAATAAATGTAATATAATAATAATAAATAATAATAATAATAATAAAACACTATACTTTTTTATAATAATATTCATTATTCAGTATTTTAGGTAAATAAATTTGTGCTTATTAAATAGCTAAAATTTATATATTAAATTATATAATTCTGGGTGCATGTTGCCACCACTATAAGGAGCCATCTGTAACTAAACTTTTATAGTACAACTTGTACAGATAGCATTTGAGATTTACAAATTTTCACTCCAACTTTGAAATTGCAGCACCAAGAAGCAAGAGTTGTGGAATTGTGGAAATCACAGGATGCATAGACATGATAGTACCACCAATTTTCACACATTGTATGAGGTTTTTATAATGCAGCTATAATTCAGTGCTTTTCTTTCTCTAAAAAAATGCTGCATATGTAGACTTAAAATTTGGTTTCAATTGTCCTCAAAACGCTATTTTATTAGCCTACTGGCTTGTCCAGAAGATCTCTAGCAAACTGCAAATGGGCAGTAATGTTCTTTTTGAAAAGCAGTAGTTTTCTCCTTGCAGTCCTGCCATGCACATCATTGTTGTTCAGTGTCCTGATTGTGGATTCATGGACACTAACATTAGCTATAATGAGAGAGACCTTTATGTTGTGAAATTGGATTTTGGGCTCCCCCGGTGGCCACTGGTGGAATTGAACTGGTGTGCATCATCCTCTCTGTTCACCTGTTTCCATCAGGATGTGGGAGTCGCTATTTAGCCTTGATCCTCTGTCACTTCCATGCCGGTCAACATTGTAATCAGAAGCCTTTCTGTGCATGTTCCTGCTGCTAGACAACTCCCAGCTAAGTTGGACTTTTGTCCTTGTTTGTTTTTGCATTTTGTTCCAGTTCACAGCTGTAGTTTCGTTTCTGTGTCTGGAAAGCTCTTGTGATCTGAAATTGCCACTCTGATGTTATGAGTTAATACTAGAGTCTTAAAGTAATTTCAGGATGGCGTTTTGATAGGGTTTTCAGCTGACCATGAAAGTGCCCTTTCTGTCTTCCTGCTATCTAGTAAGCGGACCTCAATTTTGCTAAACCTATTTTCATACTACGTTTGTCATTTCATCTAAAATCACCGCCAATATTTGTGGGGGCCTCTGTCTGCCTTTCGGGGAAATTTCTCTAGAGGTGAGCCAGGACTATATTTTCCTCTGCCAGGATTAGTTAGTCCTCCGGCCGGCGCTGGGCGTCTAGGGATAAAACGCAGGCTACGCTACCCGGCTACTGTTAGTTGTGCGGCAGGTTTAGTTCATGGTCAGTTTAGTTTCCATCCTTCCAAGAGCTAGTTCTTATGTTTGCTGGGCTATGTTCTCTTGCCATTGAGAACCATAACACCTTTAGTTGCCTAGAGGTCATCTTAGGCTTCTTCGTGACTCTGCAGGCTATTATACAGCGTGCTTTTAAAGTGATCTTTGTTGTTCGACCAGTCCTGAGGAAGGTAAAAATATTTTTTAATTTCTTCCATTTGTACTCAATGTGATTGTGGATTGGTGGAGTCCAGCTTGATGAACGACAACAATTTTTCTTCTGAGGTCCTCGAAAACCTCTTTGTTCATACCACCTTATACTTTCACAAACAAGTATAGTGAAGATCAGGCTTTGATAGCTCCCTGTTCATTAAATAAAACAGGTCGCCCACTCAAATCTGATTGTCATGCTACTGATTAAAAACACCAGACTCTAATTTCATCTTTAAATTATCTGCTAATCCCAAAGGTTCATTTACCTTTCCAAGTCACAGACGTGATATTGGATCAGTTTCCTCATTTAAAAAATGGATAATATAAAATATTTTTGACTGGTTTCTTTTATTTGATTTTCTTTATCTACTTTTAGGACTTGTGTGAACAGCTGATGTAGTTGTAGGTCAAATTAATGCAGACAAATGGAATTTTTTTAAAAATGTAAAAACTTTTAAGCACCACTGTATATATCTAGTTTCTCTACACTACTGCTGCATGGCAAGGTTTGGAAAGTGTTTCCGTTAAGGCATTGTTCACAGCTGCACTGTTCCATTATAAGAACGAAAAAACAAAAAGTAAGGGCAGTGATTGAACTTCCAGATGTCAGACAACAATGGAATCGACAGACCTTTTTAACATTAGTATGGTCAGTTTTCCCTCATTGAGTGTTATGGAAGTGTTTCAGTCATCCAATCAGGTTGGTAACGCTTTTTTCTTTACTAAGTGTAGTTGGTGAGCTTAGATATCATGACGTAGAGCAGCATTTAAGAAAGCATAACATAGACCAATATGAAGCCCAGTGCAGCAGGAGGGAGGCCTTTAAGTGCAGTAACTGTCTCATGGTTATGGTTATATCCAGCTGCCTTCATCATAAAACAGGTAATACTGCAATCCTGTGATCAACATTAAAAGGCAGGATGGGTGTTGAACAAATTATCCATGGGCATCCTCTGGCATTTAAGCCTTCTTCTAACAGCTGCAAGAATAAAATGAAGGCTCACGCAGAAGAGATGCTCTATATTATTCATCGTAAGACATAGCTGATAGTCAGCCGGCAAAAACCACATGAACATAATGGTCCTGATTCATTATGTTTGGCGTTTCGTACGTCTGTCTTAGTAAGGGACATGTAGGAATAAGATGCGCAATATTCAATAAGAGACATATGCCTCTTAATGAATTCAGTGCATCTTATCACTGGCATGTGATTTAAGTCGGGGACTAGAGTAACATTTCTGGCTAAAGAAACTGCACTTTTGCTGAATTAGGCGGGAGTAGCTATAACCCATCCCTGCTCTTTATTTTTGTTGGAGCTGCTTGAAACCGTTGTGAAAATGGCAAAATTTGTAACCACTTATAAACTTTTCAAAATTGTGCTGATGTTAAACTGCACTATGGCTGAACATTGCTCTATGCTTGGCTTATCCATTATGGCATATACACAAAAAGTCCTATAGGCAGTTAAGGGAGCACTTTTGGCACCATCAGACCCCATGTGTACAGCAATATTTTTTGATGCATGCAATGTTTCTAGGGGAGAATACCTGTGTACATATGTGCTGTCTGATGGAGCATGACATAATTTCTGTAACATGTGGAATCCAACAGAGAAAGCCCTTCTGTGTGAAAATGTAGGCATACATAGATACAGCAGAGGACTCATTCTCCACATTCACAGCCCTATTATATCTCTGAATCAAAGAGAGCAATAATACATGAGTTGTAAAAGTAAGCACTACATAAGGAAGGAGTACCTGTAGTGGGACCTGTAGCTATATCAAGACTAGGGCCCCATCACGGATGGCAGTCAGTGAATTCCTACCGCTCGCCTCTTCTCGAAATATATGTAGGTCCTGCAGAGCAGATGCAGCTGCATCTACTATACATTTATATCAGATCCCCAAGCTATGCCACTAAATGTAAGAGATGGGAATACCCCTTTAATAACCGCATGGCCCAGATATCTGGCCTACATGTCATCAAAATTGATAGCCTTGGTGTAGACTGAATAAATAATAATAAAATGCATGCTTTATAAAAGTAATGTAATAATTTACCATGCTTAATAATAAAAGTGTCTTCTAAAATTCTGGGGAAAATGGTTAGGCACGTAGTGTATGTTAACAAGTGTGCAGCTGACATAATGCCACCATGAAATAGGATTCAGCACTTGAATCAATGTTACCATGCTGCAGAGCTGCTATTTTCCGAACTGCAGGTGCACTCTATGCAAATGGTAACGCTGTAATTCACTGGTGTACAACAAGCACTCTGTTCTAATCAGGCGTAATAGAAAACTGTAAGCCCTCCAGCCATGTGCTCGGAGAATGGTCTCTTCATGCTCCCTTCCTGGCCTGCTGTGTAAGAGGGTCTAACTTCAAGCATGTCAAGGTTAGCACAAGGCAGCTCAATCTGAAAGGAACGCAGATTCAAAGAGCCCAGGATCCTGGCTTTTATCCATATAGCAGGATCAGCCAAAGGGCAGCGCTGCTCACTCAGTGCTGGATTTACCAGCACAGACTGATTTCTCCTTTCGGGATCGTTCTCTGGGACCTATCATTATATTACAACTCTCCCTTATGTTTCTCCAACACATGTGAGAGATAAAAGTCTATGCTACAAGGCAGAGCTTGAAAAAGTCAAGTAAAACGGCCAATTTCATGTGATTCTGTAGAAATAATGTATTTAAATTAGCTAAAAAAAAATAGTCGACCTTTCAGTCAGCAATCAAAACGATATAGGGGATCATGGCGCATCTGGTTTCTATTTGGAGTGAGCTGAGAGGAAGTGCGTTATCATTCATTTTTACGATTTCCCTTTCTACTTTTCATCGTTAGATCGTTATTTAATACTGCTCAGCGCAGTTAGCTGCATGTGACAAGTACAGAACATTTCTCAAAACCTAAAAATAAAATATGAAGTGTACGAAAAAAAAAGCTAAGGCTTCTTTCACACTAGCGTCGGGCTCAGCCCGTCGCGGTGCGTCGGACCGAGGTTCCCAACGCTAGCGTTGTCTCCGCCGCACAACGGGGGCAGCGGATGCATTTTTCCAGCGCATCCGCTGCCCCATTGTGAGGTGCGGGGAAGTGCGGGGAGGTGGGGGCGGAGTTCCGGCCGCGCATGCGCAGTCGGAAAAAGCGGACCGTCGTGAGCAAAAAACGTTACATGTAGCGTTTTTTGGTCCCGACGGTCCGCCACAACACGGCGCAACCGTCGCACGACGGTTGCGACGTGTGTCAATCCGTCGCAATACGCCGCTTAATGTAAGTCTATGGGGAAAAAACGCATCCTGCAAGCACTTTTGCAGGATGCGTTTTTTCGGCAAAACTACGCATTGTGGCGGATTGCAGTTAACGCCAGTGTGAAAGTAGCCTTAGTTGTTCTGTAGACAATTAGCAATTTCATTTAGACACATTTTTTTCCACAAAATGTGGGTGAAGACCACTTATGTCACTCTGATACCTGCCATTGGAGTAGTGTCCCAGCGGCCCTAGAACACAGACTTGACTTGTTCTATATATGTACAACAGTGGGAAAGTTGGGGAAGAAATCTCAGCATATCAAAACTTTCCATGCAGGATTCTAGAAACGTACATTATGTGGCATAATATTTCCTAATATTCTGATTATAATGCCAGATTACATTTGCATCAATGCTTCTGTTCCTTTTGGAGCCATGACAGCTTTAGTGGAGTACTCATCAAAGTGATTCCAAGAAATCCTGATGGATCCCATTGACTTCTAATGCATTTGTCACATTCCCATTCTTTTTGATGGTAACAATAATACTGATGACTATCCTGTTCTTGCCACTGAACGACGAAAATACAACAGAACAGAGACCAAGGGTAGTGTGCACATAGCCTAATGCAACCTGCCATAGACAAATAGATTATTTAGCCTCCTATGAAATTAGACATAGAAGGCGCCTCTTATAGGGAAATCGAAGCGTAAGCTCCACTGTGGGGGTATTAGTAAAATATTTGAAAATATTTGCCCGCTAGAATTGACTACGAATTGATTAGAATGACCTGGTTTATCGGCCATCTGAGTAATCTGTGCTTGCTGGACGGGAACAATGAGAATCAGCTCTTACCTAATAGCATTGGTGGTTCTTCTTTTTATTGGTCTAGTGTGATGTCACATGTGCGTCATGACACAATGATGTCATCATGTCAAACCGGCTAATAAAAAAGCTGCAGAAGCCGTCATGTAAGAGACCGTTCTCATGATTCCGTTAAGCGGCCACAGATGCCGGACGTGGCCAATGGCATGGTTCACATGAATTAATTCGCACAATTCTACTGCCCAGTCCTGCGGAATAATGTTGGCATCATACAAGCAATGGGAAATACCTGTATGGGTACACTGACTAACAGCCACATATATACAGTTATTGCGATATACAAAACCTATTGCCTATGGAGAAGCAGCACAATATTAGAGTAGGTTCACACGACCATATGAAAAATCATTCAGAGTTTTATCCACAAAAGAGGGACTTTTTTTCTCACCTGTCATCCGTGAGCTGTCAGTATACAATCTGTTTTTTGTTTGTTTTTCACAGCAGCAGCTTATAATAATTTATAGGACCATTTACAGGTTCCTGTGTTTCAGAACTGCAATGTATCAGTAAAAATTGGATGTTATACTGTGGATCTTTATGGCATCTGATTTTTTTTCTCGCACCCATAACTTTGAATAAGTGAGTCTCATCCAAAACGCAGAGAAAAACCATGCATGCTCCAATTTTTTTCACCCACAGATTCGGTCAGTGAAAAAATGACTCATCTGTGACGCCTCATGGAATAACATTGGTCAGAATGAGATTTATTTTTTTTACTGGACAGGACTCGGACCGAAAATATGGTCGTGTGCACGTACCCGTACAGTGAAGAAATAGTGAACGGAGAGCAACTGACAGTAAGGGAGGTAAAAAAAAAATATATATATATATATATATATATATATATATATTTATTTCACCCTACATGCATCAGCAAATACTCAGAAAAGAATTTAACAAAATCTGCATGATTTGGTGAGCATTTGAAACTCCCTGGGGGAGATCCAAGTATGAACATTCACTT
Source organism: Ranitomeya variabilis (assembly GCF_051348905.1). NCBI lineage: Eukaryota > Metazoa > Chordata > Amphibia > Anura > Dendrobatidae > Ranitomeya > Ranitomeya variabilis. Next base: position 159,350,504 of record NC_135234.1, read on the forward strand.
ACAGTTCAGTTATCAAAGCTGTTTTACTAATATTAACTCTTCAATACTAATAATAACATTGATAATAAGGGTAGTGACAAGTCCCTAATATGAAACAAGAAAAATACGGCAGGTAATCAACTACATTTCTGTTTTAAACAAGTCAGAGCTTTTAGGCACTCTCCAACTATCCAGCTTTTATTTAACCTGACAAAACAGCCAAGTTTGTGTTGGAAATTAACTTTATTTGTTCAGTTACATTGTGCTTCATTGGAGTAATGGGTAGATAAGCTGCAACATGAGCCAGAAGCAAGCTGGAGGCTACTGTCATGGAGAGCAAGAGTAGGGCAAGCATGGTAACTAAAATGTGTAACACTTTGTTCCTAGTCCCATTTATTCATCTGCTCTATGCAATCACTTGGAATCTATTCTGTGTCACAAAACTTTCAGTGATGAGGAGTAGAGATGAGAAAATATGTTCAAAAAACAAACGCCAAACATAAATTTGGCACGAATATGGCAAATTATGATTCATGATCGAAAACACAAGCAAATTTTCATAAAACCGGGAAAAATCGGTAACATTCGGTAAAAGTGCGGGAAAATATTTGCGTTGCCACTAAAGTATTTTGAGTACTTTGGCTAGCATAGTGGTGGTGTATGATGAGTGTAGGGCACGTGTTTGATGAGGATAGGGGTTGGGGACATTCAGTGTCTCCCACTCACACACTAACTCCTCATCTCGGCCCCTATGTGTCGGTGTCCTCCGAGGTTCAGTTGTAGGCCCGGGCACTATGCTTAGAGCATAGAAGCAGGAAAAACACATAAGGCTCTTAACAATCAGCCTAAACATTGTAGTTTAACAATAGTTTAGTAAAATAATTTGTTATATAGCCTATGTAATGGAATAGTGTGGGACACACTGTATACGTGTACCAAGTAAAACCACGAAAAAAACACAGTGCAATAGTCCAAAATTAGACAAATAATGCAAAATTTATTAAATATATAAACGATCTCTAACAAATAGGTGAGATAAAATTGTTTACATGACATGCTCTGAAAGGTACATAAACATGAATCACAAATAAAAGAGCAACATACCAGCTGGAGATACACAGGATGCCACGCCATCTCCCACCCACCCCAAAGCGTTTCGGAAATTTTCTTCCTTAGGGGGCATGCCATGATACAGGGAAATAACAATTTATAGCTGCCATACCTGAAAAGTCAACCAATCACCCTCCGCAAACCAGACACACCGACCGACGCTGATGCACACGGGCCCATGTGACCATACGTCAGACGGCGGACAGAAGTGGAGGAGACCAAGCTGAATAGTGGTCGGTACATGCACGAAAGTCTTCCGGCGGCCATATAGAGTCAGGGCAAAGCACCAGTAAGTATTATATTATTGTATGTAAATAAGTTACTAGATGTAAATATTGTATGATATTTTGATTTATCTAGTGAGCATCAGCATCAGCCGGTGTGTCTGGTCCCCATTATACTCTGGTGAAATTGAAACCACTTTGTTGGTGTCTCCCACTAATTTTTGGAAATGTGTACACTCCTGGTTGGGTGTCCATCTGCTGGGTTGCCTGTAGTGGAAGACGTGTCGGCCCTATTATACTATTTCTACTGTGGTGAAATTGATGCCACTTTGGTCGTGTCTGCCACTAAGTGTTTGAAATGTGAACACTCCTGGTTGTGTGTCCATCTGCTGGGTTGGCTGTCGTGGAAGAGATGTCGCTCCCCATTATACTTATTTCTACTGTGGTGAAATTGATGCCACTTTATTGGTGTCTGCCACTAAATTTTGGAAATGTGTACACTCCTGGTTGGGTGTCCATCTGCTGGGTTGGCTGCAGTGGAAAACGTGTCGGTCCCTATTATACTATTTCTACTCTGGTGAAGTTGATACTACTTTGTTGGTGTCTAGCATTAATTGTTGGAAATGTGAAAACTCATGGCTGGTCTACATCTGCTGGGTTGGCTGTAGTGGATGAAATGTCGTTCCCAATTATACTTTTTTTACTTTGGTGAAATTGATGCCTCTTTGGTGGTGTCTGCCCCTAATTATTTTAAATTTCAAGACTTCTGGTTGGGTCTCCTTCATGTGCGTTGTCTGTAGCAGTAGGCCTCTGAGACTGGCGGGCCTCCACTTCCTTTGAGTCAACTGTCAGTGTTACTATCCTTGCATTTTTCTGACAATTGTAGTCTACGAAACTGATATTTGTGCCACCTGAGTGTGGCTGAGCAAAAAAGCAGGTTGGGCTGTTGCATGTGGTATCAGGGATCCCTGCACAGCAGGCCTACATCGATGCCTCACCAACCTCATCTTAATTTGACGTTCAATTCAAAGCTGTAAATGCTGGCCCAGAGCCTGATACCTCAAGCATGGCTGATTGCTGCCGTGTCATTCTAGAATTTGTACTGTGGGTGAATTGAGGCCACTTTCCTGGTGTTTGCCCCTATTTTGATGTGTTTTTGCAGCTTTTGGGAATGTTTAAAGGTGTTGTACATGCATTTGTTTTTCCCTCCCATTGCCTTCAATGGCGTTCGGCGAATATTCAACGAATAAACTGGCGAATATTGCAAAATTGGCGATCGTAATCCAAACCGAACATTGAAATATTTGTTCATCCCTAATGAGGAGGAAAGAGATGGATAAGTATCTGAACATTACATCCATAAGTTGTATGTCCAAATGCAGCTAAAAAATATGACATTTAGTGCAGCCTGCTAAGGATTCATTGGATGCGTGTGAACCATTTGAAATGTTCTACTAAAATAATTAAAGTGCATATCCACTAATTTGACTTCATGATTTGCTAACCCAGAGTGGGTGCAAGAACAAAAGGACTTCAAAAGGGGTGTCTCTAACCGTGGAGACACATAAGTCTGCATAGGAGCTCAATACACAAAACAGAATATCTTTCATCAAAGCTATTTGCAAAGTTGATCCATCCATAAAAAAATAATTTATAATAATACATTTCAGCTTGAAAAAAATATATATTTGCCAATACTTTGGGCCCAAGGCAGAGGGAAAAGCCAATCAAACTACACCGTATTTCATCAGTCTTAGCGCTTCAATTATGGCTGACAACGCACGTATCTTTTTTCTGTTTCCAACACTTTAATAACAGTGATTTGCAGTAATTGAGTATTTCTAGCTTATCAGCTAAAGATATTGTTGTAGAAAAAACAGACGACAGACAAGCTGATGTTACATTGGATAACCTGATATGAACTCTTGTGTACATGTTACAGCTCAGTAGATGGGATGCTCCGCTGTCAGTGCTGCCTCACTTAAATCCTCAATTAGATCGGTTCATGATGCTGAATAGTAAAGAGCGATAATATCATTAATGCAAGGGGGATCATGGAAAAATACACTTTACTTTTAGAATTTTTGCTAGAAAATTAAACACCTAAACGATCTCTGCATATTACTGTAAGGACAATCTTTTTTCACACCCCCAACGTTATTTAATAAGCTATATGGACCCCAAAATGGTGCCACAGAAAACTACAACTTTCCCTGCAAAAGAATAAGTACTCATGCCAAAATGTAAATGAAAAATAAAAAAAATGCCATGGCTCTCAGAAAATGAAATGGCCAAATTTGGGCAGTCCATAAAAAACTAAAATTTCATTTACCCTGCTCTCTATGCTAAGCGCTTGCACCGAGGTTCAGTGGAAATCTCCATAATACGTGATTCAGATGGAACCCCAGGTGGGATTCCCTCTAATGGGGCAAATGGAGGCACTGTGGTCACCGGCTGGCCTATGATTCGGAAGTGTCAGTCTTTTTAGGCGTGCATAAAAGTGCAGTCGGCCACAGTTTTGTCCACTTCTGAAAAGAACAACGCTGTACAGATGCCAGATGGAGTCTAGAGTGTCCTCGGGCATTTCATTTGAATCACGTCACTCGAAGATTTAGATGGTAACACCAATGTAAGTGCTCAGCGTAGAGCGCCAGATAAATATGATCCCAAATGTTATGTAAAATGTTCCCAACAAAAGCTTCAACTAAAACAAAAAAAAAGCAAGTCGCCACTTAGGTCCGTCATCTGTTAACAAATATAGGGAACTTCCACGTTACTGGTAGTACAAAGACTCTGGAAAAGCAAAGTGGCTCCTCACTCTACAAAAGAAATTCTGTGCTCTCAAATCCAAATGCACCCTCTCTTCTGGGCCCCACAGTGTGCTTAAACCACATATAGAATCCACATGTTTGACATTTCTGTAGCGATTAGAGCCCACCTAATTTACGGGTGCATGTCTCCCGAATCATGAGCTGGGCATAACGTACTGGTCACTATCAGTTAATGGTCAGTACAATGGCAGTTTGCAATTTTCACTCGGCAACATCCACTGCTGCTTGTTTCTGGATAACTCCAATGGAGTGAAAATTTTCACTACACCTGCATATAAATTCCCAAAGGGGTATCATTTCCAAAATGAGGTCACTTGAGGGAGAGATTCTGCTCTTCTAGCACTTGGGGCTCTGTATATGTAGACGCAAACTATTCTAGGAAAATCTGTGCTCCAGGAGGCAAATAGCGCTTCGTCCCTCCAGTCTTGTCGTGTGGCTAAGCAGTACTGTACAGCCACATATGGAGTATTGCCACGTTCAGTAGAAATTGTGGGACAAATTTTGGTGCTATTTTTATCCACTTCATGTGTGAAAATGTTAAATATGGGGTTAACAACATCTTGGTGGTAAAAATGTAATTATTTTTTCTTCACTGCACAATAGTATACAATTCCGTAACACACCCGTGGTGCCAATATGATCACTGCTCCTCTAGATGAATTTGTTAAGAGATATAGTTTGTAAAATGGTGTCACTAATGGGGGTTCTGTTGTGCTGGCACCTCAGGGGCTCTTCCCCAGTGGGTCATGGCACCCGCAAACTATAGCATTATAATCTGCACTATAATATGGCGCTCGTTCCCTTCTGAGTTTGCACTGTGCCTGAAACGTATTTCCAAAGTACATGTAGGATAATGGTGCACTCAGGAAAAAGTGGACCTCATTTTGTTGTAAAAATTTCTCCTATTAGTCCTTAGAAAAATTAAAAAAAAAACTTGGGACTAAAACATTTCAGTGGTAAAAATGTAATTTAGTCTTTCTTCACCACTGAATGGTATAAAATTCTGTGAGGTACATGTTGTGTCAATATGATCACTGCACCCCTAGATGAAATCATTGGGGGGTATAGTTTTTAAAATGAGTTCACCTATGGGGCATTTCTTTATTTTGGCACCTCAGGGGCTCTGCCAATGTGACATGGCACCTTCAAACCAATCCAGCAAAATCTGAACTCCAATATGGTGCTTCTTCCCTTCTGAGCTTTGCACTGTGATTCGAAAGTTGGGTATCGGCGTACTCAGAAGAACTTGCGCAACAAATTTTTATAGTGCAATTTCTCCTGTTACCCTTATGAAAATGCTAAATTTGAAGCTAAAAAACATTTTTGTGGGAAAAGGGTGATTTCTTTATTTTCACGGCTCAACATGATAAACTTCTATGAAGCACCTGGGGGTTCAATGTGCTCACCATACATCTACTTAAGTTCCCTGAGGGGTCTAGTTTACATAATGGTGTCATTTGTGGGGGATTTAGGCACATCAGGGGCTCTCCAAATACGGCATGGTGCTAACAAATTGTTACAGCAAATTTTGCATTCAAAAAGTTAAATGGCGCTCCTTCTCTTCCGAGCTCTGCCGTGCACATAAACAGTGGTTTTCCCTCAGATATGGGGTATCGGCATGTTCAGGAGACATTGCACAACAAATTTTGGGATCTATTTTTTCCTGTTATCCTTGCAAAAATAAAAACAATTGGCTCTAAATTAAAATTTGTGTGAAAAAAGGTAAATGTTGAGCACCTGAAGGGGTAATACACTTCTTGAATATGGTTTCATATTTGTTGGAAAAATGAGAAATGGTCATCTTTTAACCCTTATAACTTCCTAGCAAAAAAAAAATGTTGTTTGAAAAATTGTGCTGATGTACAGTAAACATGTGGGAAATGTTATTTATTAACTATTTTGTGTGACATATCTCTCTGATTTAAGGGCATAAGAATTCAAAGTTTGAAAATTGCTAAATTTTTGGCAAACTTCTTTTTTTTTCACAAATAAATGCAAGTCATGTTGAAGAAATATTACCATGATCATAAAGTACAATATGTCATGAAAAAACAGTCTCAGCGTTCCAAAGGAATTAAGCAGGTAAAAAACAGTCAGGTGCTGCTAATCACATGCCTTGTGTTACGTCTATGAGGGGCCACAGGCTCAAAATGGATATCTCAGACAGATTTGGCACAATCTGGCAGGTTCCAGAGGAACCTCGTCTTTCACCCTTTAAGCCCTGTACAGAGATCTGGATTTAAAACGGGGTCCATTGGGTTGCTTCCATGAAAGAAATTGCTTCCTCCACTATCGGGAGGAGTGAAACAGAGGCAAGAGAGCAGTTGGGTAGCCGGGTCAGGATCAGGAGGTCGGTGTAGGGACAAAATTGAAAAGAATGAGAATAGTCAAAAAGCAAAGAGAGGTCAAAAGTTAGGACTGTCCAATGGGAGAATAGCAAGTCAAGTTACACAGGAGCAGATTAGAATATAACTAGCAGTGGACAGCAGGATTTCTGGATCTTAAATAGCTTGCAGCCCCACCCAAACCACACTGCAGTTAACCATGTCTCCCAGTAGATGGGACTACAAGTAGGGATGAAAGTACTCATGGAAGTTCGGGTTCTGGCACTGAACCCGAACTTGAACCCCACTGAAATCAATGGTGACATGAAATTTCTCACTGGAAAATTTCTCGCTCTCACTGTAAAACGGACTTCCAGGAAAAGTTTGTGTTCGGAGTTCAGCCCCTATTGTCCAATACGAACCCCAAACTTTACAGTTCGGGATCACTCATTGCTAACTAGGAGTCCCTAAGAACACAAAACTAGAACTGTCGCCCCATGTCACCTGCAACGACAACGAGATGTCGCTTGATGATAGAAGCAAAGGCAAAAAGGGCAGGCACTGAAACAGATTTCAAACCTTGATTAATAGTTCATCATGAAGTGTGACACTGATGTAAAAGCAGTTTTGGCAGTTTGCGGTTTTGGAGCATACAGACATCTATTAACCCCTTCATGACCCAGCCTATTTTGACCTTAATGACCTGGCCGTTTTTTGCAATTCTGACCAGTGTCCCTTTATGAGGTAATAACTCAGGAACGCTTCAATGTATCGCAGCGATTCTGAGATTGTTTTTCGTGACATATTGGGCTTCATGTTAGTGGTAAATTTAGGTCGATAATTTCTGAGTTTAATTGTGAAAAAAAAGGAAATTTGGCGAAAAGTTTGAAAATTTCGCAATTTTCACATTTTGAATTTTTATTCTGTTAAATCAGAGAGTTATGTGACACAAAATAGTTAATAAATAACATTTCACACATGTCTACTTTACATCAGCACAATTTTGGAAACAAATTTTTTTTTTGCTAGGAAGTTATAAGGGTTAAAATTTGACCAGTGATTTCTCATTTTTACAACAAAATTTACAAAACCATTTTTTTAGGGACCACCTCACATTTGAAGTCAGTTTGAGGGTTCTATATGGCTGAAAATACCCAAAAGTGACACCATTCTAAAAACTGCACCCCTCAAGGTGCTCAAAACCACATTCAATAAGTTTATTAACCCTTCAGGTGTTTCACAGCAGCAGAAGCAACATGGAAGGAGGAAAAAATGAACATTTAACTTTTTAGTCACAAAAATGATCTTTTAGCAACAATTTCTTTACTTTCCCAAGGGTAAAAGGAGAAACTGGACCACGAACGTTGTTGTCCAATGTGTCCTGAGTACGCTGATACCTCACATGTGGGGGTAAACCACTGTTTGGGTGCACGGCAGGGCTCGGAAGGGAAGGAGCGCCATTTGACTTTTTGAATGAAAAATTGGCTCCAATCTTTAGCAGACACCATGTCGCGTTTGGAAAGCCCCCGTGTGCCTAAACATTGGAGCTCCCCCACAAGTGACCCCATTTTGGAAACTAGACCCCCCACGGAACTTATCTAGAAGCATAGTGAGCACTTTAAACCCCCAGGTGCTTCACAAATTGATCCGTAAAGATGAAAAAGTACTTTTTAAAAAAAAAATATATATATATTTTAGCCTCAATTTTTTCATTTTCACATGGGCAACAGGATAAAATGGATCCTAAAATTTGTTGGGCAATTTCTCCTGAGTACACCGATACCTCACATGTGGGGGTAAACCACTGTTTAGGCACATGGTAAGGCTCAGAAGGGAAGGAGCGCCATTTGACTTTTTGAATGAAAAATTATCTCCATCGTTAGCGGACACCATGTCGCATTTGGAAAGCCCCTGTGTGCCTAAACATTGGAGCTCCCCCACAAGTGACCCTATTTTGGAAACTAGACCCCCCAAGGAACTTATCTAGAAGCATAGTGAGCACTTTAAACCCTCCGGTGCTTCACAAATTGATCCGTAAAAATGAAAAAGTACTTTTTTTTCACACAAAATTTCTTTTAGCCTCAATTTTTTCATTTTCACATGGGCAACAGGATAACATAAATCCTGAAATTTATTGGGCAATTTCTTCTGAGTACGCTGATACCTCATATGTGGGGGTAAACCACTGTTTGGGTGCACGGCAAGGCTCGGAAGGGAAGGCACGCCATTTGACTTTTTGAATGAAAAATTAGCTCCAATCGTTAGCGGACACCATGTCACGTTTGGAGAGCCCTTGTGTGCCTAAACATTGGAGCTCCCCTACAAGTGACCCCATTTTGGAAACTAGACCCCTCAAAGAACTTATCTAGATGCATAGTGAGCAATTTAAACCTCCAGGTGCTTCACAGAAGTTTATAAAGCAGAGCCGTGAAAATAAAAAATAATTTTTCTTTCCTCAAAAATGATTTTTAGCCCGGAATTTTTTATTTTCCCAAGGGTAAAAGGAGAAATTGGACCCCAAATGTTGTTGTCCAGTTTGTCCTGAGTACGATGATACCCCATATGTGGGGGTAAACCACTGTTTGGGAGCACGGCAGGGCTCGGAAGGGAAGGCATGCTTTTTGAATGGAAAATTAGCTCCAATCATAAGTGGACACCATGTCGCGTTTGGAGAGCCCCTGTGTGCCTAAACATTGGAGCTCCCCCACAAGTGACCCCATTTTGGAAACTAGACCTCCCAAGGAATTAATCTAGATGTGTGGTGAGCACTTTCAACCCCCAAGTGCTTCACAGAAGTTTATAACGCAGAGCCATGAAAATAAAAAATAATTTTTATTTTCTCAAAAATGATTTTTTAGCCCACAATTTTTTATTTTCCCAAGGGTAACTGGAGAAATTGGACTCCAAAAGTTGTTGTCCAGTTTCTCCTGAGTACGCTGATACCCCACATGTGGGGGTAAACCACTGTTTGGGTGCACGTCGGGGTTCGGAAGGGAAGTAGTGACGTTTTGAAATGCAGACTTTGATGGAATGCTCTGCGGGCGTCACGTTGCGTTTGCAGAGCCCCTGATGTGCCTAAACAGTAGAAACTCCCCACAAGTGACCCCATTTTGGAAACGAGACCCCCCAAGGAACTTATCTAGATGCATAGTGAGCACTTTAAACCCCCAAGTGCTTCACAGAAGTTTATATTTCAGAGCCGTGAAAATAATAAATGTGTTTTCTTTCCTCAAAAATATTTTTTTAGCCCAGAATTTTTTAATTTTCCCAAGGGTAACAGGAGAAATTTGATCCCAAGAGTTGTTGTCCAGTTTCTCCTGAGTACGCTGATACCCCATATGTGGGGGTAAACCACTGTTTGTGCGCATTCTGGGGCTCGGAAGTGAAGTAGTCACGTTTTGGAATGCAGACTTTGATGGAATGGTCTGCGGGCATCATGTTACGTTTGCAGAGCCCCTGATGTGCCTAAACAGTGGAAACCCCCCACAAGTGACCCCATTTTGGAAACTAGACCCCCCAAGGAACTTATCTAGATGTGTAGTGAGCACTTAGATCCCCCAAGTGCTTCATAGAAGTTTACAACGCAGAGCCGTGAAAATAAAAAATAATTTTTCATTCCTCAAAAATTATGTTTTTGTCAAGAGTAACAGGAGAAATTGGACCCCAATAGTTGTTGTCCAGTTTATCCTGAGTACGCTGGTACCCCATATGTGGGGATAAACCACTGTTTGGGCACACGTCGGGGCTCGGAAGGGAAGCAGTGACTTTTTGAAATGCAGATTTTGATGGAATGGTCTGCGGGTGTCATGTTCCATTTGCAGAGCCCCTGATGTGCCTAAACAGTAGAAACCCCCCACAAGTGACCCCATTTTGGAAACTAGACCCCCCAAGGAACTTATCTAGATGTGTGGTGAGCACTTTGAACCCCCAAGTGCTTCACAGAAGTTTATAACGCAGAGCTGTGAAAATAAAAAATAATTTTTAATTCCTCTAATATTATGTTTTAGCAAGCAATTTTTTATTTTTGCAAGGGTAACAGGAGAAAATGGACCCCAATAATTGTTGCCCAATTTGTCCTGAGTATGCTGGTACCCCATATGTGGGGGTAAACCACTGTTTGGGCGCACGTCGGGGCTCGGAAGGGAGGGAGCAGCAATTGACTTTTTGAACGCAAGATTGGCTGGAATCAATGGTGGTGCCATGTTGCGTTTGGTGACCCCTGATGTGCCTAAACAGTGGAAACCCCTCAATTCTAACTCCAACACTAACCCCAACACACCCCTAACCCTAATCCCAACTCTAACCATGACCCTAATCACAGCCCTAATCCCAACACACCCCTAACCACAACCCTAACCCTAATCCCAACCCTAACCCTAATCCCAACCCTAATTCTAATCTCAACCCTAACTCTAACCCCAACCCTAACCACAACTTTAACCCCAACACACCCCTAACCATAACCTTAACCACAAGCCTATTCTTAACCCTATTTCCAACCCTAGCCCTAATTCCAACCCTAACTCTAATTCCAACCCTAAGGCTATGTGCCCACGTTACGGATTCGTGTGAGATTTTTCCGCACCATTTTTGAAAAATCCGCAGGTAAAAGGCACTGCGCTTTACCTGCGAATTTACCGCGGATTTCCAGTGTTTTTTGTGTGGATTTCACCTGCAGATTCCTATTATGGAGCAGGTGTAAAACGCTGCGGAATCCGCACAAAGAATTGACATGCTGCGGAAAATACAATGCAGCGTTTCCGCGCTGTATTTTCCGCACCATGGGCACAGCGGATTTGGTTTTCCATAGGTTTACATGGTACTGTGAACCTGATGGAACACTGCTACGAATCCGCAGCGGCCAATCCACTGCGGATCCGCAGCCAAATCCGCACCGTGTGCACATATCCTAATTCTAATGCTAACCCTAGTTCTAACCCAACCCCTAACCCTACCCCTACCCCTAACCCTACCCCTACCCCTACCCCTAACCCTAGTTCTAACCCTAGTGGAAAAAAAAAATATTTTCTTTATTTTATTATTGTCCCTACCTATGGGGGTGATAAAGGGGGGGTTCATTTACTATTTTTTTTATTTTGATCACTGTGATAGGTTTTATCACAGTGATCAAAATGTAGCTGGAACGAATCTGCCGGCCGGCAAATTCGGCGGGCGCACTGCGCATGCACCCGCCATTTTGGAAGATGGCGGCGCCCGTGGAGAAGACGGACGGACACCGGGAGGCTCGGTAAGTATGAGGGGGGGGGATCGGAGCACGGGGGGTGGGATCGGAGCACGGGGGGAGCGGGCAGGAGGACGGGGGAGCGGACAGGAGGACGGAGGGGAGCACGGGACAGAACCGAGGACTGGGGAGGCGATCGGTGGGTGTGGGGGGGGACAGATTAGGTTTTCCAGCCATGGCCGATGATATTACAGCATCGGCCATGGCTGGATTGTAATATTTCACCAGTTTTCATAGTGAAATATTACAAATCGCTCTGATTGGCTGTTTCACTTTCAACAGCCAATCAGAGCGATCGTAGCCACGGGGGGGGTGAAGCCACCCCCCCTGGGCTTTAGTACCACTCCCCCTGTCCCTGCAAATCGGGTGAAATTGGAGTTAACCCTTTCACCCGATCTGCAGGGACGCGATCATTCTATGAAGCCACATAGGCGTCATGGGTCGGATTGGCACAGGTTTTCATGATGCCTACGTGGCATCATGGGTCGGGAAGGGGTTAACACAATACCAAGGAGGAAGGACATCAGTAATGATCTCAGAGATGTAATTGTTGTTGTTCATCAATGTGGAAAGGATATGGCAATGTCTTAACAATTTGGAGTGCATCATTCCAAAGATTATTAAAGACAGACAATCTACCAAGGAGTGGATGTCCCAGTAAATTTAACCACAGTTCAGACTGTGCAATGCACAAAGAAACTGCAAAAGACCCATGAGAGGTTCAGACTCCAAAGGCCTCAGTTAGCATGTTAAATGTTCATGACAGTACATGAACACTAAAAGACTGATGAAATATGGCTTGTTAGGAAGGGTTGCCAGGAGAAAACCTCTTTTTAAAAAGAACACGGCAACAAGGTTAAAATTTGCAAAGTTGAGTATGTATCCTGTAGGGCCATATCAATTTTCAGCCAAAATAACATTTTCTTCCTTCATATATTTGTCTTTGGCAGGTTTAAGCTTGTTTGTAATTGGGTTGCAAAAATTTTTTTTTTTATGATTAGTAAAAATTCATACTTATCTTGCCCATTTCTGACCTGTTTAAAGTGATGCTCAAACCTGTTTTTTGCCATTATGTTTTTCTGTTCTGTTTTAGGAGGTGATAACTTGTTGCATTGGTCTCTCTCTCTCTGACTGTAGGTGTCCCTGGTTGAGGAACAGATTTGACTCCCCTTCTTCAGAATTTAAATGTAGATCTAGAAATATTTAGTTAAAATTAAACAATTTTTTTTTTCATTTTGGAATACAATTTGCTGAATGGTGAGGTACAGTTGACACTGTGTTCTAGGTTAGAAACATGGCTGCTTTCCTTAAGAAACAGCACCACTCTGTATCAAAAGTTGTGAGTCTTACAGTTCCAGCAAGGTGGATACAATTTATAGAAATCTTGTGTCCACTGTGCTTTTTTTTACTCAACATAAACTGTCCTGCGGTGAGTGTTTCAAAACCACAACATGTCAATTTATCTTAAGGGTACAAGGAGTTTTATGTGCAGATTTCCCCATAGACTTGCGGTAGATGCAGAAAATCCACAGATAAAAAATGCACATGCATTATTAGTGCGTTTCCGCAATGGATACACCTCACACATACCACATAACTACAGTAGATCAATAACGACTTATGAAACCCAAATATCAGGAAGTATCAAAAACAAAGCAACTTTATTTAAAACAAGCCATACCAACAAGAGACAAAATACACAGCATTGAAAACATTATAAAAATGCATGTAAGGAAATGCACTGAAAAATGCAACAAAAACCTCATTTACATAATAGGTGTAGAAAATCTGCAGCATGAAAAACTTACCAAAAGCTCATCATGGGAAGACAGCCTTATAGTAATACATATTAAAGAAGCACTCTGTCCATCAACATATTGCAGTGAGTCATCATATTATATGGCACCTTGTACTTACAATTGCTCATTTTGCATTTCTACCCAATTAATTCTTCTCTTTTCTCTGCTCTGTGTAGAAACAGGAAGTGTCTTGTCCCTGCATTTATCATTCCCCTCTTCAACTCCTGACCTAGTTGCTCCACTCTTCCCCCTGGCAAGGACTTTTGCAGTGACTTATGAGTCATACAGGGAAAATTGACCTCCTGTGTCTACATAGAGCTTAGAAGGATTCAGCTAGATTGTTTTATTTCTCACATGCTGTCATAATATAAAACAAAAGAATGAATTGGGTGGAAAGGCAAAATGAGCAAATTGTAAGTGCACAGTGATATTTATAATATGATGGCTGCAATATATTAAGAGGATAAAAATTTTGATGGGAGGAGGGCTTCTTTAGCAAAAGCTATTATATTATTGGTAGAGGTTATTTACTTTGCTTTTAAACAAGACCCAATCTCACAGTTGGAAAAATAATACAAAATACAAAGTCAAATACCAAGTGAAGTAACCTGTTAGAAATGACCATAGCTACCAAACACACTGCTTCATCGATTATTGACAATAGCACGATGAAAAGCAAGTGGCTTGAAAATAGATTTTACTTGAAACCTTTTGTTAGGGTTGGCGGAACGCACCGAGTATATACAGTACAGACCAAAAGTTTGGACACACCTTCTCATTTAAAGATTTTTCTGTATTTTCATGACTATGAAACTTGTACATTCACTGAAGGCATCAAAACCATGAATTAACACATGTGGAATTATTTACTTAACAAAAAAGTGTGAAACAACTGAAAATATGTCTTATATTCTAGGTTCTTCAAAGTAGCCACCTTTTGCTTTGATCACTGCTTTGCACACTTTTGATGAGCTTCAAGAGGTAGTCACCAGGAATGGTCTTCCAACAATCTTGAAGGAGTTCCCAGAGATGCTTAGCACTCGTTGGCCCTTTTGCCTTCACTCTGCGGTCCAGTTCACCCCAAACCATCTCAATTGGGTTCAGGTCTGGTGACTGTGGAGGCCAGGTCATCTGGCGTAGCACCCCATCACTCTCCTTCTTGGTCAAATCCTGTCCTGTTGAAAAATAAATGATGGTCCAACAAAACGCAAACCGGATGGAATAGCATGCCGCTGCAAGATGCTGTGGTAGCCATGCTGGTTCAGTATGCCTTCAATTTTTAATAAATCCTCAACAGTGTCACCAGCAAAGCACCCCACACCATCACACCTCCTCCTCCATGCTTCACGGTGGGAACAAGACATGTAGAGTCCATCCGTTCACCTTTTCTGCGTTGCACAAAGACACGGTGGTTGGAACCAAAGATCTCAAATTTGGATTCATCAGACCAAAGCATAGATTTCTACTGGTCTAATGTCCATTCCTTGTGTTCTTTAGCCCAAACAAGTCTCTTCTGCTTGTTGCCTGTCCTTAACTGTTGTGTTCCTAGCAGCTATTTTACCATGAAGGCCTGCTGCACAAAGTCTCCTCTTAACAGTTTTTATAGAGATGTGTCTGCTGCTAGAACTCTGTGTGGCATTGACCTGGTCTCTAATCTGAGCTGCTGTTAACCTGCGATTTCTGAGGCTGGTGACTCGGATAAACTTATCCTCAGAAGCAGAGGTGACTCTTGGTCTTCCTTTCCTGGGGCGGTCCTCATGTGAGCCAGTTTCTTTGTAGCGCTTGATGGTTTTTGCCACTGCACTTGGGGACACTTTCAAAGTTTTCCCAATTTTAGGACTGACTGACCTTCATTTCTTAAAGTAATGATGGCCACTCGTTTTTCTTTAACCCTAGAAGGCGTGACCATAGAAATCTACACTATTACGTACCTGGGGCCTTTGAGGCCTGTTTTCAAATAACATGGAATAACTCAAAAAAATTTTTTTTTCAAAGTTATTTGAAAGTAAGCATGCATTCCCACTAGCTCTGGGGTCCGCCTGGACGGGATTTCGTAATGGATCTGACCTCCTGGTGACCCCGGCTAAGGCTGGTAGAACGCGTACCTGGGGCCTCGCAGGCCTGTCAGGTTACTTTTTTATTATTTTCTGTAAAACTACTTTAGTTACAATTTTGAAACTCTAGGTATTCCTCAGCTATATAGTTGTTAGTAATTTCCAGTTGTTCGTATATTTTTATGTTATAGGCATTTCGTATAGCAACGCTTTTTTTGTGACTACCCCATATTCACGTACCTGGGGCCTTTTAGGCCTGTGTGCAAATAACATGGAATAACTCAAATAAAAATACTTTTCAAAGTTTATTTTAAATTTGCAAAGTAAGGATGCATTCCCACTAGCGCTGGGGTCCACCAGGAGGGGATCCGTAATGGATCTGACCTCCTGGTGACCTCAGCTAAGGCTGGTGGAATCCCGGCATTCCATCAGCCTTAGCTGCAGTTACCAGGAGGTCAGATCCATTATGGATCCCATTCTGGTGAACCCCAGCGCTACTTGGAACATAGCCTAAGATGTGTATAATTCCCCAAAAAAATGATGTACATAAAACAACAAAAATGTAACTAAACGGGCACGCCCAATATATTCACTCAGTACAATTTTTTATGATGGATACATTTTTTCTTATAAAAAGTTTTTACATAAAGGAATATTTATTTTCCACTTTACATATTCCCCCGACAATTCTTGCATATTATTTTTTCTTCAGAATGTTCCCTGCATACATTTTGTCCGCAAGTAGAACAGAAACGCTCCGATTTTCTTTCTTTCTTTGCTGGACAAATATAGCAGCGCTTTCTTTTTTTTTCCTCTTTGCTCTGGCTGTTCCTGAAAGCATATTCCACATCGGATCATTGCCTCTGTAATTTGTCTTGATAAGCATTTTGTGCTGCTTCTCTCTAGCATAGTAGGCATCAAAAGTTCATAACAAAGTTCTGTCAAACATATACGTCTATTGTCCTTCCTGTTGGCATGGAATTCTGGATTAGTTTGACAATAAACAATATAGCTATTGAGGGATGACACATCAAGGATATTGGAAAAAAGGGCAACAGGCCAACGTTTAGTCTGCCTTTTACACGAATATTCAGTAATCATTTCGTCCATCTTGTCGACACCTCCTTTTGTCTTATTATAATGAAGTATAATTTCAGGTTTTTGTTTCCTGTCATTGGTGTCAATACTTTCATCGTGATGCATTGTGCTCAGTAATATCACAGATTTTTCTTTCTTGGCTTTATAGGACACCATTGTTGCCTCATTGCAGAAACCGAATACACTCTGTCGCTGTGCATTGTGCTTCATTATTGGTGGAATTTCGCGGCGGTTTGGTCTCATTGTACCAACAAGTGTTAGTTGTTTCTGAAGCAAAAAATTGGCCAGTTCTAAATTAGTAAAATAATTATCCATAGTGATATTTTTTCCAGAATGGAAAATTGGTAAAGCTAGTGTTTTCACTATGTTGGAACATAGATCTTTCTGGACTGGAGCGTCAGCTTCTTTTCCACAGTAAATCATGCCATTCATCCCATAATAAGTTGCTGAATCGCACATCCAGAAAATTTTTATGCCGTATTTAGCTGGCTTACTGGGCATATATTGGATAAATTTGCAACGTCCCCTAAAGGCAAGAAGTTGTTCGTCCACTGTCACATATTCGCTAGAATTGTAAAGTTTGGAACAGTTCTTGATAAAAAGATTCCATATATAGCTAATAGGCGCTAATTTATCGGTTGCCAACCTCACAGGCCGAGTTCTCTTTTCATCAAAACGAATGCATCTCCGAATAGCCTCAAATCTATCTACGGACATAGTGGCTTTGTAATGTGGATCTGCAAATGGGTTCAGAAATAACTCTCTGATTGGCACATCATATGATTTAGTCGACCCTGCCAGAAGAGTAAGGCCAATATAGGCATATAGTTCCTCTTTAGTTAAATTTTTCCAAGTTTTTTTTTTTTCCGAAGCAATACGTTTACCTTCCACATTCGTACACAAAACTACCTCATCTGCAATATCATCTGAAACAAATTTACTGAAAACATCTTTTTTGGACATGAATTGGGAAATTCCGACAGCTCCTTGAGGAACTCTAATAATGTTATGTGATGGGGTGCGTGCATGAGCCACAGCAGTACTGTTCCAAAAAACATTTGTTTTAGATGTTCTACTTGCACATTCTGCTGGATCCATTACTTCTTCATCATCTGAGGAATCGCTGGACGATGAAGTTGATACATTAGCTGGTGGAATATACTCTTCATCCGACAAAGAAATGTCACTGTCTTCATCACTATTGAAAATAATCGCCTCAATTTCTTGGACAGTCAATCCCCTTGATGTAGACTGTGCCATTGTAATCTTAGATGTGAGTAAACTAAAATGAAAAGTAAAAAATAAAGAATACAATCAGGCTTGTGCACTATACACTGTGTGTGCTAAGACTTTGTTAGTGTTTGTGTGCTTAGGGTAAAGTACAGCCCCCCTACTCTTACCTTCAACAGATCACTTTCTTGTAAGTGCAGTAGAAGCCTCTGGTTTTGGAGCTCAGAAAGGTTCTTTGTTACAGACCAAAGAAAGCTGACTTCTTCCTCCAAAGTCTCTCCAGCAACTAGGATTTAGGACTAAAGGACCTGTACTGACATCATAATCACGTTACTTTGTGAGGGGAAACTCCCTTCCAGGATCACATTACCATGTCAGGCAGAATCCACACTCTTCCCAGCAACAGCCATCGACCAATAGTCATAAAGACTGAGTCATAAGTTCTTCCCCAACAACAGTACAGACAAAAAGACTGAGGAGTACATGTAAACCAAAGCAGGCCTCAAAGGCCCCAGATACGTGAATCTGGGGTAGTCACAAAAAAAGCGTTGCTATACGAGATGCCTATAACATAAAAATATATGAACAACTGGATATTACTAACAACTATATACCTGAGGATTACCTTGAGTTTCAAAATTCTAACTAATGTAGTTTTACAGATAATAGAAAACAAGTAACCTAGCAGGCCTGCGAGGCCCCAGGTACGCGTTCTTGGGTTAATTAGCTGCTTTTTTTGCAATAATGCAAATTCTAACAGTCTATTCAGTAGGACTATCAGCTGTGATAAACCAGACTTCTACACAACACAACTGGTGGTCCCAACCCCATTTATAAGGCAAGAAATCCCACTTATTAAACCTGACAGGGCACACCTGTGAAGTGAAAACCATTCCCGGTGACTACCTCTTGAAGCTCATCAAGAGAATGCCAAGAGTGTGCAAAGCAGTCATCAAAGCAAAAGGTGGCTACTTTGAAGAACCTAGAATATAAGATATAATTTCAGTTGTTTCACACTTTCTTGTTAAGTATATAATTCCACATGTGTTAATTCATAGTTTAGATGCCTTCAGTGTGAATGTACAATTTTCATAGTCATGAAAATACAGAAAAATCTTTAAATGAGAAGGTGTGTCCAAACTTTTGGTCTGTACTGTATATATATATTGAGTAGTAGGTGCGTTCGCAACTCGGGGTCCACCGTGCAGGAGAGAACCTGCTGCTAGTAAAAGACAGCACTATATGGCGGTATAAGCGAACTCTGTTACTTCACAGATTTGCTTGAGAAAGAGAACGCTCACAGAGGAACAGCTACCTAATAGAGCCAACAGTGGTCATGCAGTCAGCATAGCACACACAAAACTCCTCACCGGAGGTGCCGGTATTCTAGGGGCTTATTTCAGCCAAACCCTGAATCCACATACACAAACTCCTCACCAGAGGTGCCGGTATTCTAGGGGCTTATTTCAGCCAAACCCTGACCACATGCAAGCATGACCACACTGGCGCTGAGCTCATAACTTAGGTTAATACTAGCGCATGGCCGTGCAGCCAAGCAAACTTTTATAGCTACAACAACTTCAGGACCTTCCTAGAGGACCAATGGGAGCTGCTGCAGTACCTGAGAATGTGACCCTTGACCTCCAATGAGAGGACTTACCCCTGGGCATGCTCAGAAGGGGAAAAGCAGGACTGTTATGATCCGGTGACCTTGGAGCCGCATGAAACTTTCTCTGGAGTCGGTGGAACCTGTACTGACCGCAAATCCTGAACTAACACCGCAACTAGAAGTAGCCGTGGGGTGTGCCTAACAAACCCTAGACACCTCGACACAGCTGGAGGACTAAATACCCCTATAGATGGAAATAGGAATGCTACCTTGCCTCAGAGCAGACCCCCAAAGGATAGGCAGCCCCCCACGAATAATGACTGTGAGTAGGAGAAGAAAAGACACATGCAGGTAGAAAACAGGATTTAGCAAAAGAGGCCACTCTAGCTAAATAGGAAAGGATAGGACAGATTACTAGGCGGTTAGTAATAAAACCCTTCCAAAAATATCCACCGCAGATAATACAAAAAATTCCACAATCTAACTAAAGACATGGAATGAATATCTGCAACCCCAGAGAATCCAACAAGACTGAGAAAATACTGACACAATCTAAGCTGGACAAGAAAACACAAAGAATAGCACTGAATTATGAAGCACACAGCATGTGTGCCACAGAAAAAAAAACCAGACACTTATCTTTGCTGATTTGGCAGAAAGGCAGGAGGAACCAGGCAGAGGTCCACACCTCCCAACAACAATTGACAACTGGCAAGGACTAATGAATCCTGCACACCTAAATACCCCAGTCAGAACTGCAATCAGCAGACACACCTGACCAGGACTGCAACCCAGGGACAACTGCATTACCACCTACTACCACCGGAGGGAACCCAAAAGCAGAATTCACAACACAGGACTTAGTCCCAGAGACATCTGCTCGCCGCGGACCAGTACTGGCTACAAGGGCAGAGCCTGGAAAGGCAGCAGTAATCATCCGCACCGTATCAGGCAAAGCCAGACGCTGGGACCAACGTCTCTGCTGAGCAGGCTCCACTGCGGCTGGAGAAGAATGGGAGACGGCAGCGGAGATGGGTCGAGATTCCCCCCTGTGCAGAGGCGGGAACTCGACCCCTAACACCTTTCACCTGGATTTACTAAAGTGGCCCTTTGCAGAATAACAAGTCTTCTTCATTACGGTTTCAGATCACAATAGGAATATTCATGCAGTCAAACTGTGATGTGCCAGCTCCACGGTTCCTTGTTCATTAAGATGTGATACTGCCATTGATTTGAATCTTCAAAGAGATCAATAGTATGACAGCTCTGTAAATAAGTCAGGTGCCTGTACTGTAATAATGCTGTCCCTTCAGAGGCAAAATGGAAAGTACAACCATGAGCATTTGTTGAAATGTCACTATTTTCTCTTAGAGGTAAACAGGAAGAATATACTTATTGCATTATTAATACATTTTTCAGATACATATATGTAAGTAATATGTTAAAATCTTTGTCCATTGTTTCAACTACAGTGCCTACAAGTAGTATTCAACCCCCTGCAGATTTAGCAGGTTTAATAAGATGCAAATAAGTTAGAGCCTTCAAACTTCAAACAAGAGCAGGATTTATTAACACATGCATAAATCTTACAAACCAAAAAGTTTTGTTGCTCAGTTAAATTTTTATAAATTTTAAACATAAAAGTGTGGGTCAATTATTATTCAACCCCTAGGTTTAATATTTTGTGGAATAACCTTTGTTTGCAATTACAGCTAATAATCATCTTTTATAAGACTTGATCAGGCCGGCACAGGTCTCTGGAGTTATCTTGGCCCACTCCTCCATGCAGATCTTCTCCAAGTTATCTAGGTTCTTTGGGTGTCTCATGTGGACTTTAATCTTGAGCTCCTTCCACAAGTTTTCAATTGGGTTAAGGTCAGGAGACTGACTAGGCCACTGCAACACCTTGATTTTTTGCCTCTTGAACCAGGCCTTGGTTTTCTTGGCTGTGTGCTTTGGGTCGTTGTCTTGTTGGAAGATGAAATGACGACCCATCTTAAGATCCTTGATGGAGGAGCGGAGGTTATTGGCCAAAATCTCCAGGTAGGCCGTGCTATCCATCTTCCCATGGATGCGGACCAGATGGCCAGGCCCCTTGGCTGAGAAACAGCCCCACAGCATGATGCTGCCACCACCATGCTTGACTGTAGGGATGGTATTCTTGGGGTCGTATGCAGTGCCATCCAGTCTCCAAACGTCACGTGTGTGGTTGGCACCAAAGATCTCGATCTTGGTCTCATCAGACCAGAGAACCTTGAACCAGTCAGTCTCAGAGTCCTCCAAGTGATCATGAGCAAACTGTAGACGAGCCTTAACATGACGCTTTGAAAGTAAAGGTACCTTACGGGCTCGTCTGGAACGGAGACCATTGTGGTGGAGTACGTTACTTTTTGTATTGACTGAAACCAATGTCCCCACTGCCATGAGATCTTCCCGGAGCTCCTTCCTTGTTGTCCTTGGGTTAGCCTTGACTCTTCGGACAAGCCTGGCCTTGGCACGGGAGGAAACTTTCAAAGGCTGTCCAGGCCGTGGAAGGCTAACAGTAGTTCCATAAGCCTTCCACTTCCGGATGATGCTCCCAACAGTGGAGACAGGTAGGCCCAACTCCTTGGAAAGGGTTTTGTACCCTTTGCCAGCCTTGTGACCCTTCACGATCTTGTCTCTGATGGCCTTGGAATGCTCCTTTGTCTTTCCCATGTTGACCATGTATGAGTGCTGTTCACAAGTTTGGGGAGGGTCTTAAATAGTCAGAAAAGGCTGGAAAAAGAGATAATTAATCCAAACATGTGAAGCTCATTGTTCTTTGTGCCTGAACTACTTCTTAATACTTTAGGGGAACCAAACAGAATTCTGGTGGGTTGAGGGGTTGAATAATAAATGACCCTCTGAAAAGACTTTTCACAATTTAAAAAAAAAATAAACAAAGAAATAGCATTCTTTTTTGCTGCAGTGCATTTCACACTTCCAGGCTGATCTACAGTCCAAATGTCACAATGCCAAGTTAATTCCAAATGTGTAAACCTGCTAAATCTGCAGGGGGTTGAATACTACTTGTAGGCACTGTACATATTTGTTTAGGGCTACAACTCAATCAATTTTGCAAATAGTCTGGATCAATAAATAACAAATTTCTATGTATGTTGCGCACATACAAATGCTTTAGTTTGGAGAGGTTCCTTTGCTGGCATAGTGCAAAGGGGATTGGCTGACTGGCTGATTTCAAAAGTTAAGCTAGACCTATTCTCTGTCCATGACAAAGAATAAACTGACTTAGGCTACGTTCACATTAGCGTTAAGCTAATGTGCGTCGGGTTTGCGTCGGCGACGCAGCGGCGACGCATGCGTCATGCGCCCCTATACTTAACATGGGGGACGCATGCGTTTTTTTTGTTGCGTTGTGCGACACATGCGTCTTTTTTGACGCAAGCGTCGGACCAAGAAAACGCAACAAGTTGCATTTTTCTTGCGTCCGATTTTCGGCAAAAACCGACGCATGCGTCGCAAAACGCAGCGTTTTTGCGTGCGTTTTGACGCGTTTTTGCGTGCGTTGTGCATTGCGTCGCCGACGCAGCGGCGCACAATGCTAGTGTGAACGTAGCCTTAGCTACTGAAAAAAAGACAGCCAGCCCCCTTTGCAAACAACATGTATCACATGTCGACACAGGAAATTCTCCAGTGTTAAACCCAAAGCTGAAATTTTAGCTGCTAAGACCAATGTCTGATGGCAGGACAACAGGGTACCTTGTATATTTTTCATGATTTTTAAATCCACTATTCATTTGTTATTAGTTTGAAATATTTGTGTAGGCACCTTACAGGAAGTGGTGGTAAAGATATGATGCTCAAGGAATTCAGAATAAACCAACATCCAAACATCTCATTCACGTCCCACTGGTGTGAGGGACTTTGCAGTAGATGAAGACAATTAATCAAATCTATTAACTGACTGCGCTGACCAAGGTTAAAATAAAAGAAGCACAAAACGGCAACATGTATGTCTCCTTCAGAACGTGAATCTCAAAAACAAAAAAAGTCCCAAAAAGTAGGACACAAAGGTTCTGAGCAAGATACTACACTAAGTAGGGTCACAGAACTGTAATCAATCCACAGGATTAAAGGGGTTGTCTGGCCTTAGGCTACAAGACTGCAGTCACTCTGTGAGTGCAGACTTTTGAATCCTAATATCGAGTGCACTGCGCGATATGAGGATTCTCCAGTGCCGGAAGCATGACTGCAAGTATGTCGCCTAGATGTGTGTGACCTCAATCAATGCAAGTGTATTGAGAGAGGCCGCACAAGTCCAGTCAGAATGTGGCCGGAATTATGCAAATTCCATACTTGTGGTCACATGACCACCCATTCTTGACACTGGAGAATCCCCAAAGCAGTCAATGTGAGGATTCACAAGTCTGCAGTCTGCTGGACAATCCCTTTAGAAAAAATTATACATCACTGATCTCGCTGGTCACTTTGGAAAATGATTATCTCAGCTGTATGCAAACTGTCTGTCTCTTCAGAGAGGAAGAGAAATTAATTCTATAGCGCCACCTGTTGGTAACAGCAATCCTACAAGTCATTATCAACTCTTTGTACTGAAGACTAAGAACACAGCAGTGTTCGAAACGCATTCAGTGAGGGCTGATATGTGATCCTCTTTTCAGCCACTTGTTACTGGGTTCTAAACTTTTATCATGATATTCTAAATAAAGCTGAATTGGATTTTAACTAAAAATATTATTCCTTTTTCCTGGAGCTGGATTTCTTCGAATTATCGACTCTTTAACAAGTCTTGCAATGTGACTTAGGATAAAAGCCAAATCAGAATCTCAATTTGCAGACACGGTGTTTCGGCATATTGCACCTCATCTGTGCAAAGTATGAGAATGGATTTGGCTAGGTGAAAAACGTATTCGCCGTGCAATGCTCCTCTGGGAAATTTAAAATGCAAATTGCCTCGATGCTATGAATGCGTTTCACTGGGTGCATTATAGTTTATCAAAGTTTGTGAATATAATATGGTTGAAATATGGGATTGTCCCTGTGCAAATTGTACAGAAAAATAAAGACAGATACAAAGATCTTTAGTTGTGTGACCATACTCCAGATGCTGGATCTTGTCATGTTAAATGGGGCATGTTTAAAGAAATACTACTAGAATCCTGTAGAAAACTTATACCTTTTGGTAATCAAATGTCCAGTAATAAAGAGAAACCACTATGGATGAATAAGGCAGCACAAAGTTTAACAAGACAAAAACAAAGGGCATTAAAATTTTGAAGGCCGAGAATACAGAAATAGCATTCTAGGAGTATAAAGAACTCAATAAGAAATGTAAAAAAAAAATCAAGCTAGCGAAGTTATCTACAGAGGAACAAATAATAAGTGAAAAAAATAAATTCTCCACCATTTTGTAAGTACATCACTGTCAAAAAGAAAAAAACGAATGGTATTGGCTCTTTTAAAAGATGATAATAAAAAGATAATTATAGAGGACAAAGAAAAGGCTGAGATATTAAACAGGCACTTTTCATCCATCCTCAGCAATGAAAAGTCTGTTCCAGGGATCATTCAACAAGGCAAAAATCAAAGTTCACCACCTTATATAACTAGTTTAATACAAGAAGAATCTCTTTCCCTCTGAGCAAATAAAATATTGGCAAATTCCCGGGCCATATGACATTCATCCACGGATATGGAGGGAACTGAGCTCAGTAATTGACAAACCGCTGTATCTCATCTGCTTAGACTCTTTTGTAATAGGGTTGGAGGATGGCTGACATGGTACCAATACTTAAGAAAGGTAAGAAAATGGATCCAGGCAACTACCGTCCAGTAAGTCTGACATCAGTAGTGTGAAAAGTTTTTGAGGGCATTATAAGAGATAATTTACAGAGATATATTGCAGAGAATAATATAATAAATGACTACTAGCATGGATTCATGAAAGATAAGTCATGTCTCCATAGGGAGGCAAGTGCAAATCTGGATGTTGGTAATGTGGCTGATGTGATTTGTCTGGACTTGCAAAGGCCTTTGATACTGTACCAAATAACAGCCTTATACTGATGCTACAGAAGCAAGGACTGGAGGAAACTATATGCAGAAGGGTACGGAATTGGCTAAAAGACAGGAAACAAAGAGTCATCATAAATGGTATGTTCTCTAAATGGGATATAGTCCGCAGTGGGGTACCGCAGGGATCTGTGCTAGGACCGATTCTTTTTAACCTCTTTATTAATGACCTTGTGGATGGGATTTAGAGTCAGTCTTTGCTGATGACACCAAACTATGCAGGATATTAAAAACTGACCTTGACAGTACAATATTACAAGACGATCTGGATAGTATGTCTGAATGGGCAAATACTTGGCAAATGATATTTAATGTAGATAAATGTAGAGTAATGCATCCAAGATGGAGTAATCCTATTGCTGCATATTCATTAAATGGGAGTATACTCAGGACTACAGAACAGGAGAAGGACTTCGGTTTTCTGGTTACAAGTAAGCTGAGCAGCAGTACTCAATGTCAAGCAGCAGCCACAAACGCAAACAAGATTGTAGGGTGTTTGAAAAGTTGAGCTTGTTTAGAGGGGAAAATGGACGTCTCAGAGGAGATCTCATTTATATGTATAAATACATGTGTGGTTAATACAAAGTACTGGCACGTGACTTATTCCTTCCAAAGATCTTACAATGATCCAGGGGGCACTCATTACTGGTGGAAGAAAGGCGATTCTGGCTGCTAAATAGGAACGGATTCTTTACAGTTAGAGCAGTCAGCCTGTGGAATGTCGACCACAAGAGGTAGTAATGGCAGACACTGTGACGGCTTTTTAAAAGGGCTAGACGATTTCCTCAGTACACATAACATTGCGGGTGAAAGATAATTTAGTGACAAAATGTATAATTGGTGGAGAAAGGTAGAACTTGATGGACACGAGTCTTTTTTCAACCTATGTAACTATGTGCCCTGGCATCCAGGGCTTTAGTAGTACTGTTAATAAAAGTCATTGCACATCTGTACCAACAGATGTTACTTTTATTTCTTAACCAGTTTCTTATCAGAGAGAATGGTCCTGTTTGTAGCAGCTGTCATCTAGCATTGTCTCCTCTCTGTTCCTGTCACTGTCAGTAATGGTGATCAATTCTTGCCAACTACTTTTGTTATTGCCGATTCTCATCTATATCCTGATTTCAAGAATCTGGACATGTACTTTTGCTTGCATGAGGCAGAAAAGGAGATGTATTTGTGGTAAGGGAAATATTGGGCATCCAGCATACGCAGTTTTCTATATGGTCTTCTGAGTGTCTCTACCTAGTACTTAACTTGGCAATGAACCTTTAATTTGGAGCATGCTTCCTGATCAGGGAGAAAGTCACCTCATTGTTGGTTCTTCAGATTACATTACTGCCTAATGTGTTGAGCTTTATGAAGGCCCATTTCACTTTATCTACTAGCAGCCGCTATAGCAGTTTATCTTAAGAAATGAAATTGATCCTATCTATTGCTTATGGCGAGCTAAATTCTCAGTATTACACCAGCTATGAAAGCTTTTATAAAGAAGTTATCCGCTGTAAGGAAGAATATAACTGGGGATTTATTATGGGCTTATGTCTAAGCTATTTATTATATAATAGCAAAAGAGCTAAGATCCCAGGATCAAAATACTAGAAGGTAACTTGTGGAAGAATTAAGGAATGTAATAGAATAAAATCTATAATTATATATTGTTTGGAAGAATTATTATAAAGATATAAATTACTGTACATAAATTACAATATCTAATTGTGTACAATTGTGGCAGACTGGTATTATAATTGTGATGTGCCTCCCCACTTTACTCCGTCAAATAAGTCCATAGATTTAGAATAACATTTGAATCAGCCCTGTCCTTCAGATCTTTACCACCTTCTGCAACCTCCAGCTCCAAAATATTTCTTCAATCTGCTTTTTACCCAAACTCAAGGCAATCAAAACGCAGGCGCATGCCCTGATCAAGTGCCCAATAGATAACAGCTTTCACTTGCAGCTTTTTCTATTCTTGCACTCAGTTACCAGTTGGAGTTGGGTCTGTCCACGCTATGACAATGTCCAATCAGTTCTAACAGTATCAGACTGCATCAAAACACATCCCTTATCAACACAAAGGTCAAAAAGAAATTATTTATGATTGATCGGGAACCAGTTAACTGTTTTGTACTGCCCAAACCATGGGCAGCATAAATCAGAGCCTAGGTGCACAATTGCATCCAGGTATATTATTCTCTGAAATGATGGCAGCAGCGCTGGGAAGAATAGACTAGGGGCAGCGCTAGGCTCTTCTCTGGTAATGGTCCACGGCCAAATCTTCTAACTATATTTTCTCTAATATGCTCTTGTGAACTCGAGCAGCCAGGCTCCGATGATTCATGCTGCTAGTCGTTTGGGCTCTCTTTAATATCATGGGGAATACATAACGTGTATGTTAGTAGTGATGGCAGGTGCACAATAACTATTAGCTGGATTTTCCACAAAGAGAGGAAACACTGTTAATGTTTCTAGCTTAGTCTTAATTTTATCACCTGCTTTATGACCTAGTAAAAGAAGCCTACTGTTAACAGACAGTAAATCTACTCAACTGTTTAAAACTGCTGGACAAGTGGCACATATGTATCCATTGCTCTTGTTAAACTTCAAGGGATTAGAAACAAATCACAAAGTATAATAAACAACAAAAATAACAGTTCTAATTAGAGATGGGAGAACCTGAACGGTAAAGTTCGGGGTCCGTAGCTGACACGTAGTGCATGGACCCGAAGAAGGACTTCTCCCGGGAGTTCGTGCGACTGTTCTAGTTCAGCTTTTGAAAGGCTGCAACAAGTGGGCTGAGTGGGCACTTCCCGCCCCATCACAGCCATGTCAAGTATTGGCATGCCTGTGATTGGCTGGGGAGACATGTAAAAATATAAAGAAATAAAGAAATAAATAAAAAGACATGGAATCTCCTCTATTTTTTATAACAAGAGCAGGTAAAGCAGATAGCTGCAGATGGCATGCATGTGCTGTCCACACTGCCAAAAGTACCAATACCTTGTTTAAATACAACAGTATCACTGTGCTTGATTGGCCAGGAAACTCGCCTGACCTTAACCCCATAGAGCATCTATGGGGTATTGTCAAGAGGAAGAGGAGAGACACCAGACCCAGCAATGCAGACAAGCTGAAGGCTGCTATCAAAGCAACCTGGGCTTCCATAACCCCTCAGCAGTGCCACAGGCAGATCGCCTCCATGCCACGCTGCATTGACGCAGTAATTGATACAAAAGGAGCCCCGACCAAGTATTGAGTGTATTTACTTAACATACATTTCGATAGGCCCACATTTTGGATTTTACAACCATTTTTCAAGCTGGTGTTATAAAGTATTCTAATTTACTGAGATAATGACTTTCGGGTTTTCATTGGCTGTAAGCCATAATCATCAACATTAAAACAAATAAACACTTGACATAGATCACTCTGTTTGTAATGACTCTATATAATATATGAGTTTCACTTCTTGCATTGAAGAACTGAAATAAATTAACATTTTGATGATATTCTAATTTGTGAGAAGCACCTGTATACACAAACATAGTGTAGACCTAGCACAAGACCTATTTTAACCCCTTAGTGACACAGCCAATTTTGTACTTAAATGACCAAGCCAATTTTTACAATTCTGACCACTGTCACTTTATGAGGTTATAGCTCTGGAACGCTTCAATATATCCCACTGATTCTGAGAATGTTTTTTCATGACATATTTTACTTCATGTTACTGGTAAAATCTTTTCGATATGACTTGCATTTATTTATGAAAAAAGCGGAAATCGGTCAAAAATTTTGAAAATTTTGCAGTTTTCAAACTTTTAATTTTTGTGCCCTTAAATAAGAGAGTCATATTGCACAAAATAGTTCATAACATTTCCCATAAGCAAACTTTACATCAGCACAATTTTGGAAACAATTATTTTTTGTTAGGACGTTATAGGGGTTAAAAATTGACCAGTGATTTCTCATTTTTCCAACAAAATTTACAAAACCATTATTTTTAGGGACCACCTCACATTTGAAGTGAGTTTGGGGGTCAATATAACAGAAAATACCCAAAAGTGACACCATTCCAAAAACTGCACCCCTCAAGGTGTGTAAAACCACATTCAAGAAGTTCATTAACCCTTCTGATGCTTCACGACAACTGAAGCAATGTGGAAGGAAAAAATTAACCTAACCACAACCTTAACCGCAACACCAACCTAACCCCGACACTACCTTAGCCCCAACACCACAACCTTAACCCCAACCCTAGCCCCAAACCCAACCCTAACCCCAACCCTAACCCTGGCCCCAACCCTAGCCCAACTCTAACCCTAGATCTAACTTCAGCCCTAATCCCAACCCTAACCCTAGCCCCAACCCTAGCTCTAACTCCAGCCCAACCCTAACCCTAGATCTAACCCCAACCCTAACCCATAACACTAGCTGCAACCCTAACGCTAGCCCAACCCTAATCCTAGCTCTAACCCCAACCCTAGCTCTAATCCTAGCCCTAACCCTAGCCCAACCCTAACCCTAACCCTAGCCCCAACCTTAACCCTAGCTCTAACCCTAGCCCCAACCCTAACCCAAGCTCTAATCCCAACCCTAACTCCATCCCTAGCTTTAATCCTAACCCTGGCTCTAACCTCAACTCTAACCCTAGCCCTACCCTTACAGAAAAATGGAAATAAATAAGTTTGTTATTTTATTACTTTTACCTAACTAAGGGGGTGATAAAGGGGGGTTTGATTTACTATTTTTTTATTTTGATCACTGTGATAGGGTCTAAATGAAAATGAACTCCTATTGTTGCCGGGTGCCAACCGGCAGATCTTGGCGGGCGCACTGTGAATGCGCCCGCCATTTTGTTCCTGGAAAAAGACGCCGGGAGACATCACCAGGGGATGCAGGAGGTACCGGAGGTATTAGGGGGGCTTAGGGAACCCCATTTCTCTCTTCTCTGATGTGCTAGATCATATCAGAGGAGAAATAAATAGTCGTGATAATAATAATTGTGATTGCAACACTGGGGTCGGTAAAAACCGACCCAAACCATGTTTTCCGAGGTCTCAGTTACCCCCTGGTTGCACTATAACCTTATTTCTCAGCGCTGCGGAATAAGTACCCTTAACTGCCGCCATTAAAAGGTGTATCGGCGGCCGTTAAGGGATTAATACTATACCCTTATCATTGGTAAAATTAGAAATCCCATAATATCTACTTGTTTTTACATGTCTTATGCAGAATGTTAGGAAGTTACATTTAATTCCTAATGATCAGAAGATTTTTTTGCTGTTGCGGCTTTTTTTCCTCCTCATTTCAAGAGTCATAACTTATTTTCTCCATTAATATAGTCGTATGAGGGAGTGTTTTGTTTTTGTAGGATGAGATGTAGTTTTGAAGGACAGCATTTATTTTAGCATGCAATGCACTGAAGGATGGGGAAATTCTAAGTAGGGTGAAATCCCATCAAAGGAAAAGGGCCTACCATGTTGCTTTTTAAACCACTGAAGTAATCATTCATTGGCTAATTCATGTCACATGGGCATCGACAATTAATCACATGTGATTCTCATTTGTGATTTAGCAAAATGTGTTTCCACATGTTAATGTACAGTGTGCCAATACCAGTGTCACAGCAAGATTTAGTTGTTTTTTTTATTTTTCATTCGCATTGTTTTTGTTTTAAATTGTTTATCATTTGCTTTGTTGTATTTAACACGAGTGCTGTATACAAAAACTGTCACTTGATTCATTTTTTTCAGGAGACATTCCACATTATTCTTTGTGCCAAGAACGATAAGCATGACTGTATATTAAGCCAGTGGCCAAATATATCACATTATTCTGTTGTTGAGGCTATACAATTAGAAAACGAGCAGGGACAGTGTTTGGTACCATGGACATAAATGGCACTGTCTAAAAGTGCCATGTAAAATTTTTTTCCCATAGAAGTCCCCTTAAAGTCTCCAGAAAACTTGCATATTCCTTATATATGCAGGAGAACTGGTATGAGGTTATGACGACAATTAACATACATATGCATGCATCATAGTAAAAAAAAAAAAAAGTGAGAGCAGTCAGAGGGAGAACATTTTGGCTCTGTTTAGTAGCTTACATAATGGTCTTTCATTTCCTTGGCTATCTTTTAGGCATGCATCTCTGCTATTTAGCGGGAAGACTTTCCTAACCTTATATGAGACATCAACTTGATTGATTTCTGCATGACATGACCATTGGATTGAGTTGTGCAATCTGTGTATAAAAAAACAGTGATCCCTTCTGTTATATTATGGCATTCATTTCCTATTTTGCAATATTGGTCCCAGTGCCAAGTCCACAGCTGTTAACTCGTAGATACATATGTAAGCAAGCCAGTGTTGTCAATCACAAGTGAGGTCGACAGGGAATGCAAAACTAGTGGTTGGAAGAATGCACTGAGCCTATTGGCCACACCAAGGGTGCACCAAGCAGCCAAATGAACATATTTGATATAACTAAAGTTTAATCATGAAAAGTGCTCAGTTTATACTGTCATCTTTGGTTGACAGATTCGCTTTAAATCAGTCCATGTGCTTTATCGTCTTTCCTCCATGAAATATACAAAATACCGGAATATGTTTAATTGAATCTAAGTAAGACCTTCTTTGTTTAAGGGCACATTCAGACGTCCGATTTTCACATACAAGTGCTAGCTGTGATTTTCACGGATAGCACTCGCACTTTTGAAAGTCTATGGGGCCATTCCCATGTCCGGGATTTTTCACGGACCGCGCAGTTTGTGGAAAATCGTGGAGACATGTCCGATTTTGATTCGAAGGTCAGATCAGGTTAAGTGCAGGTTAATGGGTCCATGAAAAAATCGTTCTGCATTCGGATGACATATAAGTACAGTCTGATTTTAATGTACTGTCAAGAAGGAGAAGCTTCTTTTTTTTGCCCATGTGCAAGAAAAACAGTTGTCAATCAGACCACAATCTGATCAGACTCTGGACAAAGTCTGATTAGAATAATAAGTCACTTTTTCTCATACGTGGAAAAATTGGATGTCTGACTTATCCCTAACTTTTTTTTAAAAAACAATAGATTTTTATTGACGAATTAAACAAGTAACAAACAAGGTACATGTTGAAACCTTATTACGAACATATAACTTATTACGGACTTTATCTGTAAGTATGGCTGAAAGTTTTTCGTTAATTATATACCAAGAAAGGCTTTTCTTGACTTCAGACAACTCTAAACCTGTTTTTTTTTTCCAAACCATCCTAACTCTAACTTTGATCCCTAAACAGTTTATTTCAGTTTTCAACTTTTACTTTTTTGGCTTACTTTTCTTTTACCAATTTCAGAATAATTTTGCAACTTGTTCTTTTTACAGTATTTCATATATGAATTTAAATTGGTTATTATGTGACCTTTTTAAAGCTTTTGGAAGTTATCTTGTCAGATGCTTAGTTTCCAGCATCCAGATTGGTCCTCCAAGCTCAGAGTTATCAGTAAACAATGGGATGCCTGCCTAAAAACAGGTTTTGTCAGTGGCATATCTGAGAGTTCAGCAGAAAGCCTTCAGAATGGCACAAGCCATCTAAAAGATATCGGAGGTATGGCAAGTTGCGCTAACACCAAAGTAAAACAAAAGGATAGGTTAAGATTTCTTATCCTTTGCCTAAAGCCAATATTGCTTTTTCAGTGGAATTAATGTTTAAAAGGGTTGTCCCTTTTTTAGAAAATTCTGGTCCCTGCATGCAGCTTATCAAAACGCTTTACTTACCATCCTCATGACCAGCGCTGAGTCTCCACCATTGCTCCCAGTGTCTGATATTGGCTTCGGTTTGGAAGTCAAGACAATAGCAGCACAGCCAATATCTGAGTTCAATGGCTATACTTGTGGAGCCGAAACACCATGGTCAGAGCTCAGTGATTGGCTGCCATACTGTTGACATGAGCTCCTCTTTCCCTAAAGCGACAGCGGTCACATTTCTACAGCGCCACTGACCTTAATGGCAGTCCTTAGGATTTTGGTCTTTGTTTGATAAAGGTAGTTTTGACTTAAACACCATGTTTTACGCATCATGGCTGATCGTTTTAATTGAATAAATTTCAACTTCATTTGCATTTTTTGGAGTGCCGTATTTTGTTTCCATTTGCATCACTATGGGGTTGGACCCTATCCGAGCACCTGGAAGCCTAGGAGTGCCGTATTTCCTATCTATACTACCGATGTGATGTGGACAATAACAGACACAAGGAAAAGTGGGAGTAACTTAGTGCTGGACCAGGGGACGATGAGTAAAATGTGATTTTTTTTTATAACAAATTGAGCGAATGCTCCCTCCTCTGTCATTCTTTCTCTGCTTCTGACGTCTAAGCGTAGTGGGCACGGTGATGTCACTACAACACACCCGCTGTGACAAGGGGTGCAGAGCTGTAGAAGACACGCCGAGGAGACCGGATCAGAAGGGGAACCAGGAGAGGCAAGTATTTTATTTATTTGTTAAATCACTGAGTACTTGTGGAGGCCACTACATTTTATGGAAAGCAACGTAAGGCCATTGCATTATATTAAATGGAAGGCAATGTGAGGCCCATTACATTATATGGAAGGCAATGTGGGGTCATTACATTTTATGTGTGATGCAGGGTAGTCAAGAGGTTCGGGATCAAATAGCAAGAGAGCTCGTCGTAAACTAAGGGGAGAGACAGAGGCGCAGTCAGGTCATGGTCCGGAGTCTAAATTCCAGGAAGGTAGTAGATCAAGACTAAGGGGTTACCTTTGGGGTGGTTACCCCCACTCACTCCCTCACATGAAATGGTTCCACACTGTAGAAGACCAACAGCTATACCTACCTCGGTCTGGAGCTAAGCCAAAACGGGAGCCTCAAGCAAGCAGCAGAGGCCCTGAAATGAAAAACGTGCGGGAAAACAGACTGTACTGGAGGACGAGGCGCACTTCCTGCTTCTTTGTAACAAATACTCAACAGTGAGGGCCTCCAACTTCCAGAGACTTTCCATTCACAACATGGACTTCCCATCCATGGACGAGGAGAAGAAACTATGCATCCTACTGGGGGAAGAGGAATCAACAGTGGAGATCGCTGCCCAATACATCACCATATGTCATAAGCTGAGAGGAACTTAAAACCCCCAAATGGACTATTATTTCCCAAATTGTGCCCCCAACACCCCACTACCATAATTCCCAATTCCCTCCCCTGTCACATCTATTTTCCTTGCTTTGGCGACAGTAAATGTATTTTGGTCCTGCCAATAAGGCCTCTGAGTTGAGTTGAGGTTAGGCAAATGGTCAAAGCAAATCCAAAGTCAAACAACAAAAATCAGAATAAAAGTAGGAAGAGATAAATAGCCAGGTAATCACTCAAAACAGGAGACACATGGAGGAAAGCCAGCAACCCCCGGTTATTGGATGGATAGACTATCACAAAACTGACAGTTCAGCATACCCCAGCCTCTGATTGGACTGCTGAGCTGTCCTTCACCATATGGACAGCTAAGCACACCTCTGTCCTAGATTAGACGGCAGAACTGTTATTGACTATGTGAAGACACACTGATAGGAGGAATCGTTACATGAGGCCCCTGCTTCCAGCATTATTACTGGCTCATATCCAGAAACTTGAATCTTTTGGACAATTCCCATTATGGAATATGAGAATATTCTTTAGATAATAGCAGTTTCTATTACTTTGTGCAGCTTCTCACCGGCTAGGACATTCTATTTTTTATGCTGCTTTTTTGCATATTTATTATAAAATGACAATAAGAGCATTGTTATCTTGATTTTTTCTGACCTGAAACAGCAAAGCTTCCTGCTTCAACCTGACAAGCTTCTTCCGCACTTCATATTTAGATGCGATGCACACTCATAACTGAAATCTCACCTTTTCAGTAAGGCATTTAATTAGTTCCTGTGATATTTTGTTGCAGCCTTGATAAGCTTCTTTTCAAAATCTACTCACTTCCTCTGACTGAGCTATTAGATACTAAAATAAGAGAAGCTGAATTACGCAAAATTTCTATAATTAGTAATGATCAACCTCTTAACCAATTACAAGCTATACAGTGCTTTGCAAAAGTATTCGGCTCCCTGGAACTTTTCAACCTTTTCTCACATATCATGCGTCAAACATAAAGATACCAAATGTGAATTTTTGGTGAAGAATCAACAACAAGTGGAACACAATTGTGAAGTTGAACAAAATGTATTGGTTATTTTACATTTTTGTGGAAATTCAAAAACAAAAAGCAAAATCCACAATGGAATGGTTCAGAAATAAACGTATCCAGGTGTTAGAATGGCCAAGTCAAAGTGCAGACCTCAATCCAATCGAGAATCTGTGGAAAGAGCTGAAAACTGCTGTTCACAAATGATCTCTATCAAACCTCACTGAGCTCAAGCTGTTTGCCAAGGAAGAATGGGCAAGAATTTCAGTCTCTCGATGTACAAAACTGATAGAGACATACCCCAAGTGACTTGCAGCTATAATCGCAGCAAAAGGTGGCGCTACAAAGTATTAAGTTAAAGGGGCCGAATAATATTGCACGCCCCACTTTTCAGTTTTTGAATTTCCACAAAAAGTTTAAATAACCAATAAATTTTGTTCAACTTCACAATTGTGTTCCACTTGTTGTTGATTCTTCACCAAAAATTTACATGTGGTATCTTTATGTTTGAAGCCTGATATGTGGGATTTTTATGTATGAGATAATTTTCTCTACCTAAAGATCTAAATAGTACTCTCCTTATTTACATGCTTGTTTTACCTATGCAAAGAGATACATCTCTACATATAAGTGCATTAAAGTGCATTACAGGTAAAACAAATAGAGATATAAAAGTCATTTTTTTTTCTATAAAGTTACCAAAACACAATGGTGCAAAAATTACTTTTAAAATTAAACGTCACAAACCAGCAAAATAACCCATCCAATACAGTGAAAATATTTGTGAAAATGTGTATATGTAGAAAGGGAAGACTACCTACAACCAAGTGTCTTCATTGGATGATACCCAAGAAATCCCTAGTGCTTTACATCTAGGCAGCTTTGTGCTTGTATGGCATCCTAATGACCAGTGTATCATTATGTTTTAAAATCTATAATATTATTTTCTTGCCAAAAACAAGCTCTTAATCTCAGCACAAACTCATTGAAATATTCTTGCATTGACTGCATTCTGCCGACATCTCAAAAAATACAGATTTAACGGGTTTTCCGAGATCAATGCTGAGCTGCAATTCTTTTATCCTTACCTGAAATGACACATCACATACTGCCTGGAGGATGCGGAAGAACCAGACGCATAATGCAGACAAATGAGAGTTAGCATCAAGATAGCATCACTCTTCCCTCTATTTAGTTCATTCTACTAGAGTAACGGTGTGTCCTAAATGTGCTAAGAAAAAGCAATGCAGAGGGAAATGGAAATATTAGAAATCTGCTGGACGCTAAATTAATTCCTCATTAAACCTGTGTTCATTAACATCCAGGGATCTGAAGTACCAACAGAACCCAGAAAGGTTAAAATATAGGTTAGTGAGGACCAAGGGCCTTCAAAAGAAGGGGGGTGAAGATCATCCTGGTTCCTGTTCATTGCCTTATTATTCCAATGTGACCACCATGCTTTCTAAATTGCAGATGTTTTATGAGAGGTAATTTAATTAAAGGCCTCTAAAGCTGCTCGTAGACATCAGATAGTTGACAGAAGTGTAACCTATCACCTATAAATCTTCAATAAACATGAACATGCAGATCAGCCAAGCGAGCGTGTTATT
This sequence comes from Ranitomeya variabilis, assembly GCF_051348905.1. Lineage (NCBI taxonomy): Eukaryota > Metazoa > Chordata > Amphibia > Anura > Dendrobatidae > Ranitomeya > Ranitomeya variabilis. Next base: position 159,387,862 of record NC_135234.1, read on the forward strand.
TCAAGGAGTAAGGGGAGATCAGAGAGACACTTTGTGAGAGAGAGAGAGAACACTGAATTGATAGGGTTAAAATTCAAGACAAATAAGCCTATTATCTGCCAGGGAGAGAAGTTGCGGGCAGACTGCTGCCTCATACACACCATGTTGGAGGCGGATCCCAGCATAATTGGATATTTACGTTGGCACTCTATAAAGATTATTTTCATAAATTGTAAAAAACAATATCCAATGTGTAAGTCATAGTGAAAAAGCCCAATTATCATATACAGTTCAAAGCTGGCCATCCATATAAGAAATTTCTATAAACTGATAACCGATGGAGTCTATTTTAGATAGCTGGCAAAGAGACATTCTTATACACATCCCCAATACCAGGATTGCCAACGTGACTTTTTATGTCATCTGGATAACAGTGCCAGTGCAGGAGATGAGTAGTTGTTACTTTTATAAAATAGAGAACATAGTATTTAAAAAGGGATTGTCTGAGTATTGGACAATCTCTTTAATGTGATTGTAAAATCTATCATTACGTTATATTACATCCATGTAACTAGAAGTTGCAACCAAATTTATGCCACCATTCAAACAATTTGCATTAACCCCTTAACAACTGCCAATAGGTATTAAAACAGCAGCCGTTAATGGGCCTTATTCCTAACAGCTGTTTTAATTAAGTGTGCAATTCGGGCAGGTCAGAGCTGTACATGACAGGTGACATCCTGTGGTATCGGCCTCGGACGGTTTTAGAACCGATCAAGTCTGATCAATCACCTAAATACCACTGTCAATCGCGACAGCTGTATCTAAGTAATTAAAAGGGGTTAAAAGACCCCCTATGGCAGAATCACCCCCCTGCAATCGTAATCGTGGGTGCCAATCGTTCCCATGGTACCTTGAGGTCATCTGATGACCCCAGCGTATAATGGCCTGTGAGATCCATTTATAAGCAGGGTCTCACAGGCTGTGTCAGTGACTCACTGACAGGTCTCAGGCACTGCAGTACACGAGAGTAGTACACAAATCTATCCATCAGAATCCTCTTTCATACTTATGGATACTTATTTATCATTGTTTGGGTGTGCACCCCTTGTGTTTTTTTTGTTATGTTTTTAAAAATTATTACTCATTTTTCTGCTATCCTGTTATCACCTGTATGCTAAGAAAATATATTTTCACTATATACCTTTTGTACTGGACTTATAGTCAGATCCGTCCTCTCTTTTTTCACTGTATTAGACCAGTGATCAAACTAAAAATTATATGTCCCACAGTGGGACAAAGTGAAAAAGTAAAAAAGAATGTACATAAAATGTGAAAAAAGCGAAAACATCACAAAAAGTAATTTTGCAACTAAAAACACAGCGTTTGCGTTAAAACAAGTACACATAATTGGTATCGCCAGGTCCAGAACATCCTGATCTATGAAGCTGGCACATTATTTATCCCGTACATCAAACACCTACATAAATAAAAACAGATAACAAAATTGTCGTTTTTCATCATACTAACGCAAAAAATTGAATAAAAATTGATCTTATCACTTTTACTGAATGGTGAAGGGCGCAAAAAACAATTGTAGGTTTTTTATCATTCTGCTTCTAAACAAATCTGAATGAAAAGTGATAAAAAAATGCTATGTTCCCCACAAGAGTTCCAAAAAATCTCCAACTCATTGTGCAAAAAATAAGCCCTCATACAGCTCTGTTTGCAAAAAAATAAAAAAGTTACAAGTCTGAGAATATGGCGACAAAACAACTATTTTTTTTAATAAAATAGCATTTTACTGTGTGATAGCAGTAAAATCTAAAAAAATCTATAAAAATCCGGTATTACTGTGATCGCACAGACCCGAAGAATAAAGCTGCTTTATCACTACTGCACAGTGAACCACTAAAAAAAAAGGAACTATTCTTGTACTGCAGTCTATTTGTTCATTTTGCCTCCCAAAAATCGGAATATGGCTTGGGTCACATTTACACTGAATGTTAACACCAGGGTTTCCGTGTAAATCCCAAAAAATGTGATATAAACAACCCCACACCTCTCCCCCGATGGAATCACTCACTAAAAGGAGGCTAATGGAGTCACTTTGGACTCCGTCTGGTCTCTGTGCCATTGGTATCCATCTGTTTAGGTGCATTTTTAACGCACAAGTGCGGACAAACACAGTTCTGTGAATGCCTAAAAAGATGGGCACCACCAGACTAGAAAGACAAAGTCCAAAGCATCTCCATCTGCATCATTATAGTGAGTGGGTTTCTTCTCAATCGCATTTTTGTTGAATTTACATGGAAAACCCTGACGTACGTTCTCAGCGTAGAACACAAGAATGTAATCTCAACCGTATGCTGAAAGCCATCAACAAATATTATATACACCAAAAATGTTACCAATGAAGACCCTAGCTTATCCTGCACAAAACCAACACCCACTCAGGTCCGTCATCTGTCACTAGAACTATAGGAGGCTCCTACAGTACTGGTACAACAAAGAATCTGGAAAAGCAACATGGCTCTCACCTCTCCCGTCCAAATAAAATCCAGTCAAATCTGAGCTCCCAAATCCAAATCCCCCTCCTTCTGAGCCCCACTGTGCCTAAACCACAGTAAGCGGCCAAATGTTTGGCATTATTGTAGGGGGGAGAGCGCACTTTATTTATGGGGTGTGTGTCTCCAGAAGCATAAGCTGGGCACAATGTATGGGGGTACTACACTGTATGGGGGCACAATGTATTGGCACCAAGCTGGCATATTTGCAATTTTCCAGAAAAAAAGCCTGGTGTGAATAGTACAAAATAGTCACTGCAGCCAAAGATGATTTAATTGAGAAGCGTAATTTCTACAATAGGATCACTTTGGATTTTTTCTGCTGTTCTGGCACCTTAGGGGCTCTGCAAATGTCATCCTCAAACTAATCTAAGAATCCAAAACCCAAATAATGCTTCTTCCTTCTCAGCCCTGACATGTACGTTCGTGAAAAATTGCACAAAAAATTGTGGGGTCCAGTTTCACTTATTAAGCTTTGTGTAAATGACAAATTTGCAGCAAATAAAAAAATTACCACTAAAATGTTATATTTCCGCAATGTTATAAAATTCTGTGAGGCACCAATTAATTTAAAGTACTCACTGCACCCCTGGATAAATTTCCAATATGGGGTCATTTGTGGGGAGTTTCTGCTGTTCTGGCACCTCCGGGGCTCAACTAATGGAACCCACAATCTATTCAAATGGAATCTGCTTTCTAAAAGCCAAGCAGTGCTCCTTCTCAAGGTAAAAACTGCATAAAAAATTATGGGGTCCATTTTCTTCAACTATAAATTTGGTGCTAAAACAGTATTTTAGCGGGAAAATATATATTTTTCTTTTCACAGATAAACGTTAATAAAGTTTTGTGAATTACCTGTAGGTTAACAATGCTCAATACATCTCTAGACGAATTCCTTGAGTGGTCTAGTTTACAAAATGGAGTCACTGGTGGGGGGGGTATTTTGTTTTGGCACCTCTGATCCCTGCCGTGTGTTCAAACAGTAATATACAACCATATATAGAGTACTGCAACGTTCAGTGAAAATTGCATAACAAATTAAGGGGTACCGTATATACTCGAGTATAAGCCGACCCGAGTATAAGCCGACCCCCCTAATTTTGCCACAAAAAACTGGGAAAACTTATTGACTCGAGTATAAGCCTAGGGTGGAAAATGCAGCAGGTACCGGTGAATTTCAAAATTAAAAATAGATACTCCATACCGTTCATTATGGCCCCATAGATGCTCCACATAAAGCTGTGCCACATATAATGCTCTGCACCGTTCATTATGGCCCCATAGATGCTCCACATAAAGCTGTGCCATATATACAATGCTCTGCACCGTTGCCCCATAGATACTCCACATAAAGCTGTGCCATATATACAATGCTCTGCACCGTTGCCCCATAGCTGTGCCATATATATAGTGCTCTGCACCGTTGCCCCATAGCTGTGCCATATATATAGTGCTCTGCACCGTTGCCCCATAGCTGTGCCATATAGTGCTCTGCACCGTTGCCCCATAGCTGTGCCATATAGTGCTCTGCACCGTTGCCCCATAGCTGTGCCATATAGTGCTCTGCACCGTTATTGCCCCATAGCTGTGCCATATAGTGCTCTGCACCATTGCCCCATAGCTGTGCCATATAGTGCTCTGCACCATTGCCCCATAGCTGTGCCATATAGTGCTCTGCACCGTTGCCCCATAGCTGTGCCATATAGTGCTCTGCACTGTTGCCCCATAGTTGTGCCATATATATAATGCTCTGCACCATTGCCCCATAGCTGTGCCATATAATGCTCTGCACCGTTGCCCCATAGCTGTGCCATATAGTGCTCTGCACTGTTGCCCCATAGCTGTGCCATATACATAATGCTCTGCACCATTGCCCCATAGCTGTGCCATATAGTGCTCTGCACCGTTGCCCCATAGCTGTGCCATATAGTGCTCTGCACCGTTCATAATTGCCCCATAGCTGTGCCATATAGTGCTCTGCGCCGTTCATTATTTCCCCATAGCTGTGCTGCTGCAATAAAATAATAAAACACATACTCACCTCTCTTTCCTGCAGCTCCTCGGCGCCATCTTCCCAGCGTCTCTCCGCACTGACTGATCAGGCAGAGGGCGGCGCGCACACTATATGCGTCATCGCGCCCTCTGACCTGCACAGTCAGTGCGGAGAGAGAGACGCCGGGAAGATGGCGCGGCGCCCGGCGTGTGGAACGAGGGAAGGTGAATATGCGATACTTACCTGCTCCCGGCGTCCCACTCCTTCCCCCGGACAGCTGGTCTCCGGGTGCCGCAGCCTCTTCCTCTATCAGCGGTCACCGGCACCGCTGATTAGAGAAATGAATTATAAGGCTCCGCCCCTATGGGAGGTGGAGCAGCCTATTCATTTCTCTAATGAGCGGTCCCACGTGACCGCTCAGGGGAAGAGGCTGCGGCACCCGGAGACCGTGGGACGGGCAGGGGGAGCGACAGGATCGCCGGGACTAGGTGAGTATGCCTCAGCGCCCTCTCCCCCTCACCCGCCGACCCCACCACCGATCATGACTCGAGTATAAGCCGAGAGAGGCACTTTCAGCCCAAAAATTTGGGCTGAAAATCTCGGCTTATACTCGAGTATATACGGTACATTTTCTCATATTTCCTCTTGTGGAAATTATAAATTTGGTGCTTAAATAGAATTTTAGTGGAAAGAAATGTGTTTTTCTTTTCACTGCTAAATGTTAATAAAGTTTTGTGAATCACCTGTAGGTTCCAAATGCTCAGTACACCCCTAGCTTAATTCCATGAGGTTTTTGGCCAGATATGGGGTATTGTCGTGTTTGGAAGAAATTGCGTAACAATTTATGAGGTCCTTTTTTTCTATTATCCATTGTGAAAATTACAATTTTGGGGCTAAAACAACATTTCAGAAAAAAAAATTGTTTTCACTTCAACATTTTCAAAAGTTCTGTGAAGCACATATGAGTTCAAGAAGCTCAACACACCTATGAATGAATTCTTTGATGGGTCTAGTTTCCAAAATGGTGTTATTTGTGGGGTTTTCTGCTATTTTGGTTACTCGGGGGCTCTGCAAATGAGACATGGCATCTGCAATCTATTCCAGCCAAATTAACATTACAAATACTAAAAGTTGTTACTTCCCTACTGAAACCTTACGTATGTCAAAACAGAACTTTTTGACTACATGCGAGGTCCACAAAAGTGAAACATTTGGGGCTAAAGCAACATTTTTCGTGAAAAAAAATTAAAATCTTTAATATGACAACCCAATGTGTAGTGCCTTTGAGTTCAAAATATTACTATACCCCTGGAAAAAATCCTTGAGGAGTGTACTTTCCAAAATGGTGTCATTTGTGCGGGTCTTATTCTGTTTGGGTGCCTTAGGGGCCATGCGTATGCTACATGGTACACTCAATCAGTTTCAGACAAACTTGTGTTCTAAAACTGAAATTTTGCTTCTTCCCTTCCGAGCCTGTCCAAAGAGATATTTCTGACCACATGTGGGATATCAGCATGCTCAGAAGAAAGTGGGTAACAAACACTGGGGTCCATTTTCTTGTGCTATTCCTTGAAAAAATGAAAAAATTGGTGCTAGAGCAACATCTTAGAGTAAAAATTACCATTTTTTTTTCATTCGACTTTTTATTAATTCCTGTGCAACACCTGAAGGGTAAAAAAATTTCCGGACAACAGTTTTGAAGTATTTAAAGGGTACGGTTTTTTGGGGGTTTCCAATATAAAGGCCCTTCAAAGTCAATTTAAATCTTAGTAGGTCTTCTAAAGAAACATGTTTTGTAACTTTCTTGAAATATATGCTCACCCCACTTTCTCCCTGCATAGTCATCGCTAGGAACCATGTGTACATGACGATGACTATGCAGGGCGGGGGTGAGATAAGCACCTTATAGTCATGCACGCCAGAGATCACTGGAGCAGAGGGCGCTGGCACCTACACAGAATATCCTTGAATGCTATGCCCACAGAAGGGGGGATAAGGGATGTATTTCTGAGGGAGTGCAGGGTGCAGGATTCCGGGGCCGTAACTGACACTGATGAGAGGGGGTAAGTATTACAATGAAGATAGGAAGCAGGGATTTATTCCAAGCATCGCAAGCCCCGGAGCCTGGAAGAAATCATTAACATAAAGAGAGAATATAACATTTCTCAGCAAAGACCATTATATAAAAACTAGCTATTGAACCCGTTCTACGCCCGGGTGGCGAGCATTTATATTGGAATATGGTCTCCATCCTGGTATGTGCTGCTCCTATCCTGTCATATGCTGCTCCATCCTGCGCCCCCATCCTGTCATGTGCTGCTCCACCGTGTCATGTGCTGCTCCATCCTGCATCCCCATCCTGTCATGTGCTGCTCCACCGTGTCATGTGCTGCTCCATCCTGCGCCCCCATCCTGTCATGTGCTGCTCCACCGTGTCATGTGCTGCTCCATCCTCATCCCCATCCTGTCATGTGCTCCCATCCTGCGCCCCCATCCTATCACGTGCTGCTCCATCCTGCGCCCCCATCAGTGCGGGCGGCTGTGCTGAGTGCGGGCGGCTGTATGTGGCTGTGCTGAGTGCGGGCGGCTGTATGTGACGTGGCTGTGCTGGGTGCGGGCGGCTGTGCTGGGTGCGGCAGCTGTGGACGGCTGTGCTGGGTGCGGTGGCTGTGCTGGGTGCAGTGGCTGTGCTGGGTGCAGCGGCTGTGCGTGGCTGTAGGCGGCTGTGCGTGGCTGTGGGAGGCTGTGCTGGGTGCGGCGGCTGTGCGTGGCTGTGGGCGGCTGTGCTGGGTGCGGCGGCTGTGCTGGGTGCGGTGGCTGTGCTGGGTGCGGCGGCTGTCCGTGGCTGTAGGCGGCTGTGCATGGCTGTGCTGGGTGCGGAGGCTGTGCATGGCTGTGGCGGCTGTGCGTGGCTGTGCTGGGTGCGGCGGCTGTGCTGGGTGCGGCGGATGTGCTGGGTGCGGCGGCTGTGCTGGGTGCGGCGGCTGTGGGTGGCTGTGCTGGGTGCAGCGGTTGTGCGTGGCTGTGGGCGGCTGTGCTGGGTGCGGCGGCTGTGGGCGGCTGTGCTGGGTGCGGCGGCTGTGGGCGGCTGTGCGTGGCTGTGCTGGGTGCGGCGGCTGTGCGTGGCTGTGGGCGGCTGTGCGTGGCTGTGGGCGGCTGTGATGGGTGCGGCGGCTGTGCTGGGTGCGGCGGCTGTCCGTGGCTGTGGGCGGCTGTGCGTGGCTGTGGGAGGCTGTGCGTGGCTGTAGGCGGCTGTGCGTGGCTGTGGCGGCTGTGCATGGCTGTGCTGGGTGCGGCGGATGTGCTGGGTGCGGCGGCTGTGCTGGGTGCGGCGGCTGTGGGTGGCTGTGCTGGGTGCGGCGGCTGTGCGTGGCTGTGGGCTGTGCGTGGCTGTGGGCGGCTGTGCTGGGTGCGGCGGCTGTGGTCGGCTGTGCTGGGTGCGGCGGCTGTGCGTGGCTATGGGTGGCTGTACGTGGCTGTGGGCGGCTGTGCTGGGTGCGGCGGCTGTGGTCGGCTGTGCTGGGTGCGGCGGCTGTGCGTGGCTATGGGTGGCTGTACGTGGCTGTGGGCGGCTGTGCTGGGTGCGGCGGCTGTGCGTGGCTGTGGTCGGCTGTGCTGGGTGCGGCTGTGCGTGGCTGTGGGCGGCTGTGCTGGGTGCGGCGGCTGTGGTCGGCTGTGCTGGGTGCGGCGGCTGTGCGTGGCTGTGGGCGCCTGTGCGTGGCTGTGGGCGGCTATGGTCGGCTGTGCTGGGTGCGGCGGCTGTGCGTTGCTGTGGGCGGCTGTGCGTGGCTGTGCTGGGCGCGGCGGCTGTGCTGGGTGCGGCCATTTTCTTGGTCCTGCTCCCGGAGTCGGCGCCTGCGCAGTCCGCGCTTTCCGGCGCCATTTTCTTGAAGACACTGCAATGTGTCTTCAAGAAAATGGCGCCGGAAAGCGCGGACTGCGCAGGCGCCGATTCCGGGAGCAGGGGGACAGTCACGGCCCGGAAGCGCGTCGGTGGAACGGGTCAGGTAAGTATACTCACCCTCCGCCTCCTGGCTCGTCCCTGCTTGTCCGGTGGAGATCGCGGTGTGCGTTCAGCGCTTACGCATACCGCGATCTCCTGGGAGCGTCGCTCTGTGCGGTCCAGACTGCGCCGGCGCTTGCGCTTGCGCAGTCTATAGAGGCTTCGGACAGAGTGACGCTCCCAGCGTTATATTATAGATATGGTTAAATTCTGCATGAGCTCTGCATTACCGCAGTACCTTTCATATCCCCCGATTCACCACCTTTGCTGAGAAAATACCTTTGTAATCTCTCCATTTTCGTATGTAAATTACCCCGTTCCGGTCCGATGGGCCTATTCGCCGTTTCTCCCCACCTCCTGCCTAGGTCTATGCTCTTCTTTCCCGCGTTGGCGTTGTTTTCCTGAGCCTGCGCATTAAAGTGGCCTCTTGCGCGTGCGCAGTATGTTTTACCCAACAGTGGGCAAAGCATAAAAATCATTATTGCGCATGCGCCATTTTACATTATGTTCTGTGCCCCGGAAGTCTTGCCATGCAAAGGGGCATAGAACGTAATGAAAAATGCGGGCGCATGCGTAATAGTGATTTTGTGCTTTGACCACAGTTGGGCAAAGCATACTGCGCAGGCGCTAGAGGCCAATTCAATGCACACGCGCAGAAACTGTACGGGATCTGTGCTATTCACAGATCTCATTACATCAAGAACGCCGAGGAGCGGGGGGAGAGATGGTGAATAGGCCCGGCCCATTGGACTGGAATGGGGTAATTTACATACGAAGACGGAGAGATTACAAAGGTATTTTCACAGCAAAGGTGGGGAATCGGGGGATATTAAAGGTACTGCTGTAATGCAGAGCTCATGCACAATTGAACCATATTTTTATCTCAAATCAAAAAAAGGGGTGACAGACTCCCTTTAATATGAGGCATACAAGTAGGGCTAGTGCAACATTTCTGTTACGTGAATGCCCATATTAATAGGTCACATACATCCCAGGGGGGAACAGATACCCTTTAAGGTTAAAATTGGCTTTGTCACTATGGCCGGGTTATCGCGATCCAGTAGTAGCAGCGCTTTGGAAGCAGGGTATTTCCGCTGTGTCCAAAGCGCTGCCTTCTATTGATCGCAGGTACATCCACAAGTGTTCACTGAACCATGCGAATTTACCACATTCGATACATTCTATTGATGCAATTTCTCTTGTGGTGACACTAGTAATTGATATGCTGCGGTCTGGAAAGACGCGCCGCATGTCAGTCTCTGCGGAGGATCCACAGGCGACTATGGACACATAGTGGACATGGGAATTCTAGAAATCCCATCCACTATGCTGTCACATCTGGCCACTGCATAAATACGCAGCGTCAAACCCACCGCAGTTCCTGATAGTGGGCACATACCCTAAGGGGTATGATCCAAAATCAACATCCAATAAATAACTCGAAATAGTCTTTGCTCAAAGCACTACTCCCGTGTTCTATTTTTATTGCAGCGCTAGAGTGGTGTCACTAATCTAAGTTCCTGCCTATAGTCTCATACTTATGACTCCCTGTCATCTGTTCCAGTCGCCGCTCCTATTGGTCTCCGGCAATTTGTGACCTGCAGATCACTCAGTGATCCGGAAGTCACAACTCAATGTAAGGCCGGTGTCACACTAGCGAGTTTTACGGACGTATGAGCCCAGAAAATACGTCCTGAAAATACGCATTGCACACGGCCCAATGATTCTCTAAGGGGCAGCTCCTATTTGCCGTATATTACGCATCCGTAATATACGGTATGTTACGGGCGTAGAAAATCGCAGCATGCTGCATTTGTCAGCGTATTGTGCAAAAAATCCGCCAATGAAAGTCTATGGGGGCGAGAAAATTATGGATTACACACGGACCATGCGTGTGACTTGCGAGAAATACGCACCGATGTTCTATAGAAAAGCCGGCAATTCAGTGCGGTGTGCAGTAAAATCACACTGACAGAATAGAATAGAATAGGTAGAATAAATGTGTACACATAGAATAGGTATAATGTCATAATAATAATGTCATAGAATAGTATATGTCAGTGAGACACATATACATATACACACACATATATATATATATATATATATATATATATATATATATATATATATTTATTTAATTCAGCGCTAGAAAGCAGAAAAGCCGGTAATTCAATTGAGAAAATATTCTGAAAAGTTCCCAGGCTCGAGTTCATATGAGTTCATCCAGCGGAGGGCGCATCACCGCGACTCGAGGTAACTACAGTACATTCCCCTGCATTCCATTCATTCCCCAGATTTTACAGTCAGGAGCACAGCTGCATTAGCAGAGCTCCTGGGTGTAAAATGATTTAACCCCTTCAGTTGGATTTACAGCGTGGGACAAGACCGAACGACAAAAGGTATGGGATATTGTTGTTTGTTTTTTTTAACTTTATTTTAGGTGACAAGGGTCTTCAGGTTAATTAAGAGTATAATAAAATATTAAAACACCATGTGTCTTTATTTCATTAAAATACTTTTTAATAATGTGTGTATGTTTTATTAACCATTTCGTACTATTGGATTAATAATGGATAGGTGTCATAATTGACGCCTCTCCATTATTAACCTGGCTTAATGTCACCTTACAATAGCAAGGTGACATTAACCCTTCATTACCCCATATCCCACCGCTACAGGGGAGTGGGAAGAGAGTGGCCAAGTGCCAGAATAGGTGCATCTTACAGATGTGCCTTTTCTGGGGTGGCTGGGGGCAGATGTTTTTAGCCAGGGGGGGTCCTATAACCATGGTCCCTCTCTAGGCTATTAATATCTGCCCTCAGTCACTGGCTTTCCCACTCTGGCGGAGAAAATTGCGCGAGAGCCCACGCCAATTTTTTCCGGGATTTAACCCTTTAATTTAATAGCTAGAGACCCAAAATTTTACAGAGACACTTGTTACATTAGTAAAGAGGAATATGTAATAAAAGAAGGGATATGAGATGGTTTACTGTATGTAAACCATGTCTCATATCATGTCGGGTTTGTGAAGGAGAGGGCAAAAGCCGGCAATTGAATTACCGGCTCTTCTGCTATCTAGCGCTGTATTAAATATAAATATAGATATATATGTGTCTCACTGACATATATATATATATATATATATATATATATATATATATATACACATATATATATATATATATATATATATATATATATATATATATATATAGACTGTATATATGTTTTTAAGAATATTTGAGCCGATGGAACCATGATATGTCCATTTTGCAAGCCTGCGAGAAAAAAATCGCCGTACGGATGCCATATGGATGACACACGGATAAATTTGTGCGTAAAAATCGCATCCTCGCATTGAATACGGAAGTGTTTTGGGACAATTACTGCGTATTACGGCCGTAAAAAACGGACCGTATTTTCATATGCCTAGTGTGACGCCGGCCTAAGTCTTTGAGAGCCAGAACAAATCTGTCATAAATTTCAATTGGAAGCTTGTAACCGTTGCTTCTGACTTGCAGCCACTCACAAGTTGCGGTTGGAAGATGGCGGCACAGGACCAGAGTGGCTCCGGGAACAATTGAAGACGGTAGCAGATAAGTATAAGGTTAGACTCAGGGAACTAAGATTAGTAGCACCAGTTCAGTGCTGAAATAAATAAAAAAAATGCTGCTGTGGTGCTTTAAGGTTCCTATTCATTTTAACCGGAAAATACGTCTATAATGCATATGGTGCTGATTTTTGTTAGTGTTTTTTTTTTCAGCCTGTAAAAAAAGCAACATGTCAATTCTGGAGGTATTTCTGCTTGACAATTTGCTCAAAATTTGACTGCTGAATCAACATAAGCAGAATGAAACTGACCAAAAACTGCACAAAAAACACAAAGAAAGCTCTGAAAACTTATTTTTGTAAAGCAGCTTTTGGAAAAAGAATCCATGGCAAATACATCTGTGTGAGCATACCCTTAGCCACAATGTCATTTATATTGTAGCACTATATAGGCACATTTTGTCTTAGCTAATTGTTGCAACAGAATGACTTAATTTTCAGAAAAAATGGTTAATTCCTATTTGCTGTCGGCAAGAAAAATAAAAATATTCTACATGAAGATAACTTTAATATTGCAATACCTGTTACTTATTTTCTTTTTATTTCCTACTATGTAATTTAGCATTTCTTAAGTGTGTTGTCCACTACTTGGACAATACAGGTTTTGACCATGCATTCTATATAATAGTACAAATATTTATGCGCAATATACATCAAATATATTAGCTGCTGGATCTAGATCGCCACCTAGTGGTCATCCTGTAAATCCACTATAAATGATATTGGGAACCTTCCAGAAAATAAATTGAAGCATCGTTTTTCATTTGTTTCATACAAGAGAGGGGCGACCTAAGACAAATGTTATCAGCGCAATCACAGCAGTAAAGTATCTGCGGAAACATTTCTGACTTGCAAGCTTACATAGTAATCAGCGAGTAGCAATGAGCCAAAAGACTTTAAACATAGCCAATTCTGTAGGGCTGATTTCAGATCCAAACAATCAAATGAAAAGTTGGGAGATGTGAAAACACAAACAAACACTGGAGTAATAACACATTTTATTTCAATCAACAAGCAACCAAATTCAAGGCTAGTAATGTACATAAATTGCTGTTATCAGACTGACAGATTTCTAGAACACTAATTGATTGGATTATCTAGTGTTATGTGTCAAAATCCTAAATTTGTACCAATTGTTCCTTCTTATTTGTAGCACAGCAATACCAGGTAAGTTCTATTACAAGTATGAACAGAATTTAATTTGTCAATAAATTGTGTACGTACATTTACATGAAGGATTTTTCTTATAATAGTAAAACCACAGACTGCTGGCATAGGAGGAGGGCCAGGAAACCAGTCACTGCAGCACCTGTGCTTCACCACTTGTCTGTTACTCACCTGTCCTGGCTCCAGTGTCAGTCTGCACATTTTCCTTCTGCTCTGGCAGTATACTTCTGCACATTGAGTTACTACAGTAACCTGAAGTTCCCCTCCAACATCATGCACATAGGGCTCTAAAACGCCCTGTCTAGGTGGTGAGTATTCAGGTAAATAGTGCATGCTTCTACCACACCTAACCTTGCTACACTACAAAACCAGCTCTGCTACTTTTTAGGTACCTTACTGCAAACTCAATGTTACTATTCCAAAGTGCTATCCATGCATTCAGCTATGCTATAATAACACATAGTTCTTATACAAACTCAAGGGGTAATTTCCAAACTTTTAAATAGATCTATTTTATTTATACAATAATGAAAAACCAATGTAACAAACAAATCACACAGGAAAAATAGATAAGTAACATTAAAAACAGCTTATCATGGACAAGGCACAAGGAGGGCCTTTATGTAGTACACCACAGGGACACCTGATCACTAAAGGTCTATACAGGCTGGCTAGCAGGAGGGCTGTATCCCTCAAAGAGCGTTGTAAAAAAGTGCATATAGCGAAGTGCAAATATTGAGTCTAGAGAGGTTAAATGGACCAAAAGTCCCAGAGCAGAAGGCAAAGTCAGAAGGGGCATATACTACTCCAATAACATCCACTTGGCAACTATCCCTGTCCATAACTGAAAGGTAACATGGATCATCCAGCTTACCCATGTAGCCTGTCAGTCAGTGTGTGTCCCAGCAGTCCCGACGCGCGTTTTGCAAGGGCTTCTTTGGGGGACTGTGGCATTTTGAACCTTAATCGGTATTGATTATGTATCAGTGGGTTTTGCTCATATGCTATAATAAGACGCCTGACTGCCAACATGACTCTACTGTTCTAAACTTCTATCTGCATATCCAGTTCTGCTACAATCAAGTGCCTGATTTCAAACTCGGCTCTACTGTTCCAATGTGCTGCATACACAGCTGGTTCTGCTACTGCCACGTGTCTCTTTGCCAAATTTGCTCCATTGTTCTTAGCTGCAGTAAAACTACTTTTAGGGTACATACCATCTAATATGTATATACAGGAAATGTCCTGATTTTGATGCTCTTTCACTTGCCATTCATTGATTTGAGTTAGCAGTTCTTATTTATTAGCAATCTGCCTCTTTCCTACTGTGCAGCCTCATAGGAATCTGATGATAGCTGACGATTCCTATGACGCTGCACAGTAGGAAAGAGGCGGAGGGAGACGAGGGAGAGCCGCAGAGAAGTACTGTGCATGCCCAAGATTCCCAGCCCCGCAGTGTGAATAAATTAGAAGAGACCGCGGGGCGGGATCTCGGGCCGCGCGTCCACGCAGGCGCAAAAAGGAAGAAATCATTTGATTCAGTGGACGGGCAGCGCTAACTGCGCATGCCCGAGAAAAAAAGATTACAGCGCAGGTGCCGGGTAAATAACTGAACACTGAGGAGGCGGCGCCCACAGTAAATGATGTGAGATGTCTGTGTCAGGGGGGAAAGACCTGCCCCCCTGACACACTAGTGGTATGAGGGACAAATTATAAAAATGATTCTTTCAGCGGTGGAAGGGACCTGAACTAAAAGAGCCACCTTGGCAGAATGCAGCATTAGTGAAGCACAAGGTGGCTCTTTTAGTTAAAAACACCGGGGGGTGGGGGGTGACAGGTTCCTTTTAACGAATTTGGCGCATCTTATTCTTGCATACCTCTCATTAAGAATGGTGTTTGAAACTCTAGTCATAATGAATCAGTGCCATTATGTCTAGAGATGTGCGGACCCCTGGATGTTCGAGACTGGCATGTTTGGCTGAACAGTTAAAAAAAAGTTTTGGTAGCAAAACAGTACCCAGATCAGTACCCGAATTGGATCTCATTCACTTGAATGGGGGGCCCGAACATCCAGTGTTTGCCACACTGTCATGTGCATGACAGTGCAGAAAACACTGCCAAGATGTGGCCGTACAGGCTGAGAACCACTGGGAAAATGAGCTTCTGCATACACAGCATCAGTGAGCAGTGGTGATGTAATTGAGATTGCCGCCGGTCACTGAGGCTGCGTTCACAGCCGGATCCCTGAACTGCAGTGACCTCGGTGAGATTCCCGCTAGCACAGTGAGAGTCTCGCGGTGCAGCACTGAGCTCAGAGAGTTCACTGTTATGGTCTGGTGGCCTAAGAGCAGCATGAGACGTACTCTGGAGAAGGTGGTACCTGTACTGACTGCAGACCCTGAACTTAACACCGCAACTAGAAGTAGCCGTGGAATGTACCTAGCGCTCCCTAGACATCTTGACACAGCCGGAGGACTAATTACCCCTAGAGATAGAAAAGGGAAAACTATCTTGCCTCAGAGAAAATCCCCAAAGGATAGACAGCCCCCCACAAATATTGACTGTGAGAGGAGAGGGAAAAAACATACACAGACTGAAATGAGAATTTAGCAAAGGAGGCCACTTCTAGCTAAATAGAAAGGATAGGACAGAGTACTATGCGGTCAGTATTAAAACACTAGAAAATATCCACCACAGAAAATACAAAATCTCCACAGCTAACTAAAGATATGGAGGGTATATCTGCATCTCCAGAGATACCAGCTTGGCTAAACAAATTCTTATACAGACCAAGCTGGACAAGACAAAAACATGGAAAAGAACTGAACAATAAGGCCACAGCATGTGGACAGCAAAAATCAAGGCCAGAACTTATCTTTGTTGAAATGAACTGCAAAGCAGAAGAGACCAGGCAGGGATGTGAATCCTCCAGGAACAATGGACAACTGGCACTGACTAAAGGGTGAAGCAAGACTAAATAGCCCAGTCAAAATTGCAAAAAGTGAACACACCTGATAAATGCTGCGATTCAGAGACAGCAGCGCTACCACTTACAACCACCGGAGGGAGCTCAAGAGCAGAATTCACAACAGTTCACCACAGTTGACTGTAAGAAATATCTCCCAGTGAACTCTGCTGCACCGTGAGGCTCTTTCTCATTGTGCTAGTGGGGATCTCACCGAGGTCACCGCAGTTCAGGGGCCCAGCTGGGAACACAGCCTCAGTGACCTGTGGTAACTTCAATGACATCACCACTGCTCATTGATGCTGCACTTGCAGCAAATCGTTCATCGGTGGTTCTCAGCCTGAACAGTCGCATCTTGGCACCGTCCAGGTTTAAAATTTGTTTATCCCCAGACATGGATTACGGCATGTGACAAAACGATGGACAAGTGAGGGATATGGTTGTTTTTTACTTTTGTTTTATTACAGGAAACGATGGCTTCAATGGAATGGGCGATGACGTGATTATGGTTTAATTTAGAATCATTAAAGGAGTATGTGACATTCTTTCAATAAAAGGACTTTATTCTGGCAGTGTGTTTATTAACAATATAACTATAGGATTAGTAATAGGTGTCTTATAAAAGTCTTTCCATTACAAATCCATGGTCTTGATGTCACAGGACAATACAAAGGTGACATCAACCCCACAAATATGAACTCCACTTGCCACCACTACAGGGACAGTGGGAAGATCCGGGCACCAGATTTGGCGCATCTAATTAATGTGCCTTTTCTGAGTGATTGCAGGCTGCTGTTTTTAGGCTGGGGTGGGTCGTGACAAGCCTAAGAATACCAGCCCCAGATGTTTGCCTTGGCAAGGCTGTTTGTCAAAAATGGGGGGACCCCAAGTCGTTTTTTTTAATTATTTATTTAAGTAATTGAAAAAAAATTGTGTGGGCACCCCTCTATTCTTGATAAACAACTGTTACGAAATACAATGACCCAAATAGGAAGTCGGTCAGTGGACGGCACAACAAACACACAACGGGATGGAAAAGGGGAGAGGAAGGTCCTACTGATAGGGAAAATGAGTGATGGATACCCCTTGAGCTCAAATTTGAGCCTGTCCCTGCACTCCCCTTACACCCTAAGTGGGTCCTTCCCCCCACCACCATCAGGAACCTTGTACCTCGCTGTCACCTCACACTGCCCTGGCTACTGCACTGGCCGGCAAGGGCGCTAGCCTCACCATTGCAGATGGCACAAACACAGAGGACAGTGACAAACATGATAGGGACAAGGAATAAACACAACACTTAGCTTCCAGACTCCGCTGCCAAGCTCCACGCCGCAGATGAACCAGAAACAGTACTCCAAACTCCAGAAGTAGCTGAAACCAGAGAGATGCAACTGCACAGCTGGTCTCCATAGAGAAACTCTATCACCAACAGTTAGCTGATGCATCACGTAACCATTTAAAGGATGGAGGGAGTGGTCACCAACCACATCAGCTGACCTAGCAACTCTGCATTTGCAGCAGGCTTCCAGCAAGGGAAAATAACATTAACCCCACTGGTCCACAAAGAAAAAAAAGCTACATTTAAAACAGTGGAACCAGAGCTGCCATACATCAAAAATTAGATTGTGACACCAACCTTGCTAAACGCTGACAGCTGAGAGTTACAGCTCACAGAAGAATACATGTTAGCGGCAGCAGGCATAGGCTGATGGGAGCAGCAGTCCCATCAGCCAAGGCCAGTGAACGGAGGTAAACTTTATACCTCCAATCACAGCTGCGGACTCATGCTGTCATTTGACAGCGTGGGAACCGCGGCTGTCTGTCCAGCGGTAATGATTTTACCACCGAACAGAAGCAGTGTTTGCTGCACTGTCATGCACATGACAGCAAGACAAACACACGTCCGGGGGCCCAAACCCGAACAATAACACAGACTTCCTGCTGAAGTC
Source organism: Ranitomeya variabilis (assembly GCF_051348905.1). Taxonomy (NCBI): domain Eukaryota; kingdom Metazoa; phylum Chordata; class Amphibia; order Anura; family Dendrobatidae; genus Ranitomeya; species Ranitomeya variabilis. The sequence goes on from NC_135234.1 coordinate 159,406,097, forward strand.
AGTGTTCGTTGTCCCTGCCCGAACAGTAGGAGATCGGTAAGGACATCGAACTTTACTGTTCGGGTTCGCCTATCTCTAGTTATGCCCTAATAAGCGTTTACTTTTCATCAGCAACATAATCCCACTACGGAACATGAGAACTAAGCTAAATATTTCAGATTATATTCAGGTGACAGTAAGCAAACAAAACACTAGATTAGAATGAATTTCCTATTGCAGATCTACAATCAATAATCTGTACAAGCACAAGATCTAACAAGCTGATCAATGTTGCGGTTGTCATTCATGGTGCATTAACCATCCAGTGGTCAGGACAATTAGTGACCTTCAGAGACACCCAGGAATAGAGCTTCCAACACAGCTCCTCTTTTAATTTACAGCCATACAACCCTTGCCTTGGTACCTTAACCTCTTATTGGATTTTGCATTACATGTTAAAGTACGTGTTGGCAACGATAGTGAATGTCTTGATATATTAATGCTTAGAGAAGCATATCCTGAATGCTTCCATAAACATCAATTAGACAGCTTACTCATTACAGTCAGTGGGAGTAACTCATTTAGCCATGATCATGACTGCTGACGGCCACTCAGCAATAAATAACCTAATAAAGTATTTTTTTAATTAGATTTTTATTAGTATACCTATACTACATTAAATAGAAATAGAAATGGTAATCCGGTTTGATATATGTGCAAAGACAAAGACATGCAGCATTGACAGTTTCTAAAAGGTAAAAATTCTTCATTCCATGTTTTGGAACATTCTTGCAGTGTGTGGGAGAGGAGTGAACGACACTTCTACGGGTGATCTGGACCAATAGAAGTGTTGTGGAAATGCAAAACGGTTGTTGTCCACGCCTCTACGCTAAGTTAAAGAACAAAATCTTGACACGCCGAGGAGCAACTGTGTTGATTAGAGTTCACCGCTAGGCGTATGCTGGCAACAAACCCCTCACTTGCAGATGTTCAACTTGTTGCATCTAGTCCAAAAGTGGTTGCAACCTTAAACGTCCACTCTTGCCCAGAAGGTCAAGCACGTAGTGATGGACAATCCATGCACTTCGTTTCAGGCCAATACAGACCTGGGTTGCCCAGGGCGACCCTCGGAATGTGGATGACCTGGGTAGCCTAGGGAGAGGTAAGAAGTTGTTGAGAAATCCCTCGGGAAACCAGATATTGCCACTTTCCCATACTGGGATACCAAAAGGGGTCAGGCTCACCATGGAGGGCGTCTAGACCCACAAATGGGGGGGCTTTCCAATTCCACTGAGGAGTACCCTAAGGCTGTTGTTAAGGACCTGGTCTGTTGGCGATGTTACAATCCTGGAGACGTAGCCACCTGGTGTCATATGTCCCCGAAACCAATGGACTGCAGCCTAGGCCGGCATTGTTCCTATTACACCTATCCGGCCAGCAGTGTGGGCTGTCAACCCAACGAGGGACCACAAGCATGTACCATGTCAGTCAAAGGGATACTTGTTCTTGGACTTTTGGACTCTAATCAGTGCTATACTTCCCCACCAGTTGAACCCTGATAAGTTTGACAATGACCGATGCATACACGTAAACACCAAAGACTACCCTGTGGTCAGAGTGACCATGGTAACAGATTGTGGTACTATGTTTCATAAGGGTTGGGGTAGAATAAGACTTTCTACATCCTGTCATACTGGGGTGGGATTTTTCCTTCTTTTGGGACTTGTGGCAAAAGGGTCTGTACAGAGTATTCAGGACAAAGGCCAGATCCCTCGGGAATAGACTCCCTCAAAATCAAAGATGGACAAGTGTCCCCTATCTGTCCTTGCTGGAGAGGGAGACGAGATGGTGACAAAGGAGCCCAACTTCCTGACTTAGAAGTGCCTGGACAGAACTTTGGGGCTGCTCAAATTAGGGACTTTGCCTTAAAGGGGGCATTTGATAATTTTACCGTATGTAATGGGGTTGCTCAAGAGCTGGGGGCTGACACTAGGTTACCACACTTTGCAGTCAATGGCGATTTACTGTATTGGGTGACCAAACTGAGGGGAGGCGAAATAGTGGAGCAGCTGTTGGTTCCAGAACCCTACCAGCGGAGGATTTTATACATGGCCCATTCATTTGTGGAGGTTCTATTGACCAGGATGTTACCAAGAGATCCTAAATTATTTTAGGTCCTGCCTCACCGAACAGATAATAGCTCCCTCTTCTCACTTCCGAAGACCCTTATTCCTGTTACCTGTAATAGAGGTCCCATTTGAGAAGATTGCCATGGACCTAGTAGGTCCCCTAGTTAAGTCGGCACGGGAACATCAGTACCTCCTAGTGGTCATGGACTATGCAAAAGGTACCCTGAAGCGGCACCACTAAGGATCTTTTAAGCCAAGAGTATTGCCCAGGAGCTTGTCCATATCTTTACTAGGACGGGCCTGCCAAAGAGATTTTGACAGACCAGGGAATCCCTTTCATGAGCAAGGTAATGAGGGACCTGTGTAAGGTCCTCCAGATTGCCCAGCTGCGAACCTCAGTTTACTATCCACAGACAGCCTGGTAGAGCGCTTCAATAAGACTTTAAAGACCATGGCTCAAGAAGATCATTGAGAAGGACAGTTGAGACTGGGACTATCTGCTTCCATTTCTGCCATTCTCCATTAGAGAAGTTCCTCAAGCCTCCACTGGCTTCTCGCTGTTCAAGCTCCTGTACGGAAGACATCTGCAAGGGCTCCTGGACATCTCCAAGGAAACTGGGAAGCCGAGGTCATGCCACACCAGAGCGTCATTGAGCATGTCGCCTAGTTGCAGAAGAGGATTGCGAAAGTAATACCTATCTAGAAGGAGCATCTTCTCCAGGTACAGGCAAGGGTGAATAACCGATCAGTAAGGCTGAGGCAGTTCAAGCCTGAGGATCATGTGCTAATGCTTATCCCCACGGTGGAAAGCAAGTTCCTAGCCAAGTGGCAAGGCCCATACGAGGTGGTAGAAAAACTGGACGAGATGAATTACAAGTTACACCAGACAGGTCGAAGGAAACTGCACCAAATATATCATGTGAACTACCTCAAGAATTCCCGAAGCACTCCGGGAGGTAATATCAAATGAAGTAAAGAAAATGCTAGACCTTAGTGTGATAGAGGAGTCAAAAAGTGAATGGTCTAGTCCGATCATCCTCGTGTCGAAGCCTGATGGCAAGTGGCGGTTTTGTAACAACTACTGCAGGATGAATGACTTCTCCAGTTTTTATGCATATCCGATGCCCTGCGTGGACAAGACAGCCTTCTCGATGCCTGATGGGTGTTTTCAGTACATTAGAACACCCTTCAGGTGGCAGGGGGCCCCAGCTACCTTCCAGTGGGGCTATGGCTCAGATCTTAGCTCCGCATTTTAAAATGCGCGCGTGTCCAGCCTCCCGTGACGTCACGGCTTGTGATTGGTCGCGTCGCCCATGTGACCGCGACGCGACCAATCACAACGCCGGAACGTAATTTTAAAATACTGAATGCCTAGAAGGACCTGAAAATTACGTCACGGCTTGCTGTGATTGGTCGCGTCGCGGCCACATGGGCTTCACGCGACCAATCAGAAGCCGTGACGTCACGGAAGGAAGGAAAAGCGCGCATTTTAAGCAAAGAAGGCTCCCGGTTCCCTCGGTGAGGTCCAGGCTGCGTCGGAGAGGTGAGTATAGCAATATTTTTTATTTTAATTCTTTATTTTACACATTAATATGGTTCCCAGGGCCTGAAGGAGAGTTTCCTCTCCTTCAGACCCTGGGAACCATCAGGGATACCGTCCGATACTTGAGTCCCATTGACTTGTATTGGTATCGGGTATCGGTATCGGATTAGATCTGATACTTTGCCGGTATCGGCCGATACTTTCCGATACCGATACTTTCAAGTATCGGACGGTATCGCTCAACACTAGTGGGAATATAAAGGAACTGGAGAGGAGACAGGCTGGTATGTACCATATGTGCAGTATGTGTATTTACATGTGCTTGTACTTGTAGTGTGTATAGTATATACAGTGAAGGAAATAATTATTTGTTCCCTTACTGATTTTGTAAGTTTGCCCACTGACACAGAAATGAACAGTCTATAATTTTAAGGGTAGGTTAATTTTAACATTGAGAAATAGAATATCAAAAATAAAATCCAGAAAATCACATTGTGTAAATTAGATCAATTTATTTGCATTTTGCAGTGAGAAATAAGTATTTGATTCCCTCCCTACCACCAACTAAGTTCTGGCTCCTACAGACCAGTTAGACGCTCCTAATCAACTTGTTACCTGTATTAAAGACAGCTGTCTTACATAGTCACTTTTATAAAAGACTCCTGTCCACAAACTCAATTAATCAGTAAGACTCTAACCTCTACAAGATGGGCAAGACCAAAGAGCTTGATAAGGATGTCAGGGACAAGATCATAGACCTGCACAAAGCTGGAATGGGCTACAAAAACATAAGTAAGATGCTGGGTGAGAAGGAGACAACTGTTGGTGCAATAGTAAGAAAATGGAAGAAATACAAAATGAATGTCAATTGACATCTATCTGGGCACTATGTAAAATCTCACCACGTGGGGTATCCTTGATCCTGAGGAAGGTGACAGATCAGCCTAAAACTGCACAGGGGGACTTGTTAATGATCTCAAGGCAGCTGGAACCACAGTCATTAGGAAAAACCATTGGTAACACATTACGCCGTAAAGGTTTAAAATCTTGCCTCCAAGGTATCCCTGCTCAAGAAGGCACATTTGCAGGCCCATCTGAAGTTTGCCAATGAACACCTGGATAATTCTGTGAGTGATTTGTAGAAGGTGCTGTAGTCAGATGAGACAAAAATTTAGGTGTTTGGCATTAACTCAACTCACCGTGTTTGGAGGAAGAGAAATGCTGTCTATGACCGAAAGAACATCGTTCCCACTGTCAAGCATGGAGGTGGAAACATTATGTTTTGGGGGTTCTTCTCTGCTAAGGGCATAGGACTACTTCACCACATCAGTGGGAGAATGGATGGAGCCATGTACTGTAAAATTTTGAGTGACAACCTCCTTCCCTCCGCCAGGATATTAAAAATTGGTTGTGGCTGGGTCTTCCAGCAATACAATGATCCAAAACATACAGCCAAGGCAACAAAGGAGTAGCTCAAAAAGAAGCACATTAAGGTCATGGAGTGCTCTTATCCAGTCTTCTGGGACTTCTCCTGTTCTCCAAGAACTTTCAAAGTTTATGGAGCGTGGTTCCAAAATTTCTTCTGCTATCTCCTTCAGTACTCTGGGATGTAATTCACCTGGACCTGGAGACTTAAATTAATTTATGTTAGCTAAGTGTTTCCCCACTATCTTTCTGTTTATAGATATCCTGGATTCTTCTATTCCTTTAATAGGACAGTGAAGATCAGTTTATGTTACATTTCCTATCTGAGAGAAAACAAATGCAAAATAGGAATTTAAAAGTTCGGCCTTCTCAACATCCTTTCTTACCATTTCATCATTTTCATCCTGTAAAAATCCTATAGCATCTTTGACTTTTCTTTTACTTTTGACATATCCCCCAAATCCTTTTTTATTGCTTTTGACGTCTCTTGCAAGCCTTAATTTATATTCAGCTTTAGCTAATCTAATTCGTGCCCTGCAGGTAGCATTATATTCTTCTTTAGATATGCCTCCCTCTTTCCATTTGATTAACATTTCTTTTGTCCTTTTTAACATGTGTTTAAGTTCTGTGTTCATCCATCCTGGTTTACTTAAATGCTTTGTATTCTTCCCTTTTTTTGGAATTGTTAATGACTGTACTTTGAGAATCTAATTTTTCAAGATTTCCCAACCTTCCTGGACATTTTTATCCTTAAGGATATCCAGCCATTGGATCCCTCCGATTCTCTTTCTGAGTCCGTTAAAATCTGCCTTTCTGAAATCTAACCTTGCAGTCTGAGTCTTCACAGGTCTTCCTCCTCTAGTTATCCAAAATTCTAAAATAGCATGGTCGCTACCTCCTAGGGTCCCAGTCACTCTTACCTCCTCAACCATTTCCTTCCTGTTTATAAGGATTAGATCCAAGGTAGCAGATCCCCTTGTTTTCTCCCCTACTTTTTGGAAGATAAAATTGTCAGCAAGAGAGGATAAGAATTTGCTTGACTTGTTAGATTTGCCTGAGAAGATTCCCAACAAATGTCTGGATAGTTGAAAATCTCCCATGACTACTATGTTATATTTTTTGGAAAACTTGTCTATTTGATGCATAAAGAGTTCATCCATATCTTCAGCTGGCACAGGCGGCCTGTAGTAAATGCCTACAATAGTGTCCTTTCCGTTGTTCTCTCCTTGTATTCTTACCCAAACAGTTTCCACAGAACTCCCAGTCTCTGAAGCTTCAATCTCTATGGAGATATATGCTTTTCTAACATACAATGCAACACCTCCTCCTCGTTTATCAAGTCTTTTTCTTGCAAAAAAGTTGTATACTTCTAGCCTTGTATTCCAATCATGTGTAACATCCCACCGAGTTTCAGTGATTCCAATGACATCATATTTTTCTCATGTGTTAGTAGTTGCAATTCCCCTTGTTTGTTGCCCATGCTTTGTGCATTTGTATAGAAACATTTTAGTTTGTGATTGGATTCTTTTCCTCCAATATTTTTATTATTTAGATTTCTTTGTCTTTGTTCTTCCTTACCACTTCTAATAGCAGAGTTCTCAATAGTATTTGTCAGGTGCATGGCTTTTTCTGGCCTTTTGCTTCCCTTCCCACATTGTTCTAGTTTAAAGCTCTCCTGATATGTGTAGCAAGGCGACTTCCAAATACGTGTTTTCCAGTCTTCTTAAGGTGCACCCCATCTCTAGCAAGCAGTCCATTGTATAGGTAATTCACTCCGTGATCCAGAAATCCAAATCCTTGCTGATGGCACCATCAACAGTGCCAGTTGTTCATCTGCAGAATCTTATTCCACCTCCTTGTTCCATGACCATCCACTGGGAGGATGGAAGAGAAGACTACCTGCGCTCCCAGTCCTTTCACTTTCTTACCTAAGTTTTCAAAGTCACTGCAGATGGTTTCCAGGTCCTTTCTTGTGGTGTCATTTGTCCCTACATGTATTAGCAGGAATGGGTGGTCGTCTGTAGGTCTGAAGAGTCCTGATATCCTGTCAGACAAATCTTTAATTTTTGCACCTGGAAGACAGCACATTTTTCTTGAGGTTATATCTGGTCTGGGTCTGCAGATAGCGGCCTCTAACAGGGGATCCCCCATGACAACAACTCTCCGTTTCTTCTTCACAATATTTTTCTTTCTCCATCCAGGAGGACTCTGAGGGCATACAAGGTTGTTCTTTGTGGGTAAAGTCTTATCTTGATGTATTTCTTCATTGTTCTCCTGCGTGAGAGCCTGGTACTGGTTCCTGAGCAGTATGAGTGCTGATTGCCTACCGATCTTCCTGCTTCTCTGTGTCACATGCTTCCATTTCTCTGTTCCTTTAGGTGCACTTCAAATTTCTTCTCTTTCTGTAACATGAAGAGATAATTCTGCTCTGTCTTTTTAGACACCTTCCTTAATGGGTTTTCAATGTAGCTAACATCTCTTCTAGATTTTGCAACTTTTCCTCCATGTGGAGTATAGCTTTTCCACTGGTAAGTCTGTGAATATGTAGCAAGAAATGCAGCTTATCAAATGGCTCCTGGCCTCTTCCATGTTCTTACTGTTAGGCCGGGGTCACACTACAGCGTAATACGGATGAGTGTTTAGTGATAAAAAAAATCGCATAACACTAGGCCCAATGTTAATCTATGGGGCAGCTCCCATCATCCTTTTTTCTCGTCCGTATTACACTTGCGAGTGAAATCGCAGCATGCTGCAATTGTCCGCGTATCTCAGCTGAGAAACGCCAATGCAAGTCTATGGGGGCGAGAAAAATATGGATTACGCACAGACCATGCGTGTGACTTGCGAGAAATTCTCAGGCATTGGTCAGGTGACAGGAAATTGCCTCAGCTATTATTCAGGACGCTTTGACATGCTAAATAGCCTGGGAGGTTCAACAACACGCCACCTGCACTCCTACATGGAGTACAGCAAGATGTCAAGGCAAATTAAGGTGGATCTTCTGATAGATTTGGCCCAGAAGTGGCCCGAATTATGGGATGTACGTGATGCACATTATGCCGACCGTGCCCTCAAGGACGCCTCATGGAAGCATATATACAGGCAAATGTTTGCTACATATGAAGAAAGTACACCTCAGGTGCAGCATGAAATGAGTAAGTACTACCCTTAATTATTTAAAAAATAAGTGGCTTAAAAGGAAGCAACAAATACAAAAAAAATCTTTACACTTGTCAAGTAGCATGCCACATTAGGCTTTAACCTACATTTGCCTATAGTTGCTCTGTCATCCTAATGTCACAAATTTTGGGGTTAACTTTGTAGTGTCTGATGTCATGAGACGGTGGTGGAGCTGCCGTGACCAGTTCCACAGAGAGCGTCAGAATCGGGCCAGGAGTGGGTCAGAGTGACCCAAAAAGAGAAAATATATTTACTATGATCGGTTAAATTTTCTGGCTCCAGTTGTTGATCTCCGTCCATAAGTGCTTGAGTCAGCACAGTGCACATTTGTCACGTGGTGTTACAGTATGAAATATTTTTATTTTTTTTATATATATATGAAAAACAGAACAGAATCAAACCTAACTGAGCAGGAGACTGGCTCAGATTCGGAGGTCCACATCAACCCAGTTGGTGAAGAGGAAGAACAGGCTGGAGCATCTTCACAACCGTCATCAAGTCATCAACCACCACCAGCACGGCCTTCTGCGGGACAGGAGCCAAATGAAGAACAGGAGGATCGTGGGCAGAGTAGCAGATCAACACTCCGAACTGATACCTCACCACAGCCTGCAGTAGTCTCACGCCGTGGGCGCCGCAGGAGGGAGCTTTCCACCACTGGAACCAAACAGCAAGTCGATACTGGGGTATTGAACTACCTGTCCTGTACTGCCAATGATGACGGAGAAGAGGCATATGCACAGAGTCTGGCACGCTATCTCCACCCAATCCCCAGAGAAGTGAGGCTGCGGGCCAGAGGTGCACTTCAAATAGTTTTAGATGCTTGCACCTCAGCCAATAACCCCATTCCAATATTGTCACCTTGAAAGATGGCAACTTTCAAGGCGAAACATTCTCCAAATGGCTGCACAACCAGAGGAGAACACAAGATCTGATAGTGAACCCCCTCCCGCACGCAGTCCTTTACCATGAATACCTGAACGCACAATACAACATCGGCCAAAACATGCCCAATTCATGCCACCAGCTGCACATCGCCAGTATGGCCACTTGACCATACCCAGTGTAGGAGAGTGGCCACTACATGGGTATGGTCGACATGGACATTCTGGGGGGTATCCACAAATGGGTCCTGCAAATACCCAGACTTATCTTCCGCAGAACCAAAATGCTCAGTACCAGCATGTCCCACACCCAGTCCCTTCCATGCTCCATCATGCAGCCTCAGGCACCACTCAGGCTCATGGTCAATTGGGCACACAAAGTAGCCAAAACACTCATGAAGCTGCACTGCCATCTCCTCCACCTTCATACATAAATTTGTAATTTTGTTTTTATTTGTAAGGTTTGATGTTTTTTGCTTTTTATATTTTATGTGAAAAAACATTGTTTGAGGGCTGATAATATTGCCCATAACTTCCATATGTTGTAAATATGGTAATTGTGACATACAAACATTATGTCAGTAAACTGAGTTAGTTAAAAGTGTGTGTTACTTTTTTTCAGATATATAGATGATGTTTATATCAATTTTGTGAAACCATTCTTTAAAAACATCACAATTTTGAAAAGGTAACATCATTTTATTTTACACACATAACCAAACAAAATTATAACATGGACACTGCATTCTCTTGCCACGGAGTAGATCCCTCTGGAGATACAAAATAGTTAGTAAAGACATCCTGCACTTTCAGTACAGAGGGCGGACGACGGGCATGATGTCCATGTGAAGTAGCCTGGACATTATTTGCATCCTCAACATCATCACCAGCATTTGTGCTACAGTCATGAATTCTTATGAAGTTGTGAAGAACAACACATGCTTTGATAACTTGATTCACATTTTCTTCACTTAATTGAATTGCAGACTATAGAACACGCCATTTTGCACGCAGAATGCCAAAGGCACACTCCAACAGGCGGCGTGCACGGGAAAGGTGGAAATTAAATATTCAACGCCAGTGGTCCAGGGTTCTTTGCGGATAGGGCCTCATGAGGTTCCTAGTTAATTGGAAGGACTCATCACCAACCATTACATAAGGGACAGCTTCAAGATTAGACTGTGGTAGCAGACGTGGGGGTGGGAGGTCCAACTGATTACTGCACATACGACGACCCATAATGGAAGTATGGAACACTTGGGAGTCTCCTGTTCGACCGTAGGCCCCAATATCAACAATTCGAAACATGTATGCGCTGTTGACCAGGGCCAACAGCACTACCGAAATGTATTCTTTATAATTAAAATATTGGGAGCCAGAGTTGGGTGGCTTACGTACACGGATGTGCTTCCCATCCAGGGCTCCAATACAGTTAGGAAACTGGCACGTCTCCTCAAACCCATGGGCAATACGCAACCAGTGTTGTTGTTTTGGCTCAGGCATGACAGATTCATGCAATCTTGACCAAATTTGTGAGCACGTAGCCCGAACAATGCCTGGAATTGTTGATTTGCCTATTAGGAACTCTAGATATAGTGCCGCGTAGGACAGGCCAATTGCTAGAAATCTGGAATGGAAAAAAAAGGTTAGGACTCATCCATGCATCATCATACCAAGGTTACTGCAACTTAACATTTAAAGGAGAGTGCAAACTAAGCCCTGCCTCAACAAGTTACAGCAGGTATACAATTCCTTGGGAATATAGCAGAAATACAAAGAGCAAGTAATGTGAAAGGCATAATTATATTAAAAAAATATATATGTGTACAAAATACATCAAACACATACGCAACATACATTTTTTGACATACCGTAAAGTAAGTAGAAGCCGCTCCTCTGCCGAAATAGACTTGCGCATCAAGGTGTCCTTATAGGTGATACCAGGGCGCAGAGTCTCAACTAGAATATCAAATGTTGCCAGGCTCATCCGAGTACATTGGTAAAATTTGTCTGGATGGCTGCGGAGTGAAGTGTAGAGACAATGAAAATGCCCTTTGGTCACCCGTTGCCTCATAAGTGGATGGACCCACGTTCTTCTCTACCTCCTTGGATCCACAATCACTGGGTAAGGTGCCACAAAATGCTGGGACAAAACCCAGTGTAAAAGCACCTGCCCAGTGTGGTTAAAGGTTAGCCTATATGACATGTTGCAGACAAATAAGCTCACAAAATACACTAGCAAAAACTCTCAAGCCAAGCAAGGAGGAGGGGACTTGTTATTGAGCCAATAAATAGGGTCCCACATTAATTTCTAATGATTTTCAGGCCAGGGAACCTTCATTTGCTCATTTTGCAAGTGTGTGAGAAAATTTCACCATATGGATGAGATACAGATGACACACGGATACTTTTTTGAGAAAAAAACGCATTCTGGCATTGCACACGGATAAGATACGGATCACCTTATGGAGAACATTTGTACGATTCTCAGCAGACAAAATCGGACAGATTTTTTATACATTGTCTGTGACCCCGGCCTTAAAGAGATATTAAAGCGGTGAAAAATTCCTCCTGACATGTGCACAAACCTCATCATCAACTACAAATAACGTCTGACTGCTGTGCTTGCCAACAAGGGTTTTGCCACCAAATATAAAGTCTTGTTTGCCAGAGGGATCAAATACTTATTTCTCACTGCAAAATGCAAATAAATGTATATATTTTATACAATGTGATTTTCTGGATTTTATTTTTGATATTCTATCTCTCTATTTTCATGTTAAAATTAACCTACCCTTAAAATTATAGACTGTTCATGTCTTTGTCAGTGGGTAAACTTACAAAATTAGCAAGGGATAAAATAATTATTTCCTTCACTGTAGTTGTGTTTATATTGTTATAGTTTGATGTTAAAGATGCCTCATTCAAGGGACTTCAAGCGCCATTAGTTATGGTACTGGATTCCATATATAAATTACTCAATGACAGAATGCTCAAAACCCAAATAGATAAGCAGGAGACAATACAGCTACATTTTTAGATTTATCCCACAGTACATATCAAAGGAAGAGGATTTTGGAAAGGACACCTACCCATACTGATGTATTTTTGCCTTCAACCACAGGAACAAAAAAGGTTGTGAGTGTAACAACACATGCAGCATCTCAGAACAAAGATCTCTTACATCTTAAAATAGCTTTGAGAATTGTGGAAATCCAGACTGTTATAACAGATACAAGATATAAACAATGCAGAAGACAGTACAACAGCCAAGAGAAGAGCTGATCACATAACATTGTGCCATATTGGTCCACAGAGCTTGGAAAAATAATTTTAGCAAACATCCTCTCTCTACAGTAACAGAAACATTTAAAACATATACAATTAGATTGTACTTCATATTTAAGATTAAAGATTGGAACCAATTATCAGATACTGTTATTATTCAGGGGGATATTTATATATATTTATATATCTACTATATAATTGTCTAAGGGGTACTTCTGTCTTTCTGTCTGTCCTTCTGTCTGTCTGTCTGTCACGGATATTCATTGGTGACCGCCTCTGTCTGTCACGGAAATCCAACTCGCTGATTGGTTCCGGCAAAACAGCCACGACCAATCAGCGACGGGCACAGTTCGGCGCCAAAATGGCCGCTCCTTCCTCCCCACAGTCAGTGCCCGCTCCATAATCCCCTCCAGTCAGTGCTCACACAGGGTTAATGGCAGCACTAACGGACCGCGTTATGCCGCTGTGTAACGCACTCCATTAATGCTGCTATTAACCCTGTATGACCAAATTTTTACTATTGATGCTGCCTATGTAGCATCAATAGTAAAAAGATCTAATGTTAAAAAAAAAAAAAAATCATTATATACTCACCTTCCGCAGCCTTTCCCGCTCCTCAAGACGCTCCGGTGACCGCTCCATGCAAGCGGCAGGTTCCGGTGCCAAGGATAGTATGCGAGAAGGACCTGCCATGACGTCACGGTCATGTAACCGCGACGTCATCACAGGTCCTGCGCTCATACCAACCCTGGGACCGGAAGCTGCCACGTGCACCGCACACAGGGCCAGGACTTCAATGGGCCTTCGGAAGGTGAGTATATGTTTATTCTTTATTTTAAGTCTGAATACTACGTGGCTCTGTGCTGTATACTCTGTCGCTGTGCAATATACTACGTGGCTGGGCAATATACTACGTGGCTGGGCAATATACTACGTGACTGGGCAATATATTACGTGACTGGGCAATATACTACGTGGCTGGGCAATATACTACGTGACTGGGCAATATACTACGTGGCTGGGCAATATACTACGTGGCTGGGCAATATACTACGTGGCTGGGCAATATACTACATGGCTGGGCAATATACTACGTGACTGGGCAATATACTACGTGGCTGGGCAATATACTACGTGGCTGGGCAATATACTACGTGGCTGGGCAATATACTACGTGACTGGGCAATATACTACGTGGCTGGGCAATATACTACGTGACTGGGCAATATACTACGTGACTGGGCAATATACTACGTGACTGCTATATACTACGTGGCTGGGCAATATACTATGTGGCTGGGCAATATACTACGTGGCTGGGCAATATACTACGTGGCTGGGCAATATACTACGTGGCTGGGTAATACACTACGTGGCTGGGCAATATACTACGTGGCTGGGCAATATACTACGTGGCTGGGCAATATACTACGTGGCTGGGCAATATACTACATGGCTGGGCAATATACTACGCGACTGGGCAATATACTACGTGGCTGGGCAATATACTACGTGGCTGGGCAATATACTACGTGGCTGGGCAATATACTACGTGGCTGGGCAATATACTACGTGGCTGGGCAATATACTACGTGACTGGGCAATATACTACGTGGCTGGGCAATATACTACGTGACTGGGCAATATACTACGTGACTGGGCAATATACTACGTGACTGGGCAATATACTATAAGGCTGGGCAATATACTATGTTGACATGCATATTCTAGAATGCCCGGTGTGTTAGAATCGGGCCACCATCTAGTATATATATATATATATATATATATATATATATATATATATATATATATATATATATATATATATATATATATATATACACAACAGAGACCCCAAATACATGTGAGGTACGGGGTGTGGCAAAATTTACCGACCACCCTCAAACTCACTAAATCAGCTCCAAAGACACCATTTTTTTGAAAAAGGAGAAAAATACGGAGCATCGATGAAAATAATATCAAAAATGTTTATTCAATAATTAGTCCATAATAAAATGTGAAATTCAACATTAACATTATACAGTAACACGCACGAAAGAAATGCCTAGAAATGCTGAGACCCCCATCCCCAAAACCCACAAATGATGCCCCCGCAATGGAGAGCATCAAGAAGCCCCCTCCATGATCATATGTATTAAAGTGCCATATAGTGAAAAGGCCACAATAGGTCTGGCCCAATATAAGATACCAATTCCCCAAACCTGCGTCCCTCAATAGGACTTCATAACATCACCAATAAACAAGGGGTTGGTAAAGATACAGGACTTACCAGTAACGGGGGCGTGGTGGGGAGACAGCCAGAAGAATGGACCCCGACGCGCGTTTTGCGGTAACACAGTACCGTTTCCTCAAGGGGATAACCTTTTTGTGCCAGCCAGGACCTTGAAATAGCCCCCGACCCCGGTATGGTATTCGGCGGCCAATCACGGTGGCACTGTCGGCGCGTGCGCACTGCGTCCGACAGGTCCTGGCCGTGGAGCTCGGCGTCAGGCTGAGTGCGCACGCGCTGGGAGCAAAAAGGCACCCAGAGCGTGCGAACAGGACCGAGAGACGCCGGTCCACACCAGGACACAGCGGACCGCAGCGCGACGCGCACGGCCACCAATGAAAAGTACAATTATAATTATATGCTATGACGTGCCAGCCCCCCAACCACGAGCAAGAGACCCCATATAGGCGTTTCCACCATACAGTGTCAGGAAAGGACATATATTCAATAAACAATCATATCACGGTACGGCAAATCCACGTTTTGAAAAAGAGAATCATCTGTTCTAATAATAGTAAATGTCCATCATGATAGGCAGAAAGGAAGGATCACACTTCTTGTCCATAGGGCCTAACTTGGATCCCCCTGGGTTGAGGTAGCATCAATCAGAGAATATTAACAGGGCCGGAAGCACACCCATAAGGAGAACCTTGGGCACCAGGTCGATTAGAATTACTGATAATGCAAACAAAAGAGAAACATTAAAATCACATACAAACAAAATTAAAAACAACGAACCGGCTGAAACGGAGGGGAAGGAGAAAGAAAAGAGGGGTTTTGATGGGAGGCAGAGGATACCTTTATATAAAACATACCAAAAACAATAATAGAGCGCGGGGATCACAGACTGCTCATAGATAGGGGGCGAAGCTAAATGCTTCGTTCAAACCATTTGGTGACATAGTGTCAAGTTGCACGATCCATTTTGTTTCAATTTGTGCCAAAAGCTTTTTGTTGTCACCACCACGAATCCCCAGATGTAAAGCATCAATTCCCCTCACCTGGAGAAATTTCGCGTCACAACTGTGATGCAACCTAAAATGACGAGGAATTGATTTAAGGTCCAACGTGTCGGACACTGTCCTGGCCGCACCAATGTCCCGCACATGCTTGCGAACTCGGACTCTAAGTTCCTGAGTAGTTAGCCCCACATACACCATGGGGCAAGGGCATGTAGCATAATAGATTACATTCATTGTGCTGCAAGAGAACCATTGTTTAATTTGGAATTCTTTAGTTCCATCAGTAGAGGTGAAACTAGAGCAGCGCAGGAAATTGGTGCAGGCAAGACAGTGCCCGCACGGAAAACATCCCTGAATGGGGCCTTTGGTACCGAATGGGTTCTTCGGGGTGGGGACGTAATGACTACGAACCAATAGATCATTTAGATTTTTACACCTCCTAGAGGTCATCCGTGGAAAGGAGCCTAGGGAGGCCTCCGTCCCAAGGACGGACCAATATTTAATCAGGATGGAGCACATATTATTTCACTCATGATTGTAGGTGAAAATAAAATGGATAGGGCCAGCTCCACCCTGATTTGTCCGTTCACTGGGCGGGTGTAAAAGTCTCACGTGGGGTTTTTCTGGCTCGGTCATGAAGCTCATCAAGAGTTTGCAAAGCAGTCATCAAAGCAAAAGGTGGCTTCTTTGAAGAACCTAGAATATAAGACATATTTTCAGTTGTTTCACACATTTTTGTTAAGTATATAATTCCACATGTGTTAATTTCATAGTTTAGATGCCTTCAGTGTGAATGTACAATTTTCATAGTCATGAAAATACAGAAAAATCTTTAAATGAGAAGGTGTTGCCAAACTTTCGGTCTGTACTGTATAGATAGATAGATAGATAGATAGATAGATAGATAGATACACTGTGTATATACACCCACACCCACACAGGGGGTAAGGAAAATATTCAGACCCCTTTAAATTTTCACTCCGTTTCATTGCAGCCATTTGGTTCATTTTTTCACATCAATGTACACTCTGCACCCCATCTTGACTAAAAAAAAACAGAAATGTAGTAATTTTTGCAAATTTAAAAAAAAGAAAAACTGAAATATCAAATGGTCATAAGTATTCAGACCCTTTGCTTAGTATTGAGTAGAAGCACCCTTTTGAGCTAGTACAGCCATGAGTCTTCTTGGGAATGATGCAACAAGTTTCTCACACCTGTATTTGGGGATCGTCTGCCATTCTTCCTTGCAGATCCTCTCCAGTTCCGTCAGGTTGGATGATGAACATTGGTGGACAGCCATTTTCAGGTCTCTCCAGAGATGCTCAATTGGGTTTAGGTCAGGGCTCTGGGCTGGGCCACTCAGGAATGGTCACAGAGTTGTTCTGAAGCCACTCCTTTGTTACTTTAGCTGAGTTCTTAGGGTCATTGTTTTGCTGGAAGGTGAACCTTCGGCCAAGTCTGAGGTCCAGATCACTCTGGAAGAAGTTTTCATCCAAGATGTCTCTGTACTGAACTTGGCCGCATTCATGTTTCCTTTAATGAAAACCAGTCGTCTTGTCCCTGCAGCTGAAAAACACCCCATAGCATGATGCTGCCACCATCATGTTTCACTGTTGGGATTGTATTGGGCAGGTGATGAGCAGTGCCTGGTTTTCTCCACACATGCTGCTTAGAAAAATCACCAAAAAGGTCTATCTTCGTCTCATCAGACCAGAGAATCTTATTTCTCATAGTCTGGGAGTCCTTCATGTGTTTTTTAGCAAACTCTATGCGGGCTTTCAGATGTCTTGCACTGAGGAGAGGCTTCCATCGGGCCACTCTGCCATGAAGGCCCGACTGGTTGAGGGTTGCAGCGATAGTTGACTTTGTGGAACTTTCTCCCATCTCTCTACCGCATCTTTGAAGCTTAGCCACAGTGATCTTGGGGTTCTCCTTTACCACTCTCACCAAGGCTCTTCTCCCATGATTGCTCAGTTTGGCTGGACGGCCAGGTCTCGGAAGACTTCTGGTGGTCCCAAACATCTTCCATTTAAGGATTATGGAGGCCACTGTGCTCTTAGGAACCTTGAGTACTGAAGAAATTCTGTTGTAACCCTGGCCAGATCTGTGCCTTGCCACAATTTTGTCTCTGAGCTCCTTGGCGAGTTCCTTTGACCTCATGATTCTCATTTGGTCTGACATGCACTGTAGACATGTGGGAAATGTTATTTATTAACTATTTTGTGTGATATGACTCTCTGATTTAAGGACATAAAAATTAAAAGTTTGAAAATTGTGAAATGTTCAAAATTTGCACCAAATTTCCTTTTTTTTCACAAGTAAACGCAAGTCATATCAAAGAATTGTTACCACTATCAAAGTACAATATGTAAAGAGAAAACAATCTCAGAATCACCAGGAGCCGTTGAAGTGTTCCAGAGTTATGACCTCATAAAGTGACAGTGGTCAGAATTGTAAAAATTGGCCTGGTCAGGAAGGTGAAAACAGGATTCGGAGTGAAGGGAGTAATATGGTATCCACATTACAAAAACTGCTGCATACTAAATTGGATGTCATATCTTTCATAGTATGCTCCTCTGGAAGCTTTGTTTTTAGTGCTTTTAAAGGCAGAGGACGGGATTGCCGTTAATATAAAGCACAGCACATAATAATAGTTTAGATCGATCTTTGTTATTCATTATATTATATTACTATACAGGGAGAACCTAGACTTTCATGTGACATGTTAGAGCGACTGTTGTCTGGCTTTGCTTAACACCAAGTTTAATGCTTGATACAGTCTTCATATTGGCAGCAGTTGCTTTACATTATGTGTCTGTTTTGTATAGCTCAAGGCAACAACAGCCTCTGCAGCATAACAGCAGGGCACATGTAGACCTGCTGGTGTTATGGCACCTGAGAAAGTCTATTTGTCACGCTCCTTCTGCACACGATCAAAAATCAAGCCAAATAACTAACTGTACTGCCAATAAATAGGAAAACAATGTAAATTGTGATCAGATCATGGCTCTGAACCAGAAAGCAAAATGTAATAACATATGCAGGGTGTACCCAGTACTTCAAAAATGCAAAACTTCCTGGTACTCAAAGTGTTCACAATTATCAGTGTGTATAATGCACAATGTATATTTGACACCCCTTTTAAACACAGATAATACATTGTAATATACAGTTAGGTCCATATATATTTGGACAGAGACAACATTTTTCTCATTTTGGTTATAGACATTACCACAATGAATTTTAAACAAAACAATTCAGATGCAGTTGAAGTTCAGACTTTCAGCTTTCATTTGAGGGTATCCACATCAAAATTGGATGAAGGGTTTAGGAGTTTCAGCTCCTTAACATGTGCCACCCTGTTTTTAAAGGGACCAAAAGTAATTGGACAGATTCAATAATTTTAAATAAAATGTTCATTTCTAGTACTTGGTTGAAAACCCTTTGTTGGCAATGACTGCCTGAAGTCTTGAACTCATGGACATCACCAGACGCTGTGTTTCCTCCTTTTTGATGCTCTGCCAGGCCTTCACTGCGGTGGTTTTCAGTTGCTGTTTGTTTGTGGGCCTTTCTGTCTGAAGTTTAGTCTTTAACAAGTGAAATGCATGCTCAATTGGGTTGAGATCAGGTGACTGACTTGGCCATTCAAGAATATTCCACTTCTTTTCTTTAATAGACTCCTGGGTTGCTTTGGCTTCATGTTTTGGGTCATTGTCCATCTGTAGTATGAAACGACGACCAATCAGTTTTGCTGCATTTGGCTGGATCTGAGCACACAGTATGGCTCTGAATACCTCAGAATTCATTTGGCTGCTTCTGTCCTGTGTCACATCATCAATAAACACTAGTGACCCAGTGCCACTGGCAGCCATGCATGCCCAAGCCATCACACTGCCTCCGCCGTGTTTTACAGATGATGTGGTATGCTTTGGATCATGAGCTGTACCAAGCCTTTGCCATACTTTTCTCTTTCCATCATTCTGGTAGAGGTTGATCTTGGTTTCATCTGTCCAAAGAATGTTCTTCCTGAACTGTGCTGGCTTTTTTAGATGTTTTTTAGCAAAGTCCAGTCTAGCCTTTTTATTCTTGACACTTATGAGTGGCTTGCACCGTGCAGTGAACCCTCTGTATTTACTTTCATGCAGTCTTCTCTTTATGATAGATTTGGATATTGATACGCCGACCTCCGGGAGAGTGTTGGTCACTTGGTTGGCTGTTGTGAAGGGGTTTCTCTTCACCATGGAGATTATTCTGTGATCACCCACCACTGTTGTCTTCCGTGGGCGCCCAGGTCTTTTTGCATTGATGAGATCACCAGTGCTTTCTTTCCTTCTCAGGATGTACCAAACTGTACATTTTGCCACTCCTAATATTGTAGCAATTTCTCGGATGGGTTTTTTCTCTGTTTTCACAGCTTAAGAATGGCTTGTTTCACCTTCATGGAGAGCACTTTTGACCGCATGTTTACTTCACAGGAAAACCTTCCAAATGCAAGCACCACACCTCAAATCAACTCCAGGCCTTTTATCTGCTTAGTTGAGAATGACATAATGAAGGGATTGCCCACACCTGTCCATGAAATAGCCTTGGAGTCAATTGTCCAATTACTTTTGGTCCCTTTAAAAAACAGGGTGGCACAGGTTAAGGAGCTGAAACTCCGAAACTCTTCATCCAATTTTAATATGGATACCCTCAAATGAAAGCTAAAAGTCTGAACTTCAACTGCATCTGAATTGTTTTGTTTAAAATTAAATTGTGGTAATGTCTATAACCAAAATGAGAAAAATGTTGTCTCTGTCAAAATATATATGGACCTAACTGTATATAGCAGTATGTTGTGACAGGTAAGACTTTGATCACATCATTAGAGACTCATTTTTGTAATTCTGATAAAGGTAACAGCTAGACTAGTGTATGATGCTGTGATAACACTACTACGATGGAGCCACAGTGTGCCCAATTGTAAGCCATACTTGCCGATATTTACGTGTTCGGCTCACATTCTAATGGCCAACAGATCGCCAAGAGGATGTCGACTGGGCATGTCCGATTTTGTACTGCTGATCGTTTTGTTCTCCTGGAGATAAGCTGTCGGCAGAGATGTCTGTCAGGAACTCTAGACTAAACAGACGATCCTGTGTATGAGACAGACAACTGAGATGACTGTTGGCCGCATGATCGCCCAAATGATTGCTTGGCCAACAGCCAAATAATTTGTATGGGGCCTGTTAGTCAATAAGGTCCATCTGGCACCATTGGTGCGCTTTTACTCTTTGTATGATGGTTCTGGCAGAGCATTATGGCTTCTGGATTTTGGATAGTAAATATGTGAACTGAACCTAATCCAAGAATGCTACATTTCTACATGTACAGTAGTTCAAAATGTACAAGTACATTTGTACAAGTGGTTTCAAAATGTTGCATTACTGATGCTATGGACAAACACGGGATTGTATTAATTATATTGTGCTGGGGCAAAATGAAACAAGTATATTAGATGACCTAAAGGTGTCGTACAAAAATTCTATGTATTAAAAAAGCCAAAAGCTAATAAACCATATAGGTGGAGCAATAGTCTGGAAGAGAGATAACACATTTTATATTAGACTGTAGTCAGTGAAATCGATAGGTTAGCATTGGACAGCAATTTTCTTTTTTTAAGTTTTGCTTACTTGAAAATTTGAGGTGATCATGAAAAATCCATTGGGGCTAAGCAGAAGTATGATTTTGAATAGTCTGTATCACGTAGAGTTTTTGAGAAACATGAGATTAAGTTTTACTGATTATGGAACATTTAAATGTTACGAGCAGCATTAGTTCAACTGAACCAAATGTGTTTTGCCACTGATTTTTGTTTGTACTTAATGCCCGGTGCCTCTCTTATTAGTATACAGCAATAGTCAACTAGCATTGATAGATTCCAGTAGCCTTGATAACGCTTTTCCATTGTGGCAATATCTTGGTGAAATCGTTCACCATGTTTGTCACTGATTGCACCAAGATTTTCAGGGATGAATTACAAAGGTTCAAAAATGTTGTCAACCAATTAAATGTAGTTTGATGCTCGATAGTTGCTAAGGAAATTCTGAGAAACATCCTTGAATGATTTCCAAGCATTTTTTTAGGACCCACCAGCAGCACTTTGATGTGCTGGTCATTCATGTGTCAGATTTGTGGACCAACAAAAATGCCTTTGTTACTCATGGCATTGGTTATTCCTGGCAACATTTGTCACAAATAATGAAAACCTTCTGCTTACTTGTTAATTTATTTTACAAAATTTTTCATCAGTCCGAGTTTTATGTGAAGTGGAAGCAGAAATATCACTGCTGGGTCCACAAGTGCTTTATGTAAGACATTTTCCCGCCCGGGAGTCAACTGGTTATGGATTGGCCACTTCCTTCTGCTGTAATGTGATGGCTTAGCATGGCTGTCCCATTCGCAAATGAAACATCAGAACTTGTTATATCCCTGCTGCAATCCAAGCAGCAGTGACACTACTTTTAAATCTCCACAGATGTTCCAGTTGTAGTTGTTGTACTTGATGTATTTCAACAACAGATCCATGTTCTCATATGTTTCTTTCATGTGTGCAGCATAGCCAACAGGTGTTTAAGGATGAACATGACCATTGTGTAACAAGACAGCCTGGAGGCTTAACACTGGGTGAGTCAATAAGGAGACACCACTGTTTCGGCTCATGCTCACAGACCAATGCTGTGAATAACCCATATTAATATCGGCGCAAAAACACAGGTTGTCAACCTGTTAAAAAAACTGTGTTCAGTCATCTTGGCAGCTTCAAAATACAAAAATGTTTGTATTAGGTGACAGCAAATGCCATCCTTGCAGTCTTGAAGCCAGTCACTTTGCATTTGCTTTTGACAAACGTAAGTACCGGACCAAGTCATTCAATTCTGGCTGTGTTATACGATGAGGCTTTACAGACATACATGGCTCAAAGTCTGAATCAGAGTTGTTCCCCAATTCTGACCCATGGACTGCAACTTCATCGGCTGCCTCCTGTAGGCTCCATGTTCCTGGTGGCTTTGGTACTGGAAGAGTGCCATCATGTGATATTGGTCTCATAGCTGAAGGCAGATTGGTATAATCAGTGGATGTCTTATTCTTAGCAGAGAAACCAGGGACATCGGTTAGACAGAAGTACCAGTTGGTCACATGAGATCCTTCTGTTCCCGCCGTATAATTGGGACATCAAACAAAATTGACTTGCCAGAACCTCTCAGCAAATCTCTAAGATTAACAGCACATCTTGCACAACAGATGTGAGGAGCCAAGGATTTGTCTTTGTCAGGTGCTAGCCATGAACTTTTTCCACCACAGAAAACCGGTACATCGATCTTATTGTTTTGTTTATTAGAGATTTGCTTGCTTGTCAGTTTAACCCCTTCATGACCTTGGGATTTTTCGTTTTTCACTCCCTTCCTTCCCAGAGCAATAACTTTTTTATTTTTCTGTCAATATGGCCATGTGAAGGCTTATTTTTTGCGGGACGAGTTTTACGTTTGAACGACATCATTGGTTTTACCATGACGTGTACTAGAAAATGAGAAAAAAATTCCAAGTGCGGTGAAATGGCAAAAAAAGTGCAATCCCATGCGTGTTTTTTTTTTGGCTTTTTTGCTAAGTTCACTAAATGCTAAAAGTGACCTGCCATCATGATTCTCCAGGTCAGTACAAGTTCATAGACACCAAACATGTCTAGTATATTTTTTATCCAAGTGGTGAAAAAAAATTCCAAACTTTGGTTAAAAAAAAATAAATAAAAATTGCCCCATTTTCCGATACCCGTAGCGTCTTCATTTTTTGTGATCTGGGGTTGGGTGAGGGTCTACTTTTCCGTGCCGAGCAGGCGTTTTTAGTGATACCATTTTGGTGCAGATATGTTCTTTTGATCGCCCGTTATTGCATTTTAATGCAATGTCGCAGCGACCAAAAAAACTTAATTTTTGAGTTTCGAATTTTTTTCTCGCTACGCCCTTTAGCGATCAGGTTAATCCTTTTTTTTATTGATAGATTGGGCGACTCTGAAAGTGGCGATACCAAATATGTGTATATTTGATTTTACTTTAATTGTTTTATTTTGAATGGGGCGAAAGGGGGGTGATTTAAAGGTTTATATTTTTTTTATTTATTTCATATTTTTTTAAACATTTTTTTTTTTACTTTTGCCATGCTTCAATAGCCTCCATGGGAGGCTAGAAGCTGGCATAGCCTGATCGGCTCTGCTACATAGCAGTGATCATCAGATCGCTCCTATGTAGCTTAATTACAGGCTTGCTATCAGCGCCGACCACAGGGTGGTGCTCACAGCAACCCGGCATCAGTAACCATAGAGGTCTCAAGGACCTCTATGGTTACTATCCTGACGCATCGTTGACCCCCGAACATGTGTCGGGTGTCGGCGATGCGCACATTTCCGGCCGCGCGGCCGGAAGCGATAGTTAAATGCCGCTGTCAGCGTTTGACAGCGGCATTTAATTAGTTAATAGCGGCGCGTGGATCAATATTCCACTCGCCACTATTGCGGGCACATGTCAGCTGTTCAAAACAGCTGACATGCCGCGGCTTTGATCTGGGCTCACCACCGGAGCCCACATCAAAGCAGGGGATCTGACCTCAGACGTACTATCCCGTTCGAGGTCAGAAAGGGGTTAAGGTACACAAATCTCTCCTGGAAAGTGTTTTGCCTCACAAATTAATATTTCCATTCAGTGACAGTAAGCAAAGGAATATATAGTATTTGATGGTTAGCACTCGACAATACAGTGGGATTATATGGTGCCAGTGAAAAGGGGCCAATAGTCCCGTAAACACAAGTTCAATTATAGAGTCACTGCACACATGATATGGAAAGTTTTTTTGCTTTAGGTGAATGTTTTTATTATTTAAACGGTGAAGTGTATAGCGACAGCTGACGTTTCGGCCAGAACATGGCCTTTATCACAAAGTCGCTGAAAAACAAATGAAAAACAAATGAAAAACAAATATACAATAAGAGCTAGATAAATGCACAATATATTACAAATATTTACAAAGAGGCGTATCTGGAGTTTCATTGGTAATGTACTCTACGGTATGCATTGATACACAAGGATCTAGTAAATGTCTAGAGGCATACTAGGCAAGAGA
Source organism: Ranitomeya variabilis (assembly GCF_051348905.1). Classification (NCBI taxonomy): domain Eukaryota; kingdom Metazoa; phylum Chordata; class Amphibia; order Anura; family Dendrobatidae; genus Ranitomeya; species Ranitomeya variabilis. The sequence continues at coordinate 159,430,933 of NC_135234.1, forward strand.
GCAGGTTGTCGGCGGCAGTCATAAAATATGTCCATAAAGTATAGCAATAGTCAAATAATGGCGTACCCTGTTTCCTTTATTTCAATGGGGGAACACCGATTGGGTAGAATCACTGCTTATGCAAAGAAAAGGATAGTGCAATGTCCTAAAACTAAAAAGAGTGACATAAAATACATCATTAAGTCAGAGCGCTTGTTACTATAATATAGTGGGAACTGTACATGAGGGGGACCGGGGAAAAGAAAGGGGGAGGATGCATGATATAAAAATAAAGTAGAAAATAGCTGATTTGACTATTGCTATACTTTATGTATATATTTTATGACTGCCGCCGACAACCTGCTCTCTTGCCTAGTATGCTTCTAGACATTTACTAGATCCTTGTGTATCAATGCATACCGTAGAGTACATTACCAATGAAACTCCAGATACGCCTCTTTGTAAATATTTGTAATATATTGTGCATTTATCTAGCTCTTATTGCATATTTGTTTTTAACCCCTTCACCCCCAAGGGTGGTTTGCACGTTAATGACCAGGCCAATTTTTACAATTCTGACCACTGTCCCTTTATGAGGTTATAACTCTGGAACGCTTCAACGGATCTTGGCGATTCTGACATTGTTTTCTCGTGACATATTGTACTTCATGATAGTGATAAAATTTATTCGATATAATTTGCGTTTATTTGTGAAAAAAACCGAATATTTGGCGAAAATTTTGAAAATTTCGCAATTTTCCAACTTTGAATTTTTATGCCCTTAAATCACAGACATATGTCACGCAAAATACTTAATAAGTAACATTTCCCACATGTCTACTTTACATCAGCACAATTTTGGAACCAAAATTTTTTTTTGTGACGGAGTTATAAGGGTTAAAAGTTGACCAGCAATTTCTCATTTTTACAACACCATTTTTTTTTAGGGACCACATCTCATTTGAAGTCATTTTGAGGGGTCTATATGATAGAAAATACCCAAGTGTGACACCATTCTAAAAATTGCACCCCTCAAGGTACTCAAAACCACTTTCAAAAAGTTTATTAACCCTTCAGGTGTTTCACAGAAATTTTTGGAATGTTCAAATAAAAATGAACATTTAACTTTTTTTCACAAAAAAATTATTTCAGCTCCAATTTGTTTTATTTTACCAAGGGTAACAGGAGAAAATAGACCCCAAAATTTGTTGTACAATTTGTCCTGAGTATGCTGATACCCCATATGTGGGTGTAAACCATTGTTTGGGTGCCGGGCAGAGCTCGGAAGGGAAGGAGCGCCATTTGACTTTTCAATGCAAAATTGACTGGAATTGAGATGGGACGCCATGTTGCGTTTGGAGAGCCCCTGATGTGCCTAAACATTGAAACCCCCCACAAGTGACACCATTTTGGAAAGTAGACCCCTTAAGGAACTTATCTAGATGTGTGGTGAGCACTTTGACCCAACAAGTGCTTCACAGAAGTTTATAATGCAGAGCCGTAAAAATAAAAAATCATATTTTTTCACAAAAATTATATTTTCGCCCCCATTTTTTTATTTTCCCAAGGGTAAGAGAAGAAATTAGACCACAAAAGTTGTTGTGCAATTTGTCCTGAGTACGACGATACCCCATATGTGGGGGTAAACCACTGTTTGGGCGCATAGCAGAGCTCGGAAGGGAAGGAGCGCTATTTTACTTTTCAATGCAAAATTGACTGGAATTAAGATGGGATGCCATGTTGCGTTTGGAGAGCCCCTGATGTGCCTAAACATTAAAACGCCCCACAAGTGACACCATTTTGGAAAGTAGACCCCCTAAGGAACTTATCTAGATGTGTTTTGAGAGCTTTGAACCCCCAGGTGTTTCACTACAGTTTATAACGCAGAGCCGTGAAAATAAAAATTCTTTTTTTGTTCACAAAAATTATTTTTAGCCCCCAGTTTTGTATTTTCACAAGGGTATCAGGATAAATTGGACCTCAAACGTTGTTTTCCAATTTGTCCTGAGTACGCTGATACCCCATATGTGGGGGGGAACCACTGTTTGGGCGCATGACAGAGCTCGGAACGGAAGGAGCGCCATTTGGAATGCAGACTTAAATGGATTGGTCTGCAGGCATCACGTTGCATTTGCAGAGCCCCTGATGTACCCAAACAGTACAAACCCCCCACAAGTGACCCCAAAATGGAAACTAGACCCCCCAAGGAACTTATCTAGATGTGTTGTGAGAACTTTGAACCCCCAAGTGTTTCACTACAGTTTATAACGCAGAGCCGTGAAAATAAAAATTCTTTTTTTCACAAAAATGATTTTTTAGCCCCCAGTTTTGTATTTTCACAAGGGTATCAGGATAAATAGGACCCCAAAAGTTGTTGTCCAATTTGTCCTGAGTACGCTGATACCCCATATGTGGGGGGGAACCACTGTTTGGGCGCATGACAGAGCTCGGAAGGGAAGGAGCGCCATTTGGAATGCAGACTTAAATGGATTGGTCTGCAGGCGTCACGTTGCATTTGCAGAGCCCCTGATGTACCCAAACAGTACAAACCCCCCACAAGTGACCCCATATTGGAAACTAGACCCCCCCAAGGAACTTATCTAGATGTGTTGTGAGAACTTTGAACCCCCAAGTGTTTCACTACAGTTTACAACGCAGAGCCGTGAAAATAAAAAATCTTTTTTTTCCCACAAAACTTATTTTTTGGCCCCCAGTTTTGTATTTTCCCAAGGGTAGCAGGAGAAATTGGACCCCAAAAGATGATGTCCAATTTGTCCTGAGTACGCTGATACCCCATATGTTGGGGTAAACCCCTGTTTGGGCACACGGGAGAGCTCTGAAGGGAAGGAGCACTGTTTTCCTTTTTCAACGCAGAATTGGCTGGAATTCAGATCGGATGCCATGTCCCGTTTGGAGAGCCCCTGATGTGCCTAAACAGTGGAAACCCCCCAATTATAACTGAAACCCTAATCCAAACACACCCCTTACCCTAATCCCAACAGTAACCCTAACCACTCCTCTAACCCAGACACACCAACCCTATTCCCAACCATAAATGTAATCCAAACCCTAACCCTATCTTTAGCCCCAACCCTAACTGTAGCCCCAACCCTAGCCCCAACCCTAGCCCTAACCCTAGCAATAACCCTAGCCCTATCACTAGCCCTAACACTAGCCGTAACACTAGCCCTAACCTTAGCCCTAACCCTAGCCCTAACCCTAGCCCCAACCCTAGCCCTAACCCTAGCCCTAACCCTAGCCCCAACCCTAACCCTAGCCCCAACCCTAGCCCCAACCCTAGCCCTAACCCTAGCCCTAACCCTAGACCCAACCCTAGCCCTAACCCTAGCCCTAACCCTAGCCCCAACCCTAACCCTAGCCCCAACCCTAGCCCCAACCCTAGCCCTAACCCTAGCCCTAACCCTAGCCCTAACCTTTGCCCTAACCCTAACCCTAACCCTAGCCCTAACTCTAGTCCTAACTCTAGTCCTAACTCTAGCCCTAACCCTAACCCTAACCGGAAAATGGAAATAAATACATTTTTTAATTTTTTTTATTTTTCCCTAACTAAGGGGGTGATGAAGGGGGGTTTGATTTACTTTTATAGCGGGTTTTTTAGCGGATTTTTATGATTGGCAGCCATCACACACTGAAAGACGCTTTTCATTGCAAAAAATATTTTTTGCATTACCACATTTTGAGAGCTGTAATTTTTCCATATTTGAGTCCACAGAGTCATGTGAGATCTTGTTTTTTGCGGGACGAGTTGACGTTTTTATTGGTTACATTTTCGGACACGTGACTTTTTTTGATCGCTTTTTATTCCGATTTTTGTGAGGTAGAGTGATCAAAAACCAGCTATTCATGAATTTCTTTTGGGGGAGGCGTTTATACCGTTCCGCGTTTGGTAAAATTGATAAAGCAGTTTTTTTCTTCGGGTCAGTACGATTACAGCGATATCTCATTTATATCATTTTTTTATGTTTTGGCGCTTTTATACGATAAAAACTATTTTATAGAAAAAATAATTATTTTGGTATCGCTTTATTCTCAGGACTATAACTTTTAAATTTTTTTGCTGATGATGCTGTATGGTGGCTCGTTTTTTTGCGGGACAAGATGACGTTTTCAGCGGTACCATGGTTATTTATATCAGTCTTTTTGATCGCTTGTTATTCCACTTTTTGTTCGGCGGTATGATAATAAAGCGTTGTTTTTTGCCTCGTTTTTTTTTTTTTTTTTCTTACGGTGTTTACTGAAGGGGTTAACTAGTGGGGCAGTTTTATAGGTTGGGTCGTTACGGACGCGGCGATACTAAATATGTGTACTTTTATTGTTTTTTTATTTTATTTAGCTAAAGAAATGTATTTATGGGAATAATTTTTTTTTTTTTTTTTTATTTAGGATATATTTTTTATTTATTTTTTTACACACATGTGGGGAATTTTTTTTTTACTTTTTTACTTTGTCCCAGGGGGGGACATCCCAGATCATTGTTCTGGCAGTGTGCACAGCACTCTGCCAGATCTGCGATCTGCTGTGCAGGGCTGCAGGCTTACCAAGTGTCTGCTCTGAGCAGACACTCGGTAAGCCACCTCCCTCCCTGCAGGACCCGGATGCCGCGGCCATCTTGGATCCGGGACCTGCGGCGAGGAGGGAGGTAGGAAACCCTCGGAGCAACGCGATCACATCGCGTTGCTCCGGGGGTCTCAGGGAAGCCCGCAGGGAGCCCCCTCCCTGCGCGATGCTTCCCTATACCGCCGGTACACCGCGATCATGTTTGATCGCGGTGTGCCGGGGGTTAATGTGCTGGGGGCGGTCTGTGACCGCTCCTAGCACATAGTGCCGGATGTCAGCTGCGATAGTCAGCCGACACCCGGCCGCGATCGGCCGCGCTCCCCCCGTGAGCGCGGCCGATCGCGTATGACGTACTATCCCGTCGAGGGTCAGATAGGCCCAGGTCACCTCGACGGGATAGTACGTCTAAGGTCACAGAGGAGTTAATTTGTTTTTCAGCGACTTTGTGATAAAGGCCATGTTCTGGCCGAAACATCAGCTGTCGCTATACACTTCACTGTTTAAATAATAAAAACATTCACCTAAAGCAAAAAAACTTTCCATATCATGTGTGGAGTGACTATACTTGAACTAGTAAGCAAAGGAAGACATGCGTGCTGGATCTCATGTACTCAAGACCTACATTAGCACTTCTGTCCAGCATCTGGTGGGAGCATTTATGTCCTTGTTCCTCTCTGCAGGAGGCATCTCTAATACACAACCCTGCATACAAGCTGGAGACGGGGCTTCAGGAATACTGTTTATTCTTTAAGCTAAAAACAAATGTTTAAAGAGGAGGTAGTACATGTGCTATGGTCGAGATATCTATTGTCTGGATATGACAAACTATCTTCAGAACTGTTGTTGCCAGCTGTAGCGGGAGACATGCTACGGTCATGGCATGGAGAATAGACTGTGACTACAGATTACACTGGCAGGAGATACAAAAGCTGTGGGACAACCAAAAGTTAGAAGACAGTGGGCATCGTCTGGTATGAGGGCAGTGGAACCCACTCCCCAAGGTGGGATATTCTGGACTGGGGACATTGCATTGTGACCATCTGCCAGGAATTGCTTTAAGACAATGGATGTAAAGAATAAAAACAGTTGCATTGTTAACCTGCCTAAGTAATTATTACAACCCACAACCTCAGATCTTCACAGTCTTGATCTTCATCAATCTTGCATCCAAAGTACAGCGTAAAGGCTTTTTATAATGAGAGCTGTCATGGTGTATCTTTGCGTTAGAGAATGTTTCCATCGCTATCATACACCACTAGAATAACTCGGTTTATTTTTTTGCTTTTAACCTTTCCACCTTTTGCCATTTTCTCTCTATTCACTTTTTACTTTTTCATCGCCCATTAATACATTGGAATACAAAAAAAATATGAAAAAGTTAAGACTCACTATACCCCTAGATGAATACTGTGAGGGAAATTTGCTGAAATAGCATACATTTTTTCACCAGTTTGACTATGACATGCCATCTAAAGCAGTCATTCTGAACCTTTCTACTGTTTGGTGTTATAGACATGGCGGTTTTTCCTAGTACATGGGCTATTCCTGATCTATAAAGATTGGGCTTTCTTATTGTTTTATTCGGGTATTATAAAAACCCATTATACCTGCTAAAACTGTCCACGTGTACTGTGGCATACTGCCTCTCTATATATTCTGTAAAAAGAAGGGTTGTTCTGCGCACATGGCAGTTCCTACCTTACTGAGCAGGGAGCCGTTATAGTGTGCCAGCGTCACATGGCACATCCTTCCCTCATAGGGATTGATTGTGCTATAGAGACGGTGTCCAACTAGTGCCTTTTTAAAAAAAATAAAGAAAGAAGGAAGGGGTGGCAGTAGCCTCGGGTTGTTCTTTTATCATGTGTACATGCCCAGCTTTGCAACATTCTCCACTTCTCCATTTTGAAACATGTGGTCTTTCATTTCAATGCAATTTTGTCCAGCTCTAATGAAATAACAGTAGTATGCTTTTGGAGCAGCCCCCAAATGCAGGGCAGCGGGGTACTCGGTACCGGGTCCCTCGGTCTCGGTTCTAGGGGTGTCACGGTGGCCCGACCCGGTCCGTGGCCCTGCTAAGGGGCGCCCAAATAAAGGTGTAGGTGAGAGTTTGTCAAGTGTTCGTGACGCCACCTGTGGTGTTCGGTCAGGGTGACCGACTCTGCTAGGGGTCCGCTGGGGTGATGGAATGGCAGCTAGATAATGTAACTTCCCACAGGTGAAGTATGTCCCCAGGGCTTCCCTTGATGAGTAGATGGTAATGGTGTAGGTCGCAGTAAATGACGAGGACACAGGGTTGCAATCTCTATACCTTTTTACTGAAGGTTTCGGCATCCACAATCCAGAGCACTGCTAACAGGGCTGGCTGAGACCGGCCGGTCCGAAGGCACATCCAGAGTTCCCTTTGCAGGTGGAAATCAGTAGCCGTCCTACTAGCGCCTGGGTGTTGTAGTACTTCCCTGCTGAGCACCACGGGATAGTCCTCACAACTGTCGTGTATGTTTCTGTTCTCTCTCTCCGTCCCCCAGATGGTTTGGATAGGACGCACCCGTATGACGAGGTAGGCCTGGAGTTATTTTATAGGGACCCTAGAGACGCCCCTCTCCCAAAATTGCCTCTGTTGTCTTCAATAGGTGTAAAGGTGAGACAGCCAACCTAGAGTTAACTGCCCTGCCATAGTTCAAAGTAATGCGTAGAGCCTATTACTTCCTCGGCGTTCTGGCCGCTGGCTAAGCGCCTCAGAAGGATGTTGCCGATCTTGGGGCACGACTCCTCCTGGTTCTATCTCCTTTGTGCTGTGATCTCGTTTCTCACTTCTCCACAATATACTTCACTTCGTGTCCTTTCTTAGGATGCCGCTGCAATGAGGTGCAGGCACGGCTCCGTAACTATCTGTCTTGTGCTAGGCCTCTGTCAGGATCCCACCCCTGACAGGGACCTCCCTGAGCCTTCCCAAGCAACTCTCTCTCTCACTAGATGTTACCTAGGCAAAACCCAGTCAGCTTCTCTCTAACTTCCTATCCGACTCCCAGTTTTACCAGAGTGTGAGGAGTGGCCTAATACATAGAACCTTTTGCTCCCCCTGGTGGCCGGAGTGTGAAGTGTAGTGTGTGACTGTGATAACTGGTCAGGTGAACTCCTTTAGTGCCATCAGACGTACCATCACTCCCCCTTGTGGAAGAGCGACAATACTGCAAGGCCAGGACTCTGGGGCGCTGCACTTTGTCAGCACGGTATAGTCTTATTTACTGGCAAATGTGATGCTGGGGATATTGTACATTATACATGAATTTATGTCCTAAAAAGACATAGGGTGCTGCATCCCTTTTGGGTCCAATCATTCAGTCAAACTATACTAATGTGGTTATGTTTGAGAACAGGAGGAAAAGCTCTATAAATTTTAGGGTCCATTTCCTCATCTCTCACTACTATGTATTAAAATTTTGTCCTGAAAATGATGCTTTTGTGAAAAAATAATGTTTTTATAATCTTATTGAACGAAATCATTTAACAAAATGTGGGCTCAAAAAGACTCATTACACCCATAAATGAATTCTTTACGGGGGGTCAGTTTAGAATATGCAGTCAATTGTGGATTTTCTGCTATTTTGACAAGTCAAGAACTATATTAAATTTGTGTTTCAAAATTCAAATAGTGCTCCTTATATTCCGAGCCCTGCCATATGTCCAATCCAATAGTGTTTTTTCTCCACATATGGAGTATCGCCACGCTCAAAAGAAAGTGAGTAACCAACTGAGTGGGCCATTTTTTTTATTGTACCTTTTGCAAAAGTGAAAAAATTGTGGCTAAAACAACATTTTCGTGAAAAAATGTACCGTATATACTCGAGTATAAGCCGACCCGAGTATAAGCCGACCCCCCTAATTTTGCCACAAAAAACTGGGAAAACTTATTGACTCGAGTATAAGCCTAGGGTGGAAAATGCAGCAGGTACCGGTGAATTTCAAAATTAGAAATAGATACTCCATACCATTCATTATGGCCCCATAGATGCTCCACATAAAGCTGTGCCATATATAATGCTCTGCACCGTTCATTATGGCCCCATAGATACTCCACATAAAGCTGTGCCATATATACAATGCTCTGCACCGTTGCCCCATAGATAGCTGTGCCATATATATAATGCTCTGCACCGTTGCCCCATAGCTGTGCCATATAGTGCTCTGCACCATTGCCCCATAGCTGTGCCATATAGTGCTCTGCACCGTTGCCCCATAGCTCTGCCATATAGTGCTCTGCACAGTTGCCTCATAGCTGTGCCATATAGTGCTCTGCACCGTTGCCCCATAGCTGTGCCATATAGTGCTCTGCACCGTTGCCCCATAGCTCTGCTCTGCACCATTGCCCCATAGCTGTGCCATATAGTGCTCTGCACCGTTGCCCCATAGCTGTGCCATATAGTGCTCTGCACCGTTGCCCCATAGCTCTGCCATATAGTGCTCTGCACCATTGCCCCATAGCTGTGCCATATAGTGCTCTGCACCGTTGCCCCATAGCTGTGCCATATAGTGCTCTGCACCGTTGCCCCATAGCTGTGCCATATAGTGCTCTGCACCGTTGCCCCATAGCTCTGCCATATAGTGCTCTGCACCGTTGCCCCATAGCTCTGCCATATAGTGCTCTGCACCGTTGCCCCATAGCTCTGCCATATAGTACTCTGCACAGTTGCCTCATAGCTGTGCCATATAGTGCTCTGCACCGTTGCCCCATAGCTGTGCCATATAGTGCTCTGCACCATTGCCCCATAGCTCTGCCATATAGTGCTCTGCACCGTTGCCCCATAGCTCTGCCATATAGTGCTCTGCACCATTGCCCCATAGCTGTGCCATATAGTGCTCTGCACCGTTGCCCCATAGCTGTGCCATATAGTGCTCTGCACAGTTGCCTCATAGCTGTGCCATATAGTGCTCTGCACCGTTGCCCCATAGCTGTGCCATATAGTGCTCTGCACCGTTGCCCCACAGCTGTGCCATATAGTGCTCTGCACAGTTGCCTCATAGCTGTGCCATATAGTGCTCTGCACCGTTGCCCCATAGCTGTGCCATATAGTGCTCTGCACCGTTGCCCCATAGCTCTGCCATATAGTGCTCTGCACAGTTGCCTCATAGCTGTGCCATATAGTGCTCTTCACCGTTGCCCCATAGCTCTGCCATATAGTGCTCTGCACCATTGCCCCATAGCTGTGCCATATAGTGCTCTGCACCGTTGCCCCACAGCTGTGCCATATAGTGCTCTGCACCGTTGCCCCATAGCTGTGCCATATAGTACTCTGCACCGTTGCCCCATAGCTGTGCCATATAGTGCTCTGCACCGTTGCCCCATAGCTCTGCCATATAGTGCTCTGCACAGTTGCCTCATAGCTGTGCCATATAGTGCTCTGCACCGTTGCCCCATAGCTCTGCCATATAGTGCTCTGCACCATTGCCCCATAGCTGTGCCATATAGTGCTCTGCACCATTGCCCCATAGCTGTGCCATATAGTGCTCTGCACCGTTGCCCCATAGCTGTGCCATATAGTGCTCTGCACCATTGCCCCATAGCTGTGCCATATATATAGTGCTCTGCACCATTGCCCCATAGCTGTGCCATATAGTGCTCTGCACCGTTGCCCCATAGCTCTGCCATATAGTGCTCTGCACCGTTGCCCCATAGCTCTGCCATATAGTGCTCTGCACCGTTGCCCCATAGCTCTGCCATATAGTGCTCTGCACCATTGCCCCATAGCTCTGCCATATAGTGCTCTGCACCATTGCCCCATAGCTGTGCCATATAGTGCTCTGCACCGTTGCCCCATAGCTGTGCCATATAGTGCTCTGCACCGTTGCCCCATAGCTGTGCCATATAGTGCTCTGCACCGTTGCCCCATAGCTGTGCCATATAGTGCTCTGCACCGTTGCCCCATAGCTGTGCCATATAGTGCTCTGCACCGTTGCCCCATAGCTGTGCCATATAGTGCTCTGCACCATTGCCCCATAGATGCTCCACATAAATCTGTGCTGCTGCTGCTGCAATAAAAAAAAAAAAAAACCACACATACTCACCTCTCTTGCAGCTCCTCGGCGCCATCTTCCCGGCGTCTGTCCGCACTGACTGATCAGGCAGAGGGCGGCGCGCACACTATATGCGTCATCGCGCCCTCTGCCTGAACAGTCAGTGCGGAGAGACGCCGGGAAGATGGAGACAGCGCCCGGCGTGTGGAACGAGGACAGGTGAATATGACATACTTACCTGCTCCCGGCGTCCCGCTCCTTCCCCCGGACAGCTGGTCTTCGGTGCCGCAGCCTCTTTCTCTATCAGCGGTCACCGGCCCGCTTCATTAGAGAAATGAATATGCGGCTCCGCCCCTATGGGAGGTGGAGCAGCCTATTCATTTCTCTAATGAGCGGTCCCACGTGACCGCTCAGGGGAAGAGGCTGCGGCACCCGGAGACCGTGGGACGGGCAGGGGGAGCGACAGGAGCCCTGGAAGCAGGTGAGTATATGACAGTGCTCACCCGCCGACCCCACCACCGATCATGACTCGAGTATAAGCCGAGGGGGCACTTTCAGCCCAAAAATTTGGGCTGAAAATCTCGGCTTATACTCGAGTATATTCGGTAAATATTTCTATATGACGATCTAATGTTATCACATTGTGTAAAGCACCTGTGGGATCAAATCCTCACTATACACTGGGATAAAATCTTTGAGGGGTGTAGTTTCCAAAATGGGATCAGTTGTGGGGGATTTCCACTGTTTAGACACATCAGGAGCTCTCCAAACGTAATATTGCATCAGCTACCGATTCCAGCCAAATTTGCATTGCAAAAGTCGAATGGTGCTCCTTCTCTTCCAAGCCCTGCTGTGCAGTCACCACATATCGAATATCGGCATAATAAGGAGAAATCGCAAAACAAATTGTATGGTCCATTTTCTCCTGTTGCATTTGTGAAAAATCAAAATTTGGGGCTAAAGTAACATTTTTGTGGGAAAAAGTAAATTCTTAATTTTTCCCATTCACATTCCATTAGGTCGTGTGAAGCACCTGAAGAGTTAAACTTCTTGAATGTGGTTTTGAGCACTTTGGAGGGGTGCAGTTTTTAGAATGAAGTCACTTTTGGGTATTTTCTGTCAAATTGGTTTTACATCCGGCTCGGTCCTGTACCGGGGACCCCGTCAGAACTCCCACTCTGTGCCGGCCCCACGCCTCTCCTGCTGCAGCCTCTGCTTTCTCTCTTCCCCCTGCTTCCTGGCGTGCAGCCAGCAGGCTCTCGGGTAGAGTGCTTAGGTCGCACACACGTGCTCCTGGTCTCTGAAAGAGACAGCGCGCATTTTCAAAAAGTACTTCTGACTAATAGCATGTTAGTAATTACTATTTCTAGCCCGTCCGCCATAGGGATGGTGCCAGAGCAACAAGCATCCTCTGTTGCTAGTTTCCGGTTTTGGCTAGAGTGTGCTTTAGCTTCTGAAGTGTTCTGCCAGTTCTCCGCTTACACTGTATGTCTCCGCTGACTATCAGCGACCTATTACCTGGCTATCCTGGACAATGACCGTTCTGTCTATGCCAGTTCCGTCATGTCCCGCCAATCAGCCATCCGTACCTCTAGACAATGCCAGTACCACCTGTGTCAGCTCTATAACATCTGTTAACCCTGCCTGTCCGTCTGTCCCGCTGGGACAGCTGCCACATGTCCGGCGTCTAAATGGAGGTAGCACCCGTGTCCCCCAGGCATTCCATTCTGACCCTGTTCGAGGGGACTTACCACGGGTGCCTGGGACTCATGTAGTCACGCCCCCTTCAGAGCCCCCCGGACCGTGGTCCCGAGGTTCCACAAAAATCTCTTTAAAAAATGAATGTGAACTTCACCACCTGTGCCGCCGCTTCCATTAGGTACAATTGGCCTCTCAAAGTCACTTCAAATATGATGTGGTCCCCAAAAAAATGGATTTGTATATTTTGTTGGAAAAATGAGAACTATCTTGTGAACTCTTAATTTCCTATGAAAAAAAAATTATGTTTACAAAATGATGCAGATATAAAGTAGAAATGTGGGAAATGTTATTTATTAACTATTTTATGTGACATAACTCTCTGGATTATGGCCATAAAAATTCAAAGTTTCAAAATTGTGAAATTTTCAAAATTTTTGCCAAATTTTGGATATTTTTATAAATAAACACAAATCACATTGACCAAACTTCACCATTATCATGAAATACAATATGTAATGAAAAAACATTCTCAGAATCAGTAGGACCAGTTTAAGCGCTCCAGAGTTATTTCCTCATAAAGTGACACTAGTCAGATTTCAAAAATTAGGCTTGGTCATCGTACAAAGTGGCTCGGTCCTTAAGGGGTTAAATACATATCTATTTAATGCAAAGATGTGCCAAGTTCTCCACCTTTGCTCTAGCTCAAAAAGGGAGCCTCAGGAAGGCAACCCAGCATAAGATGTAGATGTGAACTAATAGGTGTCCTAAAAGCCATTAAAACCCTTTACTTTGCATCTACCCTTTGAAACCAAACATCCATCAGTTGTCAGATGTGTAGGACATTTTTCCTCCACAAAATACTGATGAATAGAACATTTTCCTTCCAGAACAACAGAATGCCTTTTTCTATATCGACTTAGACCTAGCTGTATTGTGATTCCTTTTGGTATATCAGGACTGAATACATTATATAACAGGTCCATGATTAGCTTTTTTTGGAAAGCTTTCCTTGCATAACACATTGTGCATGATTGTCTGCCAGGTTCCCTCGCAAAAAGAAATCAAACAACAGCCAGGCTGATATGATGATGCAGCCAAATGAAAAGTCTACAGACAAAATATACGGCCGCCTGTTGTTGATGCCAGGATGTGTATGTGGCCAAGAATAAAAGGTCATTTCAGCCCACAAGGCGTACAAAGGCTGAGTATTGTATGTGACATGAGTACTGCCACATAACAGGCCTAAATTCATATTTTTTTTAGTTCAGCGCTTTAAACTGTGTTCAGCTGTATAGTCATTATTTATTTTTCAGATGTACTCACATTTTTATATATAGGATGCACAAATGTAGTTGAGAATTTGCCATTAAATAATGGATGTTAAGATACATATACTCAGAGGACTCTCTCCTAGCCACACACACACATATACAGCAGTGTTCAAAATAATAGCAGTGTGTTCAAGAACATACATTAATCACAAAATCTTTATACTACTTTTTATTTCCATGCATTGGGAACATTGCACACTGTTTTCTAATTCAAAACATGAAGAGAAATGTATATCATTTGTAAATACTTTACTGAAAATAGCAAAAAATTGACATTGGGCTGTTGAAAAAAATAGCAGTGTCTGCGTTTGTCTTTACAAACTCACAATATGTACTATTTTTTATGACGATTTAGCATTCCTGTGAATCACTAACCTAATATTTAGTTGTATATCCACAGTTTTTTAGAACTGCTTCACATCTACGTTGCATAAAGTCAACCAACTTCAGGCACCTGTCAACTGTTGTTCCAACCCAGGATGCTTTGACTACGTCCCACAATTTTTTGGCATTTGTTGGCTTAACATCAGAAATGGCATTTTTGACGTCATCCCACAAGTGTTCTATCGGATTACATTCCGGATATTGGGCTGGCCACTCCATAACCTCAATTTTGTTGGACCAGAACCAAGATTTTGTTCGTTTACTGGTGTGTTTAGGGTCGCTGTCTTGCTGAAACATCCATTTCAAGGGCATATTCTCTTCAAGTATTTTAATATATGCAAACTGGTCCATGATCCCTGGTAAATAGGTCTGGCACCATAGTAAGAGAAACATGCCCATATCATGATGCTTACACCACCATGCTTCACTGTCTTCAGAGTGTACTATGGCTTGAATGCAGAGTTTGGGGGTCATCTGACGAACTGTCTGTGGCCATTGTCCCCAAAAAGAACAATTAATTTCATCATTCCACAATGCGTTTCTCATTTCTCTTTAGGCCAGTTAATGTGTTCTTTGGCAAATTGTATCCGCTTCAGTACATGTCTTTTTTTTTTCTTTTTACAGTGGGACTTTGCAGAGACTTCTTGCTAAGAGATTAGTTTCACACAGGTGTCTTCTAACTGTAACAGTACTCACAGGTAAATTGAGACTGTCTTTGATCATACTGGAGCTGATCATTGGCTGAGCTTTGCCATTGTGACTATTCTTCCATTCATTCGAATGGTAGTCTTTCGGTTTCTTCCATGTCTCACTGGTTTGGCTTTCCATTTTAAAGCATTGGTGATCATTTTAGCTGAACAGCCTATCATTGCCTGCATTTCTTTATGTGTTACCATCTCCAATTAACTTTGTAATCAAAGTACGCTGTTCTTCTGAACAATGTCTTGAACGACCCATATTTCTCAGGCTTTCAAGCAGAAATGCATGTACAAACTATCCTGGCTCCACCCTTAAATAAGGGCCACCTGATTCATACCTATTCCTTCATAAAATGAATGATTTCACTAATTGAACTCCACACTGCTATTATTTTGAACGCACCCCCTTTCAATTAACTATTCTAATACACAGACTCAAAAACATGCAGATCATGAATAAGGAGTCTGTTGGTTTTCTTAGAATCTACTGCAACAACTGGTAAATGGTTTGACATGTGGTAATATAATTTATACCAAAGACAGTGATTAATCTGGTTAGTCATATTGGACTGCTATTATTTTGAACACTACTGTACATACAGTAAAGTCCAGAAATATGTGGACAGTGATTTGGCCTTTGCATGCCACTATTTTTTATTTAAAATGAAACAACTGAGATTCAATAGACTTTCAGGTTTAGTAAAAGGGATTGAACAAAAATGTCCAATATCCTGCATATTGTGACAGGGTTACTGGCAGTGTATATGAGGGGAGATATGTGTCATGGAGATTGCTTTCCTCCGTGATCTAGAAACCCATAAGTTTCTTTTCAGCATGCTATGTGCTGAAGGACTTAAGCGGCCATGTTATGGGTGGGTTTTTAGGTGAATAGGTAAAGAGATGGGCGGGACGCCTACTCACCATATCTCTACCTCAAGGGTGTGGCTGGGGAAATGTCCAGCCAGTTTTTTTTTCCTGTCTGTGTTGTGTGTAGGGAAGGAAATCTCCATACTGAAGAACCTGTGAGATCTGCCATATGCGTTGTCCCAGAAGTACAGGGCAGGACTGTGTATGAACTGTTTATTTTCTTTTGCGTCAGACAGGCTGGTTTTCTGTTACCATTTTGGGTTTTTGGTTTATGATAAAATAAACCACCCAGAGACTTTAACCCCACGTGTGCCTGTGCGTATCTCAAGGAGCAGCTAAGTGAAACGACCTTCCACAAGTGGTGTTTTAGATGAGGGCAACGTTCCAGGAACACATGTAGCAGCGGTGGACAAATCGTATGTTCTAGGTTAAGGCAGCTACAGAGATGGAACAGTGGTCAGACAAAATGGAGGAGCTACTCAAGTACCTTATCCTGAGCCAGCAGCAACAGCACCAGATACAGCAGGAGACTAATAACTCCTAATACAACAGATTTGACAACAGGAAAGGCACATGGAACTCCTGGCGGGAGATGTCCGCAGCAGAGAAACTGCCCCTCCCCCACGTCAAGGTGATGACTTGTGCATCCGGTAAACGGTAAGGCGAGTCATGCAAAACATGACCCCAGGGGATGATATAGAGGCATTTTTGACTGTTTTTGAATATGCTGCAGGGCAGGAGAGGCTGCCCCCGAAGCAGTGGACGAAGGTGCTCGCCTCATATCTGACAGGTTAACCTCAGAATGCCTATTTTGACTTGGCCTTGCAGGATGCCCGGTAATATGCCAAGTTGAAAACAAAAATATTGGCACACTCAGGGGTCACTATGTCTGTCAGAGCCCAAAGGGTTCATCAATGGGCGTATTGAGGTGACAAA
Organism: Ranitomeya variabilis; assembly: GCF_051348905.1. Taxonomy (NCBI): domain Eukaryota; kingdom Metazoa; phylum Chordata; class Amphibia; order Anura; family Dendrobatidae; genus Ranitomeya; species Ranitomeya variabilis. The sequence goes on from NC_135234.1 coordinate 159,447,419, forward strand.
TCTCCCCGCTCACAAATGTTTTACTTGTTGCATTTGGTCAAGAAATGGTTGCAGTCAGAGTCCTCCACTCCAGCCCAGATGGTTAAGTTGGTCATCATGGACAGATTTATTCACTCTCTCCCCAGGCCGGTGCAGACCCGGGTTGCCCAAGGAGACCCCCGGAATGCGGATGACCTGTGAGCCTCGTAGAAAGTTTCTAAGTGGTCAAGAGGTTCCTGAGGAAGCCAGGGGGTGGTACATCTCCATACTGGAATACCCAGCTGGAGCCCGAGTCCCAAAAGAGAGTTAACGGAGCTACCACTGGGGGGAGTCCAAGGTCCCAAGGAGCCGCTGAGGGGTTACCAAAAGCTGATGGTAAAGACCTGATCTGCTGGCAGTGTCACAGTCCTGGACACCTAGTGGCCCGTTGTCCTATGTCTGCCGAGCAGATGGATTGTAGCCTAGGCAGGTGCTGCTCGAATTATGCCTACCCAGCCTGCAGTATGGACTATCAGCCTAGAGAGGGGCCACAGTAATGCCCTGTGTCCATAAATGGAGTACTGGTATCTAGACTCTTAGACTCTTGGGAGTTTGGTGACCCCTGATAAGGGCCACACTTTCCCACCAGGAAAAATCCCAGGGAAACATGTGGGCTTATGCTGTATCCATGGGGATCCGAAAAAAGACTACCCGGTTGCCAGAGTGTTGATTAAAACGAGCCGCGGTACGGAGTTCCAAGAGGTCAGGGTAGTCAGAGACTTACTACACCCCGTGATAATCGAGCAGTACTTCAGCCTGTTCTGGGACTTGGGAAAAGCAGGGTTTCCAGGGGCTCAGGTAGGAGTCAACGCCACCCTGAAGATTCCCCGTCGCAGTCGGAGGTGGAGGAGGACAAAATGCTGAACAGTAAGGCCGAGGTTCCTGAGCTGGAAGTTACTGGGGAAAATTTTAAGACTGCTCAAATGCAAGATCTTCCTCAAAAGGGGCCTTTGAAAATGTGTCTGTGATTTATGGGGTTGTTCAAGAGCCGGGGCTGACACCAAGTACTTGCACTTTGCAGTCAATAGCGAATTGCTGTACAGAGTGACTACACTGAGGGGAGTTGAAATAGTGGAGCAGCTGTTGATTCCAGGGCCATACCGATAGAGGGTTCTAGACATGGCCCATTTGCATGTTTTGGGGGGACATCTGGGGTTGGAGAAAATGGAGAAGAGAATATTGCAGAGGTTCTATTGGTTGGTCAGGAGATACTGAATTATTGTAGGTCCTGCCACACCTGCCGGATAATCGATACCTCTGCGCACATCCAAAGTCGTCTAGTCCTGTTACCGGTAATAGGGATCCCATTTGAGCAAATTGCCATTGACCTAGTAGTTTATTTAGTTGAGTCTGCACAAGGGCACCAATATATCCTAGGGGTCATGCATAATGCGACCCTGTACCCTAAAGCAGTACCCCTAAGGAACTCTTCGGCGAAGAGTATCGCCTGGGAACTTGTCCATATTTTTGCTAGGACAAGCCCGCGAAAAGAGATTCTGACAGAGCAGGGAACCCTCTTTATGAGCAAGGTAATGAAAGAACTCTGTAGGGTCCTCCAGATTGCCCAGCTGTGAATTTCAGTTTACCATCCTCAGACTGACGGCCTAGTAGAGCGCTTCAATAAAACCTTGAAAGCCATGCTCAAAAAGGTAATTGAGAAGGACGTTGGAGACTGAGACTAACTGCTTCCGTTTCTGCTCTTCTCCATCAGGGAAGTTCCCCAGGCCTCTACAGGCTTCTCACCGTTCGAGTTACTGTATGGTCGACATCCGCAAGGGCTCCCAAGGAAACTTGGGAAGCTGAGTTCAAGCCACACCAGAGCATCATAGAGCATGTCGCCCAGCTGCAGGAGAGAATGGCGAAAGTGATGCCTATTGTGAAGGAACATTTTCTCCTGGCACAGGCAAAGGTGTATAACCGATCAGCGAGGCGGAGGCAGTTCCAGCCAGGGGACCGCGTCCTAGTGCTTATCCCCATGTGGAGAGCAAGTTTCTAGGCATGTAGCAATGCCCATACGAGGTGGTGGAAAAACTGGGTGAAGTTAATAACAAGATAGACCAGCCGAAGCAAAGGAAGGTCTATCATGTGAACTTGCTCAAACCCTGGCAAGATCGAGAATCGCTGAACACTCCTTGCCTGGGAGCCAGTCCAAAGTCACCGTGGACAATGTCACCATTGCACAGTCTCTGACGCCAGCCCAGAAAGGAGGAATTCTCCATACTGAAGCTCCTGTGAGAACTGCCATAGATGCTGTTCCAGTGGTTGGTACTTGGGCATTTTATCATATTTACTTTCTTCGCACCTGATTTTTATTGATTTATAGTGCAATTATTTTGTTGTCACTATAATTTTTGATGTATATATATTTGTTATGCACTATGATTAATTGATTTTGAAATAGTTGAGTGTCCATATTTATTTAGCACTTTGCACTTTCACTTTTGGCCATTTTGATTATTTTGTTGGTTAAATAGTTTTTTCGCACTTATTTTTACATATTTCTCACATATATATATACATAATTTTTAGGTGTATAGATTATTTAGAATTTTAATTTTATTTGGTGCCAATCAGTTTTAGTGTGCCCTGCCCTGCGCATACATAGTTTCTGAATCAAATTATTGATCTCTGCATTTTTGTACATTTTTTACAGAAATAAATTGTTTTAAAATCAGCTTCAATAAAGTTTTAATATTATATGAATTTTACAAAAAAATTTTATGGAGATGAATTGTGTGATTATTATGTGTAAATAAAATATTATTTATTATGAATGGTGGTCTTATGAATATTTTTTAAGGGTTATATACTGTATTTTGGTGATATTCACTGGATATACATATATATTGTTTAAAAAAAAATTCTGGTATTTCTTTTCTGTATAGGAGGTTGCCTCAAATTATTAACTTATCTGATTATGAGCGGTCTCCAACTGAACTAGCCATATTGAAAAGGGGTCTTTCTTTTTGCCCCAAGAATATGTTGGAGAAATTTATTTTTGTAAAGGATCTTTATTTATTTTGTAGACAGCTTACTTTTAAACTGTTGTGCCATCAGCCTTCTATTGTTGATAGCTTACCCATGGAGGAGAGACAGACATTCAGAGACCTTATATCTTTATTGGAAGAAAATGAGAATCCAACATCAAGGAAGCGTTTCTCGGGGAGACTACCCTCACAGGCCACACCCAGCTTCTCATTGTTCCCGACAGTGCAGATCTTTTTTGACGCGTATGTAGAGACATCCAACTGCTTGATAAAAAACCCAACTGGTTGAACAATGTTAACAACTCTGAGAAAAAAGCTATACAAAACCTAGGTAGCAACAAAGAGCTGGTTATTAAGGAGAGGCTGATAAAGGGGGGAATATTGTGATCTGGCTAGTGGATCTTTATGTGAAGGAAGCTAAACGACAACTGAGTAACCCTCTTTTCTATCAGATCCTTCCCTCGGATCCCACCTCCTGCTTCAACTCTAAAATGGATAAACTTGTTCATATGGCTTATACATTTAACATCATAGATAACAAATAAAAGGATTTACTGACTACCAAACATCCGAGAGTTCCCACTTTTTACATGCTACCCAAAGTGCATAAATCGCTACAAGAACCGTCCAGTAGGCCCATCGTGTCGGGCATTGCGGGTATCTTTGAAAAACCATGCATATATGTTGATCACTTTTTGCAGTTATTGGTGACTACTTTGGACTCTTATGTCAAAGATACATCTCATCTATTTTTTCTGCTTAGGGATCTCACTATCCCCTCTAATACTTTTTTAGTTACACTGGATGTGGAATCTCTCTACACCAGCATCCGACACGACTTGGGAATTCAAGCAGTGTCCTACTTTTTAGAACAACGCACCACTGGAGATCACCAACACGACTCTTTTATTGTGGATCTCCTACACTTCATTTTGGACAAGAACTATTTTGTATTCGACAGTGTCTTTTACAGGCAGGTATCTGGTACTGCGATGGGTGCTCGTTGTGTACCCTTGTATGCAAATTTGTTTTTGGGGTGGTGGGAGGTCACCCAGGATTTTGGTTTACCAGATTTCCAAAAACATGTGTATAAATGGTGTTGTTACATCGATGACGTCCTTTTATTGTGGACTGGGTCTCTTGATGAGTGCAAAACATTTGTGAATGGCCTAAACAATAACATCTTAAATATCCATCTTACAGCCAACTTCTCTGGTTCTGTTGCTGAATTCCTTGACCTGAATCTTTCCATTGTGGACTCTCGTGTCAAGACCACTCTATCGAAAGCCAACATCTACTAACAGCATTCCGCACTACACAAGCTTCCACCCGGAACATCTGAGAAATAGCATCCCAAAAGGACAATTTTATCATCTCAAAAGGAACTGCTCCAACCAACAAAACTATTTGATACACGCAAGGGACTTGACTGGACGTTTCAAAAATAGAGGATACCCCAAGAAGGTAATTTCTAAAGCATTTACAGCAGCTAGGGATGCTGATCGTGCACAGCTCTTAAGTCCACAAATGTGTAATGATTCTAGATCTTTGGGACTGGTAACCACATATAACAATCAGTGGCAGAGTTTGTGGGACATTCTATCCAAGTATTGGGGAATATTAACAAACGAACCCAAATTGGTACCCCATATAGCCTCTAAAGCTACTTTGATTGCCAGGAAGGCCCAGTCCCTTAAGGACTCTCTCTGTCATAGTCATTTCAAGAGACCTACAGTCAGCTTAAATAGGGGCACACAACTTAGGGATACCTTTGCATGTGGCAGTTGCAACATCTGCCACTTAACTGTTGGCAGTGTAGGAGTATATCTTCCCACTCTGACCTCAACTGTTTTTTCAAAAACCTTCTTTAACTGTAGGTCTAAAAATGTGGTGTATGGCCTGATATGCAAATGTCCCAAGATCTATGTAGGACAAACTACACAGGAGCTGAGGCGGAGAATCCAACAGCATCTCTCCAACATCAACACAGCCAAAATAGATGTTGCAAAAGGTAAAACTCTTAATCCTGTGGCAACACACTTCTTATGGGAACACAATGGCTTTAGTACGGGCATTAGGGTCTTGGGACTTGAGGCCATTCAGACTAACATCAGAGGGGGTAATATTACCTTGGAATTACTCAAATGTGAGTCCAAATGGATATTTGATTTACGTGGCCTATCACAATGGGATTAAATGAGGACTTGCGCTTTACCGGGTTCTATAAACAACTGTGAGGTATGGAGCTAGTAGTCCTAATGATTTTTTCTTTCTCTTTTTTTTTTAGGCACTTCATGCATCTTTAGGACCACCCCTCACGTCATCGGGTTTTGAAAATTTGAGAATTCCTTGTGCCCAGCCCCAGAAGTTGTCGCCAATACTTCACTTTGTTTACATTTCTTTGACGATCTGAGTATTATCACTATGGCTTATTCCAGCTTTTTGCCTCGGTATATGCACTTGCGGTTACGATTTGGGGGTGAGCCTGTGGATATATGCAATGGGAATCCCAGCATCTTTTGCTCGCCGGGATCCAAATAAATTTAATTTATATCTTTTCTTTCCATGTTTATGATATACCAGTAGTGTGTACTGTTGGGTTGGATAACCTGTGGAGATGAATGTGACTGAGGAATGTGTACATTCCATCAGCACAAAAATATTAAAATATTCTACTTTCTAAAGAAAAAATGCCGTATGATAACTGAGTGATTTATTACTTGGCGAATCTTTTACAACGTCTTACGTCTCCTTTGACAACATTGTTTATATGTGAGAAAGTATGCAATTTTTTGTTTGATTTTTTCTCAGCAGTGACTTCTTACACTGCCATTTTCCTATACTGGTCCTATACGAGGTCCTAGGAACTTGTTTGATCTATTCATACAAATTTCTCTTGGGACTTACCCATAGAGAGCTGTCTTACAGTCTAAGTGTATTGTGGTTTCCCATTGCCTCCTTATGCGTTGTATGTGTTCCATCACTATTCTTAAAAAATAAGGGAGTAAGGAAGGGGAGTAAGCGGGCTAAGGAGAGTAAGGACACCCTTTCTTAGTAATGTGGGAGAACTATATGTAGTGTTGCAGGAGCCTGCATCTCCTCGTATAACTACATGCGGAGTAGTAGGCAAAGTACTGTATCTGCATCTCAGCGTCTATAATGGTTCATTACAACACTCGTATTTATTGGCCGGCTAGGCAATGGTATCCATGGTAGCAGTTACTATCCATGAGTGCTTTTGATTGGCCTGTTGCCATGGTAACCCTTGGTTCACTGTGTTCACGCCCCCCTTCCCCCTATCTATACTATCGTGCGCCATTACAGCAAGTTTTACTTATTACACACGCATACTGGATTGTGTCTCAAGATGACCATGCGCAGTTGAGCACTTTCACTATTCTGGAAATGCTCCTGATATCAGCCATGGTAACCCTTGGTTTATTGTGTCTACGCCCCCTTCCCTTTACCTATACTATTGTGCGCCATCATAGCAAGTCTTACTTATTGCGCACGCGTACTAGATCATGTTTCACGATGACCATACACAGTTGAGCGCTCTTACTACCCCGGAAGTGCTCTTGACAACAGCATGGGGGAAGTGCACACGCCACTCCTCGGCATTTCGGAAGTCTGTATCCCGATTCTCACAAACCTAGCACGATATGAGGTAACCGCTGTAGCTGCTCTGCATTATGTTCAAGATAATTATGTGTATTTAAGGGATACATGGCAGATCAATTCCTCAGCCCCTGACAAAGCCACCTTGTGGTGGCGACACGCATCGGGCATCTCCACAGGCTCCCCTCAACCCTTTTAGCTGCACCAGTCTTTGTCTCGCCGGGTCTGTATAGTGTTTCCAGCTCTTCCTAAGATCGAGGCTCTATATTTTTCGATCTTTTGCCCTCGACTTATTTTCACACCCGTATGATATTGGGAGCATTTGTTCCCTCATATGGAGAGTAGAGTCTGCACTGTTAGAGTGGATCTGTTTTGCTGGTTCTTTTGGGGGCATTTCAAACTGGTTTATTATTAATGTATTATGCTACACTGTCCAGTAAGGGGATCTAGGCAGTATTATACTGCTGTTTTTCTAAATAATTTTCTGTATTCTTACTTACGAATGTGCAATATTTGTCTTATGGGATAGTGCATTCTGCATGATACGTATTGATATCTTGGTAAATATTTCTATGTTATATTTGTATATTATGGCCTGTTGAGGGACAGCCTTAGGCATTATCACAAGCCGCCTGGGTAGTTTATATGTCATGTTTATGAGTTTTTAAATGTTTGTCATTGGTATTTGTCTGTTGTGTATTCAATAAAACCTTTTGTATTTTGTGGTGATCCCTGTTGTGGTCTTTAGCCTTTTCTATGTAATAATTCTGTATATATATATATATATATATATATATATATATATATATATTTTGTGGTGCGGTGACCCACGTTACAGCCAGGGGGCGCTGTGTGTGTGCTTCAAGATGCGCTTGGAGGCATAAATGTGATGAGACTAAGTCCGGCAGGAGTGTTAATGGTCGGTGTGTGTGTTGCAGAGGAAGACACTCTGTGCTGTCAGTCTGAATTTAAGTTGGTGTGCTGGGACCTGTAGTCCCATGTGTGATTGTGTAGTTCTAATGGGAGATTGGCAGGGCTAGTTATGAGAGATGGGAGGGTCAGACTAGCCACACACACCCACACTCCCACCCAGGGGAGTGGTTACAGGTATGTAACGTGACCAGGGTGTGGGTCACATGTGCCTGTGTGGTTCCTGTGTATGGATCCATTTGGTCCATGTGCAATGTCCTGGACGGTCGGTGTTGGAGACTCCTGGTATTGGAGAAGTCCTGCAAGCACCTGAGACCGTGGACCTGATGTACGGTCAGTGTTGGATTGTCCTGGTATGGGCTGGAGTCCTGGAGGCACTGAGACCGTGAGTCCTGCAATAGCCTGGGTGTTGGATTGTCCTGAAGTGGGCTGGAGTCCTGGAAGCACTGCTGAGGCTATGGACTGAATGCTCAAGGGGGTTGGATTGTCCTGGTATGGGCTGGAGTCCTGCAAGCACCTGGGAAGAGTGTGAGTCCTGCAATAGCCCGTGTGTTGGATTGTCCTGGGATGGACTGGAGTCCTGGAAGCACTGCTGAGGCTATGGACTGAATGCTTGAGGTGTTGGATTGTCCTGGTATGGGCTGGAGTCCTGCAAGCACCTGGTAAGATTGTGAGTCCTGGAATGGTCAGAGTGTTGGATTGTCCGCGGATGGACTGGAGTCCTGTAAGCACTTGGGTAGATCATGAACTGATGGCCTGTGTGTTGGAAGTGCCTGTGATTGGTCTTCCTGGAAGCGCATGGAAAGGCTGCATCTACAGAGCCTGAGACGGTTTCTGTGTTGGGGAAGCTACAGTTCCTACTGTGGGTCTGGACTATCCGAGGTGCCGTGGTCACAAGGACGGTGATCCCAGTGAGGCAGTTTCCCTGTGAACCAGCACTGGAAGGAGTCAGTGTGTGGAGCCGAAGTTCCTGTGAGGTAATCCCTGGTATGGGAAAAACCTGTGATATACGGCAGAGATGTATCTGCCATTGGAACAGACTGTCGGGGTTTAATATGTTCCGTTGATGCATGTAATGAACTGTAATGGAGAGAGATACCAGTGTGACCACTGAAGGCAATGTAAAACCGTATGTGATATGCTGATATGGCGGTATAATGAACTGTTTGTGTTATGGTTTATGACGTTTAATAAACCGGAATAGACTGTTTAAGTGGAGGAATCGTGCCTGAGTGCTTAAAACCCATGCCAAGCGAGTGTTCCCCAACACACTCAGGTAGCGTTTCGCCACAATATATATATATATATATATATATATATATATATATATATATACACACACACACACACACACACATATGTACATACATCCACAGTATTTCTTCCAGAAAATTATTGGAATTACACGTGTTTTGCTACACATGTGTTTATTTTCTTTGTGCGTATTGGAACACTCGGAAAATAAAAAACAGTCAAATTAGACATCATTTGCTCTTAGTTGTAGAATGTAGCAATGTTGAAAAGTGGAAGTAATATATAGAGGTATAACCCTTTGTGACATCATACTACAATTAGCATCTATTGGTATTACAAAAAAAGGTTTTTGTAATACCGATAGATGTTAATTGTATTATGATGTCACAAGGGGTTATACCTCTATATATTACTTCCGCTTTTCAACATTGCTACATTCTACGACTAAGAGCTACGGCCAGAAATGCATCAGAATGATCATTTCTCCTTTTTAATATGTATGGACAATTTGTCTCTTTCTTTTTCATTATGTTAAATAAAAAAAATTAATTTTATCCAAATTCAGCCTATGTATCAGGACTAAGGAAGTGGACCCTCTGGGTCATGGCTTCAGAGCCCCCGAGGAGGAGTGAACCAGATAATGCCACCCCCTGTACAGGGAGAGTTAGGGACAGGCCCAAGGAGCGTGAAGCCGCAACTGCCGGAACCAAAGGGACGACTGAAGATAGAACACAGAGAGAACGGAAGACGGAGGGAAGACGGTGCTAGTGAAGTGACTAGAAAGGCAGAGGCACTGGACAGATAGAGGCAGCAAAGACAAGGTACTGACCGGTTAGATGCAAGCAGACGAAAGACGGTGACAACGGAGACTCAAGACTGGCAGGAACAGCAGGCACACAGGACTGGCAGGGTATGGCAGGGACACGGGACTGGAGGGTACGGCAGGAATTCAGGGCTGGCAGGAACGGCAGGAACACAGGACTGGAAGGTATGGCAGAAACTCAGGGCTGGCAGGAACGGCAGGAACACAGGACTGGAAGGTATGGCAGGAACGCAGGACTGGCAGGGACGGCAAACAGACAGTCAGTCAGAGTCACAGCAAATATTCACAGATCTGAGCCTAGGAACCTAAGGAGATGCTGGCGGTAAGCCAGCGAACGCAATAGACGCAAAGGCATCTGAGCAGGGCAGGCGCTGGGAAGAAGTACCCGATGGGAGCCGCCATATTGGAGGTGGAGCCGCCGGGTCACGACCTCCCAGAAGCACTGGCGACGAAAGGAGCGCGTCTGCGCATGCGCGGACTGCAGAATGGATGGGCGCCGGAGAAGCAGGAAGACGGAGAGCTGGAAGGAGCATCGGGAGCGCGCCGGCCGTACAGGTAAGTATTAGGTAGCAGCGTAACACTATGGATCCCTCTCCTCCTTTTTTCTGAATTTTTACGGTGGTCAATGGACTTGGATCACAGCTACCCTACCGAGGAGCAACCACTCATATTACACGGTGAGGCTTTTTTCCACTTTTTGCATTTTTTTCTAAGTTCTGTGTCCATCTAACCTGGTCTCTTTAAATGCTTCCAATTCTTCCTTCTTTTCGGGATTGTTACTGATCGCTAGTGTTCCTCCTCTTGTAAGCCAAAATTCAAGGATAGCATGATCGCTGCCTCCTAAATTCCCAGCCATTTTTACATCCTCAACCATTTCCTCCCTGTTGGTAAGAATTAGGTCCAAGATTGCAGATAATCTTGTTCTCTCTTCTAGCTTTTGAAAGATAAAGTTGTCATCCAAGAAACATAACTTTTTTATTTTCTCATCAACATACACACACAAGTGCTTGTTTTTTTTTAATGACACCATTTATTTTGCCACACAATGTACTGAAAAGTGGAAAACACTTTCCAAGTGGGATGAAATTGTGAAATAATGCAATTCTGATGTTGCTTTTTCGGGTTTTGATTTTACTGTGTTCATTGTGCAGTAAAAAAAATTACATGGAAACACGATTATTTAGACCAGTGTGTTTACAGCAATAACAAACATGTATTTTTTTTTCTATTTAGATAATGAAAACATATTCTGACTTTTGTAAACAAAAATATTTTGCTTTTCGTTGTCTTTTTCCAAGACCTGTATTTTTATTTTTTATTGATGGACCCCACTGAGTGCTTGGGGTACAATAACAAATATTTTTATTTGTTTTCCTTTCTTTTATATTTATCTGGGGAAAAGGGTGTGATATCAATTTTTTTCTTTTAGAATTTTTTTTTATTTTCTACGTTATTTTTCTTAGTTTCATTAGGGGACTTGAACCTGTATTTGATCGCTTGTGCTATATGCGGCAATACCACAGTAGTGCATGGCTGAGTTTTACAGGGGTACCAAGATTGTAACTATGGGGCCTTCAGCAGGCCACCGGCTGCCATCGTGACACATTGGCACTCCACAATCACATTGCAGGAGACCTATGAGAGCCAATGTGGGCACGAAAAGGCCATCCTTCCATTTAAAAGCCACTGTCAGAGATTGGCAGTAGCATCTAAAATGATTAACATCCACACATTTACCATGTGTAGAGGAAACTCAGCTCCTGAGCCCTGTTCACACTTGCGGACTCCAGCCCAGGATGTTTATTCACATCCTAGTATGGGAAGGAGATAAATGAGTTTCATGGCAGTGTCACACGTGCATCATAGTTTCCTTAATGAAAAGGTATGTGAGAAATTCTGAGTAGTGATGAGCGAGTGTACTCGTTGCTCGGGTTTTCCCGAGTACACTCGGGTGACCTCGAGTATTTGTTATTGCTTGGAGATATAGTTTTCATCGCCTCAGTTGTATGATTTATGGCTTCCAGATAAGCTGAATACATGTGGGAATTCCCTAACAAACCGGCATTCCTCACATGTACTCAGGTATCTGGAAGCCGTAAATCATGCAACTGAGGTGATGAAAACTATATCTCCGAGCAATAACAAATACTCGGAGGTCACCCGAGTGTACTCGGGAAAACCCGAGCAACGAGTACACTCGCTCATCACTAATTCTGAGTAATGGAGGACAGAAGTGATCACCATATTTTGCAGATTAGAAAACGCACCCCAAATTTTGGAGAGGGAAATAGGAAAAAAAGTGTTTTAATAAAATGGTGGTGCGTCTTATAATTCGCTTTTACAATAGCTCACTGGGGGTCCCAGTAGGAAGGGTCGCTGTTGCAGGAAGCTGGCAGTGGAGGAGGTAGGAGTGGGGCAATGCTATGGGTCCCAGGCTAGTAGGAGGGGGTGTTTGGTGGTGCATGGGTTTTGTGAAAGCCCGAAGCCCCCGCACTTTCCATGCTTTTCAGTGCGTGGACTTTGGGAAAATAGCAGCCATTGGCAGTACATGCGCAGATTGAGATCTTGGCATATCATCATACTGGCACAAAATTTATTCTGCAGCAGGACACCGACACGAAACATACAATCGATGTGATTAAGAACAATATGGGATTTCATGATGAGGCAGAAATTTGCACAAGCCTACATCCACAGACGAATTGTGGTTAGTTCTCCAAAATATTTTGAACAACTTCACCTCACTGCCATGTTTCATAAAAAACTGTGCAAGTGTACCATGTAGAATTGCTGCTTTGATGCTGTTTTGAAGGCAAAGCATGCTTATGCTTACACCAAGTATGGATTTGATTAAGAATTCTATTTTAACGATTCCGCCTATTGGTGTGTCTGGAAGCAGTGAGATGCAATTTTTTTTTTTTAAGTCATTCTATCTAGGACAGGGGTGTGCTGAGCAGTCAGTGTGTTGAGTTACATTTCAACCATGCAATCAGGGCCAGAGAATCCTCCAAACAAGCTCATCGTAAACTACGACAAAAGACGGAGATGTAGTCAGGTCATGGGTCCGAGGTCAGAATTCCAGGAAGGTAGTGGATCAAGACAAATGGGCTAGGCAAACATATGGTCAGAGGTAAGGTCAGACAGCAATAGATCAGAAACAGAGCACAGAAATACAAGGCACTCAAACACCACCAACAGCTGAACCGTGACTCAACACACAGACAGCTCAGCATGCCCCTGGTCCTAGATTGGACAGCTGAACTATGCACACTTTGAAAGCATTCTCATAATATATATATATATATATATATATATATATATATATATATATATATATATATATATATATATATATATATACATATATATATATATATATATATATATATATATATATATATATATATATATATATATATATATACACAAACACTCCTTGAACTTCTACAGTTCTTTAAATTAAACAACAGTTTTTCCTGGCACAAACATAACACATAGGAGATTGTCATTTCTGATATATATAGCAATTCTGGTGCACTGCTATGTATTAAACAGGCAATCGGACAATAGCAGCTTCAAATCTGCTAAGGGGACTAATAAAGTAATAGAAAAAAAGTTTTTAAAAATATGAAGAAAAAAAACACAAAAATTCACATCATCTTTCATTTGCCCCATTGAAAATATAACAATAAAAAATTACACATATTTGGCATTGCTGCATTCAGAAATGCCCGATCTAGCAAAAAACTCAGAGCGTAGAATGGTGGTAAAAGAAAATAAAAAATGTTGCAATATGTCACCAACTTGTTCATTCTATGCCCATAAGACTTGGTGCTGTCCTTAAAAATCCTGGGGATCATACAAAATACTAGATGTAGCAGGTTTTGATGTGGGTGTATTCATTTTTGCATCAACTAATTTGAGTAAAACCAAAGATTTTGTAATGAGAGTTACATTATGAAACTTACTTTTCCAGGTTAAAAAAATGTTCTATGAAACCCAATGTTGTTAAAATGTTATAAATTGATCTGGTGTCTGGTGAGATATTGATTAAAATCTTACTTTTCCAAGAAGGTGTACTCATTTATGCTGAGCACTTTCTTTCCCTCTTTCTCTCTCTAGATGTCAATTACGAGTTATAAAAAGATGAAGAACTTGAAAAGCAAGTATATCAGAAGATTTTTAAAACGTTGAATATTAAAAATTAAGAAAAATAAAAAATGCTAGACACAGTGCATAATGACCTGGATGCAATACTTATTTCACTTGAAAAGATACAAATCAGCAGTTTTCATTAATCTACTGCATGCGAGTACAGAATCCTTTGAAATACTGAATTAACAACATTAAAATAAAGCATGCACTATACAGATTACCATTAGGAAGGGAACTGTCAAAACAGAATAGGAAAATAACAGGGACATCAGCAAGCTAGAAGCATTAAACTGGATTTGATGGCACCACATTCATTGTTACAGTGCTGAATGGAGCAGGCAGTCAGATGAGGGTATTCATTAGTTATTGTATTCAGACAATCTAAAGCTACGCTGGGTACACTGAGGATAATAACATGAGTCAGGACCTAGATCATCTACTTCTCTGAGCCTGAAATAATGCCACCTGACCCATAATAAGTGTGGCTAGAATTCACAGGGCTTGGAATAGCACTCACAGCACCCGCCAAGTGTACAAAGAGAATGTTACTCATCTAAACAGGGATTTTAAGAAGTTGTGAAGAAAAAAAATATTTCTAGCTGAACAAATTTTAACTATATAGAACCAGACTAATCACTAAACTAATTCCCCATTAATTTCTGGCTTTTCTTGTATAAACAAAAAGTATTTGGAAACCCTTTATTCATTAATCCTATTTACTATGCCATAAATATTGTTTAAATAAAACATTAAAGAGGAGTTCTGGATTACAATTTCATTTTCATCCTAAATCCTGATCTATTTAATGCCTCAATCTAAACTATTTTCTAATACTCTATCTGCTTTTCTTTTTACAACTTCCTTTTTGATACCGCTTTGGTTTAGAGTTCAAGTGCTGAGACCCTAACGTTAAGTGTCATCAGGGGGCAGATGTTGCGGTCACTGCCGCAGCTGCTGCCCCCACACCGGAAACAAAGCATCATCAGTGACACTCGTTTCAGGGGCTGGGCTAGTCCCTGTGCAATGTGTGCAATGACTCAATGCTCAGATCAGCAGTAACGAGCCAGCAGTAGAGCGTACTATTAGTGTGTATTGTAAGACTAGTGCCCCAACGCAATTGACGTCACTGGTGTCTGGACGCCGAGTATTTGTCTTACAACATACACTGACAGTGCGCTCTCCTGCCAGCTCATTACTACTGATCTCAGCCAGCGAGAGAGCATGATGTCATTGCACACTGTGCAAGGACTAGCCGCCGAAATGAGCACTGATGACACTTCAGGGAGAAGACAGAGGCTTAGACAGTGACCACAGCCTCTACCCTCTGATGACGTGTCCTTTGACTATTCCAGCAATCACTGGAATTCTGAAAAGATGCATCATCAAAAAGTTGTTTTATTAAAAAAAACAGTTAAATACTGTAATTAGAGAAGGATAGGGAACTTTTAATTCAAGTATTTTAGAAAACAGTTTAGATTTTGACAGTCAAGGGAAAAGGGTTTACAATGAAATTTAGGTTGAATTTCGGACCACCTCTTTAATTTACAGGAAAATAATCCACAAATACCTCTTTTTATGAGAGGGCGAGAAATAACCAAAGCTTCACACACTGCTACTAGACCAATCCACATATTTTATGGGCTATTGCAGCTCAACCTCATACAATTTGATTTAGCTGAGATGTGAAGAGTTGTGTTCTGGAGGAAAGAGGCAAGTTTTGACTCCAACCCAAAAGGTACAAAAAACAAACATTAATATTCTTTCTTATTAATGGAGATCATAAGTAGAACATATTCTTCTATTTATTGAGAATTGTCTTTATTGAGCATTTGGAAATGAAGTGTCTAAAGTACCTTTTAAGTAGAAATAGGAAAAAGAAGGACTAAGGTGATGATGAAGAAACAAAAAAGCAGCTTAAACTTGGCATCAGTATAAATGCAAAATCAAGTTCATGCATGCACACTAGAAATATATCATTGTGCCTTAACAGGATATATACAGCGGCTTACAAAAGTATTCACTCACCCTACCTTCACATTTTTTGCGTTTTGCTGCCTCTCAACCTGGAATTTAACAGGTTGGGTTTTTTTGGAGGGTATGCATCAGGATATGTAAAGAACATTATTACAACTGTGAACATTTGGTTTTCTTTTTATTGTGAAGCAAAAAACAAATAGGACAAAATAACTGAAAACTTCAGTGTGCATAACTATTCATCCCCTAAAATCAGTACTCTGTAGAGCCTCCTTTTACAGCTGCAAGTCACTTTGGATAAGTCTCTGATCGTTTACATCTTGCCACTGGTATTTTTGCTTATTCCTCAAGGCAAAACTGCTCCACCTCCTTCAAGTTAGATGGTTTCCTTTGGTGAACAGCAATCTTCAAGTCTGACCACAGATTCTTAATTGGATTAAGATCTGTGCTTTGACTAGGCCACTCCAAAATATTTACATGTTTCCCCTCAAACCACTCGAGTGTTGCTTTGCCAGTATGCTTTGTGTCATTGTCTTGTTGGAAGGTGAACCGCCATCTCAGTCTCAAATCACTGACAGACTAAAAGAGGTTTTGCTCAAGAATATCCTTGCATTTTGCACCATCCATCTTCCCCTTGACTCTGACCATTTTCCCTGCCCCTGCTGCCGAAAAACATCCCCAGAGCATGATCGTGCTGCCACCTCAATGTTTCAATGTGGGGATGGTGTTTTTGGGGTGATTAGCTGTGTTGGTTTGGTGCCAGACATAGCATGTACCTTGGTGGCCAAAAAGTTCAATTTTGGTCTCATCTGACCACAGCACTTTCCTCCATACATTTGGGGAATCTCCCACATATCTTTTGGCAAACTCAAAACAAGCCTTACAATTTTTGTATGTAAGTAAAGGCTTTTTTCTGCCCACTCTTCCATAAAGGTCACCTCTATGGAGTGGAGTGTACGACTGATTGTGGTTGTATGGGCAGACACACCAGTCTCTGTTTGTGAACTCTGCAGTTCCTTCAGGGTTACATTTGGTCTCTGTGGTGCCTCTGTTGCCTGGGCTGAGAGTGTTGGTGGGCGGCCCCCTCATGGTAAGTTTTGTTATTGAACCATGTTCTCTCCATTTGATGATAATGGATTTGATGGTGCTCAGGGAGATCATCAGAGATTGGGATATTATTTTTTTTACAACCCAACCCTGACTTGTACTTCTCAACAACTTTGTCCCTGACTTGTTTGGAGATTTCCTTGGTGTTCATGGTTTTGTTTTGTTAGTGGTGCCTCTTGTGTAATGGTGTTAAAGCCTCTGTGACCTTTCAGAAAAGGTAAAGTGTACACAGTGACAGACCGTGTAACACTTGGATTACACACAGGTGGACTTCCTTTTACTAAGCATGTGACTTATGAAGGTACATAAATGCTTGCACCAGACATTTTCTTGGGCTTCATAGTAAAGGGGTGAATACCTATATATGCAAAAAAACAGATGAATTCCAGCAGAAAAACAGGGATTTTACAAATTCAACATTTATTTGTACATAGTTAAAAAAGTTATCCCATATGGTACACCACAACATATATTTTAAAAATAGCTACTACAACACCATGCACAATATAGCGTTAGACACAGCGTTTACCAACGCATTTTGACATAGGTCTTATTCATGGCATAAGGCAAAGGAAACTAAACTAGTTATTATTGCCTCCCTTGCCTATGCTACCTTTTTCTTTTCTATAATACCTATATATGTGCCAATTTTTAGTTATTTAATCCCATAAATTTAATTTATGCATATATATTTCTCACTTCATTTCACCACCTTAGACTATTTAGTGTTGATTCATCACACACAAATCAGATTGCAATAATATCTTGTAGATTGTGAGCCTTCGCGGGCAGGGTCCTCTCTCCTCCTGTACCAGTTATGACTTGTATTGTTCAAGATTAATGTACTTGTTTTTATTATGTATACCCCTCCTTACATGTAAAGCGCCATGGAATAAATGGCGCTATAACAATAAATAATAATAATAATAATAATAATAATAATATTTAAACACCGGTTGCAATGTAATAAAATAGGTAAAAAGCCAAAGAGGTGAATACTTTCGCAAGCCATTGTAGACATGAGTTCACATCATGGCTGACTTTAGGCTACATTTGTACCTCTAAGAGACACAGCTTAGATCTTTCTGTTTTTTTTCTCGGACAGCACACTGACCCATGAAGTTTCTTGATCCTTACACACATCAGTTTTAAAATTGGATATGTGTTCTTGGTCTGTGAGACTTAGAGCATGTCCTATTCTAATCAGTTTAGGGCGGATCAGACTCAAAGTCTATGGGGATCCGAGCAAACTGGATGACACACAGGAGGCATACTATACTTCAGAATTCGAGCGTGATACATTGTTAAAATTCAATGGATAAAAAATAAGTTCAGTGCAAAACAAACAGATAATCATTATAGGGGTATTCTGACATTCGGAACTTATACCCTAACCTTGGAATAAGGAATAGCTTCACAATCATTGGGAGATGCGAAAATTAGCCGAACATTATGATCAGCTATCTCCAGCACTCCCATTAAGAAACATTGTAGATGAGGTGTGCACAACCAACCAGATTTTTTTGGGAGCCCCTGCCCCTGTCATGCATCAGAAGGAACCAAGGGCCCAGTGCAACTGCATATGGTCTCATGATGGGTCTGAAGATCTCATCCCAGTACCTAATGGCAGCCAGGGTACTTCTGGCTATCACAAGGAGGGCTGTGCAGCCCTCCAAAGAAATGCTACCCTACAACATTACTGACCCACTACCAAACCAGTCATGCTGAAGAATGTTGCAGGAGGCAGAACATTCTCCCCAGCTTCTCCAGACTGTCACCCCTGTCACATGTGCTCAATGTGAACCTGTTCTCATCCGTGAAGAGAACAGGGTGCCAATGTCAAAAGAAGAGGTAGCAGTCCTGTTGCTGAATTGTTGCCCTCCTACAGCTCCCTCCACATTTCCTGGTGTATAGGCCTGTCTCCTGGTACAGTATCTGCTCCATGCTCTGGACACTGTGCCGACAGGCTCAGCTACCCTTCTTGCCACAGCTCGCATAAGCTGCACTACCTGGGCAACTTTGGTGGGCTGTAGACACAGACTTAGGGTATGTGCACACGTCAGGATTTCTTGCAGAAATTTCCTGAAGAAAACCGGAAATTTTCTGCAAGAAATCCGCATTTTTTTTTTTGCGTTTTTTTCCCGTTTTTTCGCGGTTTTTTTAGCATTTTGCAAGCGTAATTAGCTTGCAGAATGCTAAAGTTTTCCAAGTGATCTGTAGCATCGCTTGGAAAACTGACTGACAGGTTGGTCACACTTGTCAAACATAGTGTTTGACAAGTGTGACCAACTTTTAACTATAGATGCTGCTTATGCAGCATCTATAGTAAAAGATAGAATGTTTAAAAATAATAAAAAAAATTAAAAAAATGGTTATACTCACCCTCTGCAGACAGCCGATATCCTCAGCGGCGTCCGTTCCTATAGATGGTGTGGTTCAGGACCTTCGATGACATCGCGGTCACGTGAGCGGTCACATGACCGGTCTCGCGACCAATTACAAGACAGCGACGTCATCGCAGGTCCTTCACCACACCATCTATAGGAACCGAAGCGGCAGCATGCAGCGGTGGGAGGCGGGAACACTCCGGGGGCCATCGAAGGTGAGTATGAGACTATTTTTTATTTTAATTCTTTTTTTTGACCAATTATATGGTGCCCAGTCCGTGGAGGAGAGTCTCCTCTCCTCCACCCTGGGTACCAACCGCACATAATCTGCTTACCTCCCGCATGGTGGGCACAGCCACATGCGGAAAGTAAGTAGATCAATGCATTCCTAGGTGTGCGGAATCCCCGCAATTCCGCAAATTTAATGAACATGTTGCTTTTTTTTTCCGCAATGCGATTTTTTTGCGGAAAAAAATGCAGCATGTGCACAAAATATGCGGAATACACTGTAAATAATGGGAGGCATATGTAAGCGTTTTTTCACGTTTTTTTCGCGTTTTTATAGCGAAAAAACGCGAAAAAACCGCGAACAATACTGAACGTGTGCACATGGCCGTAAGCTACTGTACCTCTTGGGGTGAGAGCAATGACAAAATGCAAAAGTGACCAAAACAACAGCCAAAAAGGATGAGAATAGATAAATGATCTGTGGTCACCACCTGCAGAGCTACTCCTTTACAGGGGTTATCTAGCTAATTGTCATTCTACCTGTTGTCTGTTCCATTTGCACAACAGCAGGAGAAATTGATTGACAATCAGGGTATGTGCACACGTCAGGATTTCTTGCAGAAATTTCCTGAAGAAAACCAGACATTTTCTGCAAGAAATCCGCATTTTTTTTTTGCGTTTTTTTCCCTTTTTTTTTGCGCTTTTTTTAGCATTTTGCAAGCGAAATTAGCGTGCAGAATGCTAAAGAAAACTGACTGACATGTTGGTCACACTTGTCAAACATACTGTTTGACAAGTGTGACCAACTTTTTACTATAGATGCAGCCTATGCAGCATCAATAATAAAAAAATATCATGTTAAAAATAATAAAAAAATTAAAAAAATGGTTATACTCACCCTCTGCAGACAGCCGATCTCCTCAACGGCATCCGTTCCAATAGATGGTGTGTGCAGGACCTTCGATGACGTTGCGGTCACGTGACCGCGACGTCATCGCAGGTCCTTCACAGACAACATCTATAGGAACGGAAGAGAGAGCATGCACCGCTGAGAGGCGGGAAGACTCCGGGGGCCATCGAAGGGGAGTATATCACTATTTTTTATTTTAATTCTTTTTTTTTTTACCAATTATATGGTGCCCAGTCCGTGGAGGAGAGTCTCCTCTCCTCCACCTTGGGTACCAACCGCACATGATCCGCTTATTTCCCGTATGGTGGGCACAGCCCCATGCGGGAAGTAAGCAGATCAATGCATTCCTAGGTGTGCGGAATCCCCGCGATTCTGCAAATTTAATGAATATGTTGCTTTTTTTTCCGCGATGCAATTTTTTTGCGGAAAAAAATGCAACATTTGCACAAGAATTGCGAAATACACTTAAAATAATGGGAGGCATATGTAAGCATTTTTTTCGCGTTTTTATCACGTTTTTATAGCGAAAAAAACTGAACATGTGCACATGGCCTCAGTGTTGCTACATGTTGATTTCACAGAAGTTTGATTGACTAGGAGTTACTTTGTGTTGTTTAAGTGTTCCCTTTATTTTTTTGAACAGTGTATATATAAAACTGTTTTATTACATATGTCAATTAGTAGGTTTACAGTCATTGTTTAATGCTGCCGGTTGCTGACATCCAATTTCAGGTACAATACAGAATGGATCAATTGTGGAACCAGTGGTACCAGGATCCATTTTCCCCCACAAGTCCAGGTTGAATGTTTCTAATCCTACTGCATGGCGTAAATGTGCAACCATGGTCTGCAGCATCTCTAGACTTGACTCTAAGTGAGCACTACTGCAAATTTATTGGCTGGTAATTGAAAAAGGAGCTGCCAGCAGTGGATCTTGATGAGTTGAGTGCCCAAGTGCAGAACATTCCTCAGACAACCATTAATAACCTCCTTGGTAGTATGCCAAGGTGTGTAAGTGCATGTATTTCTGCATGTTGCCCTATACACACACACTCAGTACTTAATAAACAACATTGGTTGGGGGGATACCAGCATGGAAGCCTTGATAGGTGTGGAGGGATAACCAGCAGAGATGAATATCTTCTTTTTCTTTTTAAAGAAAAAAATGCTGTTGGTCTGCAAGGCAATTGGCAGCAAAATATGCCAGTGCGGACCTACCTGCGGAAACTAGTGAATAGTCATACATATTGACACACTGTAGATTGTCAAAAACTGTGAATTAGCACAAAATGGAAAACATATTCTACATTGTTTTATTAACTCTATTGAATCTTTTAAACGGCAATATATAATTGATGCCTCTTCACGTTTCTTATTTTTTTTGCAATGAATAACGTTCCTGCTTAAATTAACAAGCTTATCTGACAGTACCTATGCCTCCTGGACGCAGAATAACAGCAATTTCCCAGCTACAAGCAGCAGCCCCTCCTTCCCATAATAGAGCTATAGCCCATATATCTGCAAATAAATAAATAATGCTGTAATTAACACTGTTACAACTTGTTCATCCTCAGAGATTAACTCTATTAGCTGCTTCAATTGTGCATGACATATAACTGACATTACTGAAAGGCTTCCTGTCTAAGAGGACACAATCCAAAGTGACACTTCTTGCCATTCCTCATTATGCTGCTCCTGGTCACAGGACTGCAGAAGTGCTATTTCCCTGAGGTCTTTATATGTCTAATTGCTCTAGCAAGGATTAGTTGTTTGTGCTCTAAAGAGACAGTGATACATTCTGTAACACAGCCACCGTGCGGTGATCCTGGGATCAACGGGAAGATAATTCTTTTGATTAGCTGGGCAGTTATAGGCGGATGATATCATGACATCTGACAGATGAGAAAAGTCAACTGTCCCGAAAGTTTTGTTCACCTTACACAGACGATATTCACACAATGCAGAAAAATAACATAATTTAAATAAACTTAAAAAATGTAAAAGTGGAGATTGTGCCTGTATCAACCACCTATGAAGCCACATTTTTGGGGGCCAAGAAGCACATTACAATTTGTTCACCTTTCAAATTCCTTGTTGGAAACTGAAATAAATGTATCATCTGTATATTTTTACTCAGTAAAGTTACAGTCTGCCAAAATGTCAAAATTTGTCAATGGCAAAGTAGGCATTTACTTCAATTGCAATTCAAGTCTGGTTAGAACAGTAAAATTTCTTGCAAATAATCATCTAGCAAATAATGGTACAGCTTGCATTGGGCTCCCTTGTATGGAGCAGGCTTAGGATCTGATTCTACACCATACAAGTCAGAAGCTGGATGTACCATACTGCTGGCATCTGCCAACAATGTCAGCGACCAAAGCTAGCTCCAGTCTCTGCTTTTTAACCCATTCATTACTGTCAACAGGAAATAAACATCAACACTTCCTGGGCTTTAAGAAACGCTGACATTTCTCAACAGTCAGTGGTCTTACAGCTCGAGACTCCCAGAATCATGCAAGCGCTGGGATTCCATTGCAGCATGATAGATCTGTCCAGCGACATGGCTCAGGTCCCAAAGAAGTTAACTCTTTGTTATCTTCTAGATGCAGCGATCAATAGCAATCACAAAATTTTGAACTTTGTTAGAGGAAGTGGGATTCTTCTCTCACCCCTCCGACGTGATCACAGGGGAGACGAGGGTTGCCACGGGTCTGTCAACTCTGGTTTCCTTTTAGACTCTAAAGGGTCTAACAGGTGTTCTGCTGTTGTAAAACTGACATACTATGTATTGCAATGCATGAGACCAGTGATCAGAAAAGTAAAAGTTGAAGTCCCATACAGGGACTAAGTAAACCAGTAATAATTAATTAATTAAACCAATAAATATATATATTTATGTAAAAACAACAAAAAAGTACACATACAAGGTATCACCACTTCCAGAATAGACCGGTCTATAAAACTGTCGCAATAGTTAATTATCAGTGAATGCTGTTAAAAAAGGAAAGAAAAAAAGTAGCTAAAAACTATGCTATGTCATCATACGGTCAGAAAAAAAGTGGAATAAAACGTGATCAAAAAGATAAATGCAAATGAAAATGGTATAGTTGAAAATGTCATCTGTCCTGCAAAAAAACAAGCCACCATAGAGGTCAGACAGTGGAGAAATAGAGTTATACCTCTCAGAATATAGTGACACAAAAACAAATTATTTTTTCTATAAAATAGTTTTTATTGTGTAAAGGTTACAAAACATAACAAAAAATATATAAATGTGGTATCACTTTAATCGTACTGACCTGAAAAATAAAGCTACCTAATCAATTTTACCACACACTGAACAACATAAAAATAAAAAAAAATCCCGAATTGCTGGTTTCTGTTCATTATGCCTCCCGACAATTAGAATAGAGAGAGATAAAAAAAAATATCTGCCCGAAAATTATGCCAATAAAAATGGCAACTCATCCTATAAAAACAAGCCATTACATGATTCTTGGCAGAAATATAGAAAAATTATAGACCTCAAAATATGACGATGCAAAAACTTTTTTTGCATAAAAATATTTTTTAGGGTGTGATAGTAGTCAAACATTAAAAAAATACAAATTTGGTATCCTTGTAATCGCACCAATCTAAAGAATAAAGTTGTCTAATCAATTATACTGGACATTGATTGGTGTAAAAAAATAAATAAAAACAATTCTTGAACTGTTGCTTTGTTCATTATGACTCCTAAAGATCGCAGTAAGGCTCAGCGCACATTTATCATGCGCTGTGCGCTGAGTGCTTACACTGGAGTTTCCGTATAAACCTTTGAAATACGTGATTCAGACTGAAACCTTGGTGGCAGATTTCTTGCAATCAGGCAGATGGAGTCACTTTGGACTTAAGGCCCCGTCACACTTAGCGACGCTGCAGCGATACAGACAACGATGTGTGGTCGCTGGGGAGCTGTCACACAGACAGCTCTCCAGCGACCAACGATGCCGAGGTCCCCGGGTAACCAGGGTAAACATCGGGTTGCTAAGCGCAGGGCCGCGCTTAGTAACCCGATGTTTACCCTGGTTACCAGTGTAAAATGTAAAAAAAAAAACACTACATACTCACCTTCGCGTCCCCCGGCGTCCGCTTCCTGCACTGACTGAGCGCCGGCCCTAACAGCAGAGCGGTGATGTCACCGCTGTGCTGTGCTTTCACTTTACGGCCGGCAGTCAGTCAGTGCGGGAAGCAGACGGCGAGGGACCTGACGGACACCGGAATGTGAGTATGTAGTGTTTGTTTTTTTTTACATTTACGATGGTAACCAGGGTAAACATCGGGTTACTAAGCGCGGCCCTGCGCTTAGTAACCCGATGTTTACCCTGGTTACCAGTGAAGACATCGCTGAATCCGTGTCACACACACCGATTCAGCGATGTCAGCGGGACCTCAGCGATCAAAAAAAGGTCCAGGCCATTCCGACACGACCAGCAATCTCACAGCAGGGGCCTGGTCGCTGCTACGTGTCAAACATAGCGAGATCGCTACTGAGGTCGCTGTTGCATCACAAAACTTGTGACTCAGCAGCGATCTCGCTAGCGACCTCGCTTAGTGTGACGGGGGCTTTAGTCTGACCTAACGATACAGCATGCATAAAAGCTGGGTCAGCCACAGTTTTGTGCACTTCTGAAAAGACTGACACCGCTGAACAGAGGCCAGACGAAGGCCAGAGCAACTGCTGCCTTATTACAGTGAATGGATCACTCAGGGATTTCATTTGAATCATGTCATTCAGATATTTAGATGGAAATCCCAATGTAAGTGTTCAGCGTAAAGTGCAGGACAAAATGTTCCCATCATCTGTCAAAAGATGAATCGAGGGTTCCACATTACTGGTAGTACAAAGGCTCTGAAAAAGCGCTCTGAACCCCAGTGTGCCAATGCCACATTTAGCGTCCACATGTTTGGTGTTTCTGTAGCAATGAGGAAAAAAACGAGCTGGGCTTCGTGTATGGGCACTACAACGTACTAGGCACTACAATCCCAGATTTGCATTTTCACTAAGCAACATCCATTGCTGCTTGTTTCTGGAAAAACACCCATGGACTCAAAATCATCACTACACCTGTAGATAAATTCCCAGTTGGGTGCAAGATTGGGTCACTGGAGGGAGATATTTTCTGGCACTTAGGAGCTCTACATATTGACCAGAGTCAAAGAAAAAACGATGTGCACTCACCGGTCCCATTAAAATGCTTTCCTTTATTTGGACATAAGAGCGGTTACAGACGAGGAGAAAATGTGCAGAAAAAAGGACAACAGCTGTAGAAGCGCATTTGCGATTGTGATAATTTTTAAATGATCTACAATAAAATTCGCTCTTTATGTGATACCTGGAGCTGGACTTTCTCTCTATTTCTCCTTTTACCCTTGTGAAAATGCAAAATGTGTGGCTAAAGTAACATTTTTCTGGGAAAAAGTAATATTTTCATTTTTTTCCCTTCCAAAATGCATTATTGTCTGTGAAGCACATGAAGGGTTAATAACATTTTTGAATGTGGTTTTGAGCACTTTGAGGGGTGCAGTTTTAAAATTTTGTCACTTTTGGGTATTTTCTGTCATACAGCCCCTCAAAGTCATTAGAAATGTGATGTGGTCTCTAAAAAATGAGTTTTAATTTTGTTGGAAAATTGAGAAATTACTGATAAACCTTTAACCATTCTAACTTCCTAACAAAAAAATGTTTCAATGATGATGCTGATTTAAAGTAGACATGTGGGAAATGTATTTTTATTAACAATTTTGTGTGATATAACGATCAGGTTTAAGAGTGTAAAAATTAACAGTTTGAAAATTGCAACATTTTCTAAATTTTTGCCAAAATTCTGATACTTTTCCAAATAAACGCAAAAGATATCAACCTAAACTTACCACCAACACGAAGTACAATATGTCACAAAAAAACAATCTCAGAATCACTGAGAGAGTGAAGCGTTCCAGAGATGTTACCGAATAAAGTGACAATGGTTGTAGCTGAAAAAATTGGCCTTGTCATGAAGGTGAAAATAAGCTCTGGCGCGAAAGGGTTAAACCCAAGGATAAAAAATCAACGATCCTAACCACTGAGCTATCAATAAACTCAAACAGAAGAAGACCCCTGTGAAAGAACAATATATTGGCTCTTTGAAGTCCAATAGCTCATCAATTTCATCTGTTTTGGAGATAGAAATGGTACACCTTACCTCTCGTGCCCCTGTTTGGATGCAGGTTAGGCTTCTCTAACTTACTGTGTTTTTTGAGGATCGTTATTGCGGGCCTTTTTTGCGGCCCGTATCGCAGCAATTTTCACAGTCTGCCACAATAACAGACAGCAAAAAATTTGTGGATCACCATTTTTCAGGTTTCCAATACTATGGAAACAGTATTTAAAAAAAAAAACGGCGTTCTGCAAAACCGGAAGTCATGGTGCACCACAAAAACAAGCTTCCGTTGTTTTTGCGGCCCCATTGATTTTCAATGGGGGCTGTGTCCGTAATCCGTGAAAAATCAAGCAGGCTCGCAATTTTTTCACGGCCATAAATACGGCACTCCGTGGAATTATTGCGGCCCGTTTTTGCGGTCCCATAGAAATCTATTGGGTGCGCAAAAATGGGACGCAAAACCATGGAAAGTGTAAAAGAAGCCTTAAACTAACATCATGTCCACCTCCGCACTTAGCCACTATGTTGCCAATAACGAGTAAGAAGTGTTTTCACAAGACGTAAAGACTAGCAGTAACAAATTTGCCTCATGAGTCAAATTCCCACAAAGGCCACATTTTCTACCATAAAGAAACATAACCTCACATCGAAACAAATACACCCATACATAGGTGTTTCATCCAGCTACACAACCTATCGAGAAGGACAGTAATTACTAATTTGGTAATATCTGCATGCTCACTTTCCACAATTCTACTTTAGTAGAGGACAGCACTGGATAACAAGCTTTATCGGTATCAGTGGGTGTGACTTCAATGTGATAATGGGCTGTAAGTCCAAACTGCTATCATATGTGATAAGTGGTGCCATTAGTATTGCAGCAAATATAATAACCGTTGAGTTGACACAGACCTGAAACTCTACCACAGCAGCAATGACATGCAGTGAAATCCTGATGACAGATTCCGTTAATGATCAGGAAAAGTTTCCGTCATGCTATTCATAGCTGGACAATTCTCTCTTCCCCTAACCAGCATTGTATGATCAGGACAGGAAGGGAACATGAACACAATGTGCACATAACATTCAGCTTTCTAACAGGACACATCAATGAAGGGTGAAAGGTAAGTGGGCTAAAAAAAAAAGGTTTTCTTTACAGAGAGAAAAAAAGCATCATAATTTAACACTAATATCTTCACTACCAACAAAAATAATACATCATATTTCAAGTTACTCATTAAAATATTATAGCACAGCACGTCTATGGATTGTGCCTGCATTTCGGAGACCTAGGCCCCACTTCATCAAGATCGTCATGAACAACGTCGGTCTTGATGAGGGAGTGTGTTGGAGTCAGACGCGTGGTGGCGTGGCATGAGGAGTAAGATTTCTGACATAAGGAACAGCTCATCTATTTCAGGCCACGCACCCGTCCTGCCCCAGCTCTGTTCATTTGGCAGAGCTCAGTGAAACTGGAGTGAAAACACTAAAAGTTAGAAACATTTTGCTTCACTAAAATTTTGCAACTTTTCAAAGCGATTTATGACAGAAATGTGGAGTATTCTCCTTGATGAAACGGGGCCCTCCTCTCCTTATGTGCATTTATGGTTATAGAAAGTTTATTTTGCACACAAAATAAAGTAAAGGAAAAACTCTTGTATCTGTGACGTTAAAAGAAAACGTCAACTGATATTCGCTCTTTATGTTATTTTGTAATTCACTTGTACCTTTTGAAATACATTTCTATGCATTTGCACATGCTGGTCATGTTTATAATGGAAAAAAATAAATATGATCAGAAACGAGAGATTTCTGTAATCAAGATATAAAACCGAAGTTTTATTAAGTAATATGCTGAAAAGAGCTATGCCTGGTTTGGGGAGCAATCATAGGATTGTGACCAAACAAAATAAGTGCACAAAGTATACTGTGTATATACACACAATAAAGTCCTTAGGAGTACCCGTGCAAGAATTAAAAGCCTCGCTTTTACCTGTCTGTCCAGATGACATAAAGCCATCCAAAAGAAGGTCAACAGGAGCCTGAATATGTGACAACTGGCCCTAGTATACCTTGTCATGCCTCATGTGGTTGCTCCTGCCCTGACAAGGGCACTACCCAAGTGTGGTACTACAGCTGAGGTGGCCCCAAAAAGATCCCTTTCTGGGCATATGTTTTTAATATGCCACATTTGTGGTCTTGGTTCTTCTAGAAGAAACGATGTGAAACGCGAGTCGGGGTGAAGGTACACAACAGTTGGGACTCCCTGTGTTTTGATGGTTTCATCATTGGGTAACTGTACCATTACATTTATACAAAAACTCAATTGCTCAGGTTGTTTTGAGACTCTGGGTTCCGGCAGGGGTTACATAGGTGGAGTATAGTTATTCTACGGACAGACACAGGGTCTGTAATGATTTTACCTATGCTATTGATACTATGCCATGCACCTATTTGATCACTTTATATCATATGCCAGGCATACTTTGTGTCCCCTTCTGTGAGTCTTTCATTGTTATGTATACTTTTTAATCTATGTATTTTAAGATTTGATCAATACATTTATTGGATTTTATATCTATTCATGGTTTTCTTCTTTGTCCAGGTAAGATGATTATTCCTTGGGAAATAGGTTGTTCTCTATTTTACTGAAGTGCCATTATTTATGATTGACATGTATATGAACATTTTTGGTAATTTATTCGCATAGTAATGTTAAGATAAAAGATAGGTTACTCACAGTTGATATTGGTCTGTTCTCATCTCTTTTACTACATTCAGATATAGGTTCAGTGTAATGGAGCTGACCCAGGCTAGAGCACACCAATCTGTAAAGTAAGGAAGTCAAATTTATACAAGTCATTTTTTATTTCACTTTTGTATAGTTTCCAATTTTAGGTATGGTATATACCCTTGACTTGAATTTAATAGATGCCCACTGTCCACAATCAGCACAATCTAGGCTCTCCAACATTTTCAAAGAGTCATGTCAGCCAGGTTTGGACTGGGCCACAGGGAAACACTACATGAGCAGTGTTTCGCTCAATACACTTTATGAAACATATAGAAACAAAGGCAGTATCTCATTATTCATTTAATAAACTAACTGTATATTATTATTTAGAAGCAGAAAAATTTGTGAAGAAGATTCAGATAATATTACATGTTGCTGAATGGTGGGCCCCTAGAATTAATGTCACTGGTGGGCTCTTGGCCTCCCTGTCCAACAATGATAACAGTAACCTACTGCAGAGCTTGAGATCAGTGAACTGACATTTGCAAAACTTAGAGCTTAAACTAAATCCAACATATCAAACATCTTGCAGCTGTTATCATATGTAGTAAATTACAAAATTTATACTCCTTTTTAGTTAAAAATCCCATGTTAAGTCCTTTGTTGGTAAGGATTTTCATTTCCCCAATGAATCTCTCAGTGGGATCGGCCTTTATTTTGTTATATGTACATGTATCACTTAAAAGACATAAAGCCTTTTTACGATATTGGTCCTGATCTAAGATTACAATCCCACCCCCCTTATTATTGCCCCTACAGTGCAAAAAAAACTTTAAAAAAAATCTTCCTCATCTTTTCAGAATAATTTCTTAGGTTTTTTCCAGAACGCAAATGCAGTATGTGCCAACAGACACATACGAAAAAACAAATAGCAATTAGTAAAGGAGATAGAGAAATTTTGATTTGGGAGTTTATTACGTGTACCACCCCAGGTGTTATATACACAATCAAATGCCCCTACGAGTAATTATATGTAGGGTGTACTAAACGCTCGTTAAAAGTTAGAATTAACGAACATATCAGCAATATAAAGAAAAAATGTTTGGGTCATCCTTTATCTAAATATTTTTGGAACATCATGCAGGTTCTGTGTACAATATGGCGATAATGGGTATAGAAATTGTTAAACAACATGTCCGAGGAGGGAATTATATTAAATTAATGTCACGAGCAGAAAGCAGATGGATTTTTACATTAGACACCTTAATCCCTAAGGGGCTGAATAGCAAAGTCGAACTCTGGTTTTTATTAACCTCCACCAATTTAACACCAAAGAAGCTAAATAAGGTCCCCCCACCGCTAGTAGAACCATTCCTGAAGAAGGAAACTGCAGTTTCCGAAACGCGTTGGAGGGAAAATTGGTCCACTGCATGCCTCGTACCAGCTAGTTACGCATACTTCACGTGCATACTGACTTCACACAGGTCCTGCGCGAACAGCCATAGCCAGAATGCAGGTCTTGAACAGAGTGGCCGCACCACCGCCGACTGTCGGCGCAGGCGTACGGAGCAGCTGTCACTGGCCAGGACAGCACTCCTATATCTCAATCTACGCACTTAAACTGCTATTTCATCTTTCGATCATCGCTCTATCAAGTTCACCATTGGGTCATACCTGCCGAAAGAACGGTAATCCACTTCCTGTTTATTAGAATACTTTCTTTGGAAACAACTACTATTAACTCCTGTTATCGCAGGATACGGTACTCCCTGGCAATACTTGTGTGACCTATATGTGGATTCCTTATGATGACTATATAAAGCTTATGACACATTTGGGTCATCTACCTAAGTGGGAACCAACTTTGTGAGGTTCTCTGTATGATTGCTACTAACCTTGGGACACCTTTTTATACATTTTTTTTTTAAATGTGTGGACTGTGGACCACATGTACCGGATATACATGTGATATGCAACATTGAGTGTCTGGGCTACTATTTATTACACTAGTCTTGGTGTGTATTTTTGCACTTTACTTTGCGTATATCTAATAGCTTATCCTACCCCATTAAGACAAGTGGTCCAAAGCGCGAATATATTTAATACGTGATTACTCTTGACTGACAAATTGTGTGGTTATTGTCTCATTTGCTACTAGATCCTTGCTTACACCAGCGCCACTAAAATCGACTGCCTCTTTGTTAATAAATAACATTTCCCACATGTCTGCTTTACATCAGCAACATTTCTGAAACCAAGTTTTTTCTTGTTAGGAAGTTAGAAGGGTTAAAAGTTGACCAGCAATTTCTAATTCTTACAGCTAAATTTACAAAACCATTTTTTCTAGGGACCACATCACATTTTGGGGAAAAACTACTGTTTGGGCGCATGGCAAGGCTCGGAAGGAAAGGACCACCACTAGCCTTTTTGAAAGCAAAATTGTCTGGATTCGAGAGCGGATGCCATGTCAGGTTTGGAGAGCCCCTAATGTGCCTCAACAGTGGAAATCTCCCACAAGTGACCCCATTTTGGAAACAAGACCCCTCAAGAATGTATGTAGATGTGTGGTGAGCACTTTGAACCCCCAGTTGGGTCACAGAAATTTATAACATTGAGCTGCGAAAATAACAATTTTCTTCTAGCCTCAATTTTTTATTTTCACAACAGGAGAAAATGCACAGTAAAATTGTTTGTGTATTTTCTCCTGAGTACACAGATACCCCATATGTGGTCGAAAATTACTTTTGAGGCACAGTGCAAAGCTCCGAAGGGAAGAAGCGCCATATTGGAGCTCAGATTTTGCTGGAATTGTTTGAGGGTGCCATGTCACATTGGCAAAGCCCCTGAGGTGCAAGTAATTGCAACTACTCTTGAGGCACAGTGCAAAACTCAGAAAGCAAAGAGTGTCATATTTTAGTGTAGATTTTACTGTTCTGGTTTGCAGGTGCCATGACCCACTGGGAGAGCCCCTGAAATACCAGAACAGCAGAACCCCCAATAAGTGACCCCATTTTACAAACTACACCTTTCAATTAGTTAATCTAAGGGTGCAGTGATCATATTGACACCACAGGTGTGTAACAGAATGTTATACCATTGGACAGTGAAGAAAAAATAATTACATGTTTGCCACAAAAATTTAGTTTTAGCCCTAGATTTTAAATTTTCACAAGAGGAAAAGGGTAAAAATGGCACCAGCAATTTTTGCTGAACGTCGAAATTCCCTATATGTGGCTGTACAGTACTGCTTAGCCACATGACAAGACTCGGGAGGGACGGAGCACTATTTCCTTACTGGATGCAATTTGCCTCTTGGAGCACAGATTTTCCTAGAATAGTTTGCAAACTCCATATACAGAGCCTCTAAGTGCAGAATACCAGCTCAAGTGACACCATTTGGGAAATTACCCCACTTTGGGAATTTATCTACAAGTGTAATGATGATCTGACTCTATGGGTGTTTTCCAGAACCAAGCAGCAGTGGACTTTTTCTGAGTGAAAATTGCAAATCTGCTATTGTAGTGCTTGTACATTGTAGTGCTTAGTGCGTTGTAGAACTGAGTGGGGACTTGATTTTTTTTGTGGATTGAGCTGAAGCTTTTGTTTGGAATATTTTACATAACATTTGGGATCATATTTATTCAGCACTCTAGGCTGAGCATTTATATCGGGGTTTCCATTTAAATCTCTGACGTGATTCAGATTAAACTCCCAAGAGATCCATTCACTATAATGAGGCAGCAGAGTTACTCTGGACTCAGACTGGCATCTGTTCCGTCGTGTCCTTATTTTTGGAACTGGACAAAACTGTGATTGATAGCACTTTCTGGAACACCTAATAAGACGGACACCGCCAAATCATAGGTCCTATGGTGTCCACAGTTCCTCCATCTGCCTCAAAGAGAATCTTCCAACAGAGGTTCCATCTGAACCACATATTTCAGAGATTTACACAGAAACCCTGGTTGTAAGCGCTCAGGGCAGAGTGCACTATAAATGTGCGCTGAACCTTACTGCGAAATTTGGGAGGCAGAGAGAACAAATCAACAGTAGGTGAAGAATTGGTTATATTTTTTACACCGTTCCTCATGTGGTTTAAGTAATATGGCGACTTTATTATTCAGGTCGGTGTGATTACAGCAATTACAGATTTATATCTTTTTTTAGGTTTGGCTGCTGTCACACACTAAAAGACGCTTTTTATTGCAAAAACTATTTTTTTCATCACCATATTTTGAGAGCTATGATTTTTCATATTTTGGCAGACAGAGTCATGTGAGAGCTTGTTTTTTGCGGGACAAGATAAAGTTTTAATTGGTATAATTTTTCAGACATGAGATTTTTTGATCGCTTTCTATTCCAATTTTTGGGAGGCAGAATGAACAAAAAACAGAAATTCAGGAATTTTTCTTTTTTTTATGTCGTTACGCACGTGGTAAAAATGATAAGGAAGCTACCGTATATTCTTTGGGGCATTAGAATTACAGCAACACCACCTATATTTGTATTTTATGTTTTGGCGCATTTACACAATAAAAAATATTTTATAGAAAAAAATATTTTTCAATCACTTTATTATGAGAACTATAACTTTTTTATTTTTCTGCTGATGGAGATGTATGATGGATTATTTTTGCAGGGACAAGATAATGCTTTCATCAGTAGCATGTTTATTTATATTCGTCTTTTTTATCATATTTTATTCCACTTTTTATTCGGCGCTATGATGATAAAGCTTTTTTTTTGCCTTTTTTTATGGTGTCCACTAAAGGGGTTAACTAGTAAGTCAGTTTTATAGGTTGAGTCATTCCGGAAGTGGCGATACCAAATATGTGTACTTTTATTGTTTATATATATTTTTTTCATAAAAATATTTATTCATGGGTACAATATATTTAGATTTATTATTTTTTTTTTATTGTTTTTTAAATGGTTTTAATTTTAAAAGTTTTGTTTAACTTTTTTGTTCCACTGTAGGACTTTCATTTTTTGCAGTCTTATTGCTTGTATAGCATAGGGATGCAGCAGCATCCCTGTACTATACAAGCTGTCAGCGCTGCACTGACAGTCAAACTTGCTTCATAATGCTCTGAGCATGATCCTACAACTTTGCTAGCTCTGGTGACCCGGATGTTGTCATGACAACATCGAGTCACCATGGCAACGACTGGGACCCCGCGATGAGGTAACGGGGTCTTCAATCCAAGGGCAGAGCAGCTTTCTTCCCTCTGCCTGCTCTCGAAATGATGTGATCGAGTTCAATTGCAGCATTTAGGGGGTTAAAGTTTCGGGAGCGGTGCAGGACTGCTCCTAGCACTGAGTGCCGGTTGTCAGCTGCCAGAAACAGCTGACACTCAAGTGGCGATTGCATGCCCACAGCTTTTATGAGCGCAAAATCGTGTGGACGCATCCATATGTGCCAGGTCAGTAAGTACCAGGTCACAGGGACGTATGGATATGTCTAAGGTGGTAAAGGGGTTAAAGTTGAAGGTCGACATAGAATGTCGACATAGAGTTCAACCTAAAACCCAACATAATATTTTAATGGAATATGGAGAAATATATACTGTAGCTGCCAAATATTTTTGGTTTTGCCTATTTCAGCACAAAATAGACAAGCAGGTAGAATTGTTCATTACACTAGAGCATTGGTTTGCTTTTTACTAATCTTCAGTTAAATAGTTATTCTGAAAATGGTAATGTATCCCCATCTGTGGGATGACTGATCGCTAGGGGACTGACCATTGGGGCTCCCAAAAACTGGGCTCTAGAGTCCGGACAATCTAGAACCCCATCTTTGGAATGCACTACTCAGGTGCATACGATTAATCCCCAATCTCCAAAGTTTTAAGCGTGCCCTAAAAGCGCACTTGTTCAGACTGGCCTACCATCTCAACACATTAACCTAACTATCCCTGTGTTGCCCATTCAAAATTTTTACCATAAACTGGTTCCTCGCATCATGTTCTCACATGCTTCATGCATTTAATAGCCCTCTGTGTCTGTACGGTTACATACTTAGGCTGATAACCGGTTCATGCAGCATTACATGAACACCCGAGCCTTACACTATGGCTGGTCCGAACAACTAAAGCAATTGTTACCATCCACCTCTCGTGTCTCCCCTTTTCCTCATAGATTGTAAGCTTGTGAGCAGGGCCCTCATTCCTCTTGATATCTGTTTTGATCTATGTGTTTATTGTTATGCTATAATGTCTATTGTATGTACACGTCCCCTCTAAAATGTAAAGTGCTGTGGAATATGTTGGCGCTATAGAAATAAAATTATTATTATTATTATGGAATGGTGGTGTGCATGTTCATGTTCAACCTCTGCTCCATTCATTGTTTACGGACTGCTAGGAATAGCAGAGTGCTCCATTCATTACAGGGATATGCAGAACATGGTTCTCAGTTTCAGAGCCCGTTCTCAGAATCGCAGAGGATCTTAGTGATCAGAATCCTAGTGATCAGCATGTTATCCTCTATTCTGAGGATACGGAATAACTTACTATTTTTGGACTAACCCTTTAGGCTATGCTAAGGCCCACAAGATCTTCACTGAATCACAGGAAAATCATTAGGATTAGCCAATGAAAATCAAATGTTTATGGTCAACTACTGCTTTAATTTTATCCTCAGATGCCCCAGAACACCTTCTAGTCACTACAGACTGTCTATTTGCTTGATGATATGTTTGTTTACATGTATTTTTAGCTTCCTGGGTTCAGTTACTAGGATGGATTGCTGTACACAAATGTTCTCAGTGTGTCACCTTATTCCATCTGTTTTTCCTGTCATCTATCAGAGCAGAACAGTTAGCAGTCGATGAAAACATACAATCCTCTATTATTTTACTAATTGTGCTCTTCAGTGGGAAACAAATAAACTTGTCAGTGCACTGGATCAAGGCACCATTTACACTTGCTTGTTAACCTTTCGTTAAATTACAAAGTGCTGAATTAACCCAATAAATATGGTCTGAATTTAGTAGATTCCTGTGCGTGAATCATGGGAATAAAGGAATATTATAATTAATTGAGATTTTACAATCATTACTGAATCAGATAATGAATTCCTACATATGGGTTATTAGTCGTTTACACTGATAATTTAGTTAATCTATATAGTTTGGTTTGTTAAAGCAGCACTCCCATCAATATTTCTATCCCCTTAACATATAGCAATCATATTATACACTGTGTACTTACAATTGCTCATTTTGTCTTTCTACTGTAATAGAGTGCAGGGTTGCGTATGTCACCACGGAACAGACAGACCAACTGTTGAAGGGGATTTAATAACAGGGGTAAAATTCTCCTCGCAGGGAGTAAACGGGGTTAATAGAGTCAAGTAAAAACAGTAAACAGTTAAGCGGAATCAAAAGGGTTAACGAGTGTTCTTGTAACTTATCAGCCCAGGGAGATCCTGACTGGAGGGTCCTTTTACCAACGTGGATACAGTCACCAGCAGGGCTTGAGATTCTGGTCTTTTCTGTGTCTCCTGGAAAATCCGGGGTTAAGTCTCTGCAGGCTGTTCTTCAAAGTGATACTGGAACCAGGAAATAACAGTCTCAACGTCACTGCTGCAGGAGTCTCCGTAAGCCTGGCAGCTTCTCTGTAATAACGATTGTCACACACACACTGGGCAGTTACTTATCACACTCAGGGATCTTTGCTTGTGACTGCGGTCACCAGGGCTGCACTGAGTCACTGTCTCTGCACTGTCAGGGGAAGAGTCTTCTCAGATTATGGAGGCTTCCAAGTCCCCACTCTCACTCCAGCCTTAGTGGCCTCACGGGGAGCATTCTGTCATGGGGACCGCGGCGCTGCAGCCTGCTTTCTCTCTGGCACGCTGTCCCCTCTCCCGCGCGCTCTCTCTCCCGCACTTTTCTGACCACTCCCCTCTCTTTTCCCAGCAGTCACCACGTCCCCTCTGTCCAGGGCAGAAAGTCTTCCCCCCAACAACCCAGCTGTCTGACTAAGTGGTTCCAGGCAAGGAGCAGGGAAAGCAACCTCCTTACATTCCCCCTCTCTTAAAGCTCGCCATTCCACGGGCGAGGACTCTTCATGCATCTCTTTGTTCTTTGGAGGGGAGTCAGATACCTGCGATTCTCGCATCTCCTTCTGCCTTTCTTCTTGTACATACTCCCAGACTAAATCGTTTAGGAGCTGCTCATCAGTCAGGTTGAAATATGCTTTCTCTGCTTCATCAACAACTGCTGTCTTCTTCTTTTTCTTCTTCTTCTTCTTAGCTTTGACGCTAGCAGATGTCTGCGTAGATGATTCATCCTCCTCCTTGTCGTTATCGGAAACTTTAGGGACTTCTTGTTCGGGCTCCTCAGTTTGGGGGCTTAGTACAAGCAATTCTTCTCCATAGCTCCCCCTCTCTTTGACAGGAGCATTCTCGCCAAAGCTTGAGTCAGATGAATTAAGACCATGCAGGCCGGACTCTTTGTCACCTGCGCCGGGCTCTGCGGGCATCATTTCCCAGGGCTTCTCAGCCACACGCCCTGTCTCACACAGCTGCTCCATTTCCCCTGTCCAATCAGGAACTGGTGAGCTGACAGCCAGCACATTCTTCACCTCAGGGGACGACATCAGTGGTTCCTCCTTCTCATTGGCTCGGACATTGAAAACGAGTGTCGCAGGAACACTTGGCACTTTCTCTCCTTCTTCAGGAACTCGTGCTGGGCAAGGTAGTAAAGCACTTCGGTGGTCTTCTTGAGTGAACGTCACTTTCTTTCCTTCGGACTGAGTCTCACCAACAAAACCTTCAGACCCAGGCTGCAGATCCACCAGGTTCGCCTTTACGCGTTGGGACAGCGCAGTCATTTCACCAGAGATGCTTGACACATTCTCCACCTCTCCTTGGCGTCCGACATTGTGGTACTGTCTTGTCCTAGGAGGAACTCTTCTCCTCCTGCCGTACCATTCCCTCCAGGGGCGACGTTCCCTCCAGTTAGCAGGACCCTCAGAGGGGTGAGCGGATCTCTGCCACCGCTCTTCTCGGGTAGGGCAATTTCTGGACATGTGTCCCACCTTTCTGCACGTCCAGCACTCACGTCTGCGTCTGTCTGGAGGGCGCTTCAGTCTGGATCGTTGACCTCGGCGGGGAACACCTCATCTGCGGTTGCTCTTCACCCCAGGATACAGAGTTACACTCTGGGGCCACCACCGAAGCCTTCTTCATGCTGCGCACCTCTCCTCTAACTCTTTCTGGCGGCTCCCGCACGTTACCTCGGGGTATGCCGCTGGTCCCCAAAACGGCAGTAAGGGCTTTCCCCAGACTCTCAATCTCCTCCCAGATTCCTCTTATCTTCAGCTGGGAATCTCGGGTCCACATCGCCTCCTCTTCATTTTGACTGGGTGCTCCGCAGTTGTAGCATCTAGGCAGTCTTCTTCGCCGAGCGGCACTAGTCTCACTTTGGAGGGCGGTCTCTCTTTCTCGCACCGGAGGGCTGTACTCTGCAGCAGGGATCTTCTTATATTCAGCCACCTCCTCACGGACTCGCTTAACCTCCTTCTTCAAGTCTTCTACCCATTGAGGGGCTGTTACCTCCCTGCTCCATACCTTTCCCACTGGCACTACCACCCCTTGCTCTTGCTCGCGTGTGCGTGCCTCACTCCCGTCCTCAGAGAAAGTCATATCTAGCTTTACACGCATGCGCTCTCGCAGGGCCTGTTTCATCAACACATCTCGCAAACCTGTCACCAGTTGGTCTCGCAGCACAACGTCAACTGACCCCACACCTACGCCGTCCTTCCGTATAATGGCAGTATGAAGCTCCTGCAGTGCGTCCATATATTGCGTCACGGTCTCCCCCTCTCTTTGCACCCGGCGGAACAGTCGCATGCGCAGCTCCCCTACGTCAGTGGGGTCCCCATGCGTCTCCTCAAGTATACATAATACTTTGTCCAGGGTATCTCTCGCCTGGGGGGGTCTGAGCATAACAGAGTCCCGTGCATCCCCCTCTAGGGCCATCACAGCTATTTCCGCCTGCAGAGCCGGTGTCATAGGATGCATCCGCATCATCCCTCGGATGCGCTCCGTCCAACCCCGCAACATGACATTACTCCCTGAAAATTTTGGCAGGTTAGCTAACATGGCTCCCAGGGAGATGCTAGACCTGGGACCTCCCTCAACTGCTTGGTCTGCCCCTTCCGCCCTACCGTGTGACATCCCGCCGACTACGCCAAGTGTAATAGAGTGCAGGGTTGCGTATGTCACCACGGAACAGACAGACCAACTGTTGAAGGGGATTTAATAACAGAGGTAAAATTCTCCTCGCAGGGAGTAAACGGGGTTAATAGAGTCAAGTAAAAACAGTAAACAGTTAAGCGGAATCAAAAGGGTTAACGAGTGTTCTTGTAACTTATCAGCCCAGGGAGATCCTGACTGGAGGGTCCTTTTACCAACGTGGATACAGTCACCAGCAGGGCTTGAGATTCTGGTCTTTTCTGTGTCTCCTGGAAAATCCGGGGTTAAGTCTCTGCAGGCTGTTCTTCAAAGTGAAACTGGAACCAGGAAATAACAGTCTCTCCGTCACTGCTGCAGGAGTCTCCGTAAGCCTGGCAGCTTCTCTGTAATAACGATTGTCACACACACACTGGGCAGTTACTTATCACACTCAGGGATCTTTGCTTGTGACTGCGGTCACCAGGGCTGCAATGAGTCACTGTCTCTGCACTGTCAGGGGAAGAGTCTTCTCAGATTATGGAGGCTTCCAAGTCCCCACTCTCACTCCAGCCTTAGTGCCCTCACGGGGAGCACTCTGTCATGGGGAGCGCGGCGCTGCAGCCTGCTTTCTCTCTGGCACGCTGTCCCCTCTCCCGCGCGCTCTCTCTCCCGCACTTTTCTGACCACTCCCCTCTCTTTTCCCAGCAGTCACCACGTCCCCTCTGTCCAGGGCAGAAAGTCTTCCCCCCAACAACCCAGCTGTCTGACTAAGTGGTTCCAGGCAAGGAGCAGGGAAAGCAACCTCCTTACATCTACCCAGCTAATTCTGCTCTTTTCCATTAGGTCTAAGACATCACGTGACTAAAAACTGCCTAGCTGAATCCTTCTAAGGTCTATGTAGAAACAGGAGGTCAATTTTTCTTGTATGATTCATTAATAACTAGGAAAGTCCCTGGCAGGGGAGAAGGAAAGAGCAGCTGGGTAAGGAGTTGAAGAGGGGAATTATAAATGCATGGTAAAGAGACTTTTTGATTTAACACAGAGCATAGAAAAGAGAAGAATAATCTAGGTAAAAAGGTGAAATTAGCAATTGTAAGGAATTTAAGATGATTGCAATATATTAACCCCTTCACGACCGAAGACGTATAGGTATGTCATCGCAAGAAATAGAAAAATAGAGCAGCACATTCAGCATGGAAAGAATCTGGGTGCAAAAGAGCTTCCACGGGCATATACCAAACCTTGCATGTAGTAGTCCAAAAAAGGAAGCAGCACACCACTGTGTGAATAAAGAGCTATTTTATTTAGTCCATGATGGCGACGTTTCAGTTCAGTATAGCGAACATTTTTCAAGCTTGAAAAAGGTTTGCTACACTGAATCGAAACGTCGCCATCATGGGCTAAATAAAATAGATCCTTATTTACAGACAGTGGCGTG